>NC_080672.1:153911724-154259587 GCF_030247195.1 Topomyia yanbarensis
AGTGTTGCCAAATATCTTTTATTTCCAGTTCAAAACTAAAACTGTTTTTTTCTCACAACTCGAATAATTTTCTTTCAAAAATGTTTATGCCATTGTGTTCCTCAGACATGTTCACACATAAAACCGTCTAAAACTTCAATATAACTTAAGCCAATCCCTAGATATAGTGATTTGAAGCAAAAAACTCACAATTTCCCATCATGTTTCTAGCTATATCTAAGTAACCAAGTAGAATTTCTAAATTCTGAAAACGCCACTTTGTAGAGATTTTTCAAACAAGTAATGTGGCATATCTAACTCAGTTTACCCCAAAACGGCGTTTGTCATAAGATAGCACAACAGCGACGAACTAGGGTTCGTCGCGGTGCAGATACTGAAATTTTCACAAACATTTCAGAAACAATGGTTCTAAAATTCATCTTATTCGTTTTATTCATTTACTTTATTAAAATATTTTTTGTCTTCAATTCCAATTCATATACTCATTTTATGCTTCATCAATATTATGCATTTTATTCTCTTCGAATGTTATAGAGGAACCCGGAGCTATTAAGACCGTGGGGTAATTCAAACCCCCTCGATTTCTCAGAAAATCTTAAGACTAACTGGCTGTCGTACATATTCGGGAAATCGCCATTCTTAAACATTAAATTTGACAGAAGAATCACATTCTGCAGTTTTAATAAATAATATACAACGTGTTTCATTTTTTGCCACCCTCAAAACAAAAATCATTATAATTGTAAAATTGTTTAATCGCGGTTGAGAATGAAAGTGAAAAAAATAACATGTAAGTGTTTTCGGAAGCTTAAGGCTCCTATTTTATGGAATAATTTTTGTGTGGGTGTGAACACAGATAGTTTTAAGACGTTCACCACTTTTGTGCGAAATGAGCGTACGGGGCTATTAACCCTCAAAAAGGAAAGCTAAAATTGTTATTCCAAGAAGCATCGCTCCTAAACCCCAATGCAATCAAAAGCCTCTTTTTTATCGTTTTTTTCAGTGAGAGAATCGAAAGCCCGATAACACTCGATCATTTGTATTTCAAATTACAAGTTCATTGAAACTAGAGAACTGTAACTAGACAGGCCTCCGAGACCCCTTGCCTTTTTGAGGTATAAGGCCCCTATTCCATCAACCACCGTTCAGCGACTTGGGTCTGCGCACACGATCGCACACGCCACAGCAAAGAAAATACACGATGTGCCAGTCGACAGCTGTGACTAACCAGATTAAATTTTTAAACCCGATTTATTTATTTTTTTGCTTCTTAATGAGTTTCTCTAATAAAAATTTCATAGGTAGGGAATCAGCAGCCACACGAGTAGAGACGAAGCAAAAAAGAGTCGGGAACTGAATGGCTCAAAGGTCGAGCTATTTCATGGATCAAGTGAAGCTCCGAGATAGCTGCAGGAATCGCGCGAGCAAAATAAAAAGGTGGGAAGAAAGCACAACAAGCCCTCCCACCAAGAAATACCATGATACTGTTTCGAGAGGAGGATGATCGAAAAAAGGGTGAGAAGTGTTTTCATTGGTTAAACACGAAAGTCGTGAGTCTCACTCAGTGCCAATATACTACAGGCCAAGCTTTTGAAGCGTTTTAAACCTTACTATAAAACATACATAAACACACATGCTTGACCATTACACTAGTTACGATTATGTGTGTTCTATTTTGTCACTAACAGTCGTGGATTCAAAACGAAAGTTGCGCTTGGGGATGCCATAAGTATACAATGAATATGAACTAGGTCAGGTTTATTCAGGTCAAATTTGTGACCGGTCCCCAAAAGGTCATATGAACAGTCATACTTAGTTTATGAAACCGCTTGTGCATTAATTGCACCTCGTCTTAAAACCAGCGTGTGTTTGTTACCCTTCCCAATTTATTTTTAGCCTAATCTGTTGCAATGTCGATGGAAACCTTGTGAACAAAATATTCATTGTAGCGCTATTTTTTATTAAAACTGTAGAAGCTATAAACAGAGTTGGTAGTACCGAGTTTTATAGGCTTCCAGAGCAAAGGACAAAAAATGAACACAAAATAAAGTATGTAGGAATATGGAATTGATAGATTTTGTCGTACGTTGTGTTGCGCTGTGACGATGATTTTGGCAGATTGCACACTGACTGCATCATGTTTGACTGCTGATTATCTAGTAAGAGTTCCTACTCAGTTGCGTTTCGGCTTCGCCTCATCAGAAACCGACACTAACTTATTGTCGGAATAGATTAGCGCAGGCTTGACGCAAATCCCTTAAAACTAACACACAATTTGTGTTTCAATCGAACGACTGATCAAACGTGATGTCCCGTTCGAGCAGAAGTTCTGTTTATGCCGATGAGACACAGTGAAGCCGAAACTTGTCTTGGCTTAGCAGACCTATGCGAAAGCGCTATGCTATATTTCACCCCAAGGAGGAAAATTTGGTAAAAACCAAAGCCGGCGCTAATCTGGATCCGGTGGATGCTCAACCACTCTCTGACAATTCATTCGAAGGAATTCCACTCACTATCATTCACATTTTGGGAGCAATTACAGAAGCTTTTACCTATACTGAGCGGACCAGTAATTCGAGGGGCCGCTCAATATTTACATTCACATTCATACGTTAACTCGCTTAGGCTGTTTCGTTTTTCGCTCTTCATTTACTGTGCATTTTACACGAAAAATATCAAACTACGATTATCTCGTCGAAAAAACGAGCGAATTAACCCGTCTCAATCGCGCGCCGTGTATGCCAAACAAAAGGCCAATTTGCGATATTTGCGAGAAACTAATTCAACAATATTCAGCTGCTGAGGTGCCATTGTTCGTTGAATCGAAGCTTTGAAATTTTATTGATACGAACTGGGAAAAATGGTTTGCAAAAATGGTTGGCATGGTTTCAATGTATGCGAAGGAGGTTGTGGTAAATCGTTCCATGCCGCATGTGTGGCCAGTATTGATGCGCTTAAGAAAAATGTCATCTGGTTATGTGATTCCTGCTTGTTTTCTATAAAACTTTTACTGGAACCCTCATAGTCTGAGCCAGAGCCTCTAACAGTTTCTATTAAAGAAGAGATGTCGTGTATGAAACACAAAATCAATGCGATTCAACTGCGACTGTTGCAGCTAATGTCAGAACCAATGCTTATGGGTAACGGTCATTCGACTCCAGTCACCACTGAAAATTTGCCGAGTGAATCTAGGAATGTTAGTCAATTCGATTCATCAACGTCTCATACTCCACGGAGCAGTACTAAGAAAAGCAAGGCGGGATTCTCTCTTTTTCTATCCAATATTGAAGTTGATGTGACTGATAGCGAAGTGAACACCTTGGTCTCACAGTGCCTTGGGCTCAGTGTAATGGATACAATCGAAGTAACAAAACTTGTGCCTGCCTGGAACTCATGCGATGATATGGACTATGCGTCCTTCAGGATAGATCTAGATGAAAAATGGAATCTAAAATCGTTGCAAGCGACAACTTGGCCACGTCACGTTCGATATCGTGAATTTGTAAAACGAAACAATACGTCGTGGAACCTGCACGTTAGGAAATGCTTGACTGATGAACGATGATTACCGTTTTTATATTTTCTGTGCGCTTTTTTATTATTGTTGTTGTAAATGTTGTATCTATAGTGTATCGATTGTATGTGTTATATTCTAGTTTAAGGTATCACCATTAAGGCAAAGAAGCCTGTTGGTGTCAATAAATAAATCTCGCGTACTTTTTGAAATGGACCTATGTGCAAAAGAGAGCCTCTCTTTGTTTACTTTCTCTTTCGATTATCACGGGTTTATTATTAATATTTCCAATAATGTTCCAGTACATATTGGTAGAGTACGATTTCGACTAGCATATTATGCAAAGAGTTAAGCAGCATACACAAATGCGACCGTGTTATTAGCGGGAGAGAAAGTAAACAAAGAGAGGCTCTCATTTGCACATAGGACCTTTTCAATAAGTTTGCTTGAAATAAAATAAAATAAAGAAATAAAATATGGTAGCACTACAAATGAGTGAATGATTTTCACGCCACGCCCGAAGGAGACCATTCACCTTGGCGAGTTGCCCAGCTAGAGACCCTGTCCGAACGCGAGTTTTGGTTGATTCTGAAACGGTTCCAAGCCAACCCGACTTCCCCCAAACAACTTCAGAAGGCCACCAATGCATTCAAAAGGGTCGCCAGGCACTTCATATCCAGAATTTCAAGATAACTTCGGTCGGCAAGAAGAGCATTCCGATCATTTATCCTCACTGGCACAATTCTATGTGTATCCTTCGCGCTGTTCACTTCAGAGGGGGAGAGGAAGCTGTAACATAGGGGTCAACCCAACCCGCAAAAAGAAAAACTAGCGACCCGAAGAGCGTGAGAAAACCTTCACCAGAACCACTAAAAATACATCTTCGCTAGGCTGTTCAAATAGCTTTCATATCACTTCAGATGAATGTATTACAACAAAAAAAAACAAAAATTTACCACATTCGGGACTCGAGCCCATTTCTCTGTTAACCTAGCTAACTTTCATCACCACCTTTGCGGTCTCGGCTAATTTCCTGCTCAGTTCGTCGCTTTCCTCTAGTGCTCTACCCTGTGCAGCTAATCGGTACCATGTTTATTCATGAGTGGCTTTTGTGTGCGTATTCCCTTTTCACATTTATGTTGCCCTAGGGTCTTAGCGTGTATTGTCTCTCTTTTAACACTTCCTAACATACGCATGTAGAAAATATATGGAAAGTACTTACCATGGTTTTATGTAAAGCGTGGTGACTGACGGTTTTCGATGACAGGAAATAAAACGACCTGATGCTGGTCGGAAGGATGACGATGTTCAGTGGAATGCTGACGATACTCAGCGAGACGATGGCGATGCTCAGCCCGAACCAATTTTCTCAGATGATTCGGAACTGGATGCAGTTTACCGCTCGTTGAACGGTCGTTGATTGACAAGTTACTCCAGCTGGTTTTTCTCGTCGTCGCAGTGTTGACGGCTCGTTGCTGGTTTCCCAGCAGCCTCGCTGCTCTTCCGGAACGTGGATCGAACTGCCGGGTTCTTTGAAGCTGGATGGTTGGGATCAGAAGAATCTCTTGTTACGAATGCGGTGTGACGGGATCTTGACCACAACGGTATACTGATTTGCCTAACATAAAAATAATGCCAACATTCGGTCGGTATAAGAATACGCACTGCACACAAAAAGCCAACGATAAGGGGTTTTTCCTTACTTCGACGATCTCTTTTGGGCACTCCGAAACCGTGCGAATGAACCTCACTGCGCACTTACTTTCAAGCTTGTTAAACTACATGGTAAAAGGGAAACTTCTTAATGCAACTAATTAAGGAATCTCACGCTGTTTAAAAAACTACCTTAAATCTCATAAATCTATGATTTCCTCAGATTAAGGGGGGCGTCTGGTGTAGAGAGGAAAAATAATCGACTTCGTTTTTATCCACTTAATTGTTAGTATTGAACCTCTAGAAAGGTCTCCAGCAATCTCGGTGGCCACACTTAACTTCTTTTGATTTGAATAGCCATGCATTACACGCGCGCATTTGGATAACACACGCAGAATTCAATCTATCGGCAACAATTTTCGAAAAACTGGCAGCGATTAAAAAATAAAGTGTAAACAATACACTCTAAACTACTTCTACCCAACTTTTCAAGAGAAATTCCCAATGGGTCATTCTTTACAGCGTTTATTGAGTTTATTGACTTCCTGTTCAGGAAAAAATAGGGATGTAAGTCAAGTTGGTCGCCATTTCTGGATTGGTCCACGTTTCGACAAGCTTCGATATTCGCAACACTTGTGAGCAGACACGTAAACATAATAAACAATGCACTCTAAACTACTTCTACCCAAATTTTCAAGAGAAAATACCCAATGGGTCATTTTCTACAGCGTTTTTTCCGTGATTCAATTTGATGTGGGGCACCCTTTATTAGCGTTTTTCTCGAAACCGCGTTTTTAAAATTGGCGAACACGATAACTCAAAAATTAAGCAGCGAATTGATATGATTTTTTATGAGGATGCCCAATATGTGTAGCCAGTCGATGTACCACAGAAAGATGAATAAAATGTTTTATCTCACTATTATTTTAAAGAAAATTAAGTAATTTTACAGTTAAATATGAAATTTTTCAGTTTTCATGAAGCCATGTCCCGAAACTCGAACTTTTTTCTATTTTTTGTGGTTCATCGACTAATTACAAGTCTAAGCTTTACAAAACTTATTGAATTTCCCGTGTCAGACAATTTATTTAATTTTATTATTATTTTATAACTTTCGTTTTGAGCACTTTACACCAGACGCTCCCCTTAAGCGATTAACTGAAACTTCGTTACCGGAAATAGTTAACTCAAGCCCGTGCGCAAGGGGAGAGTTTTAGGAGTTTTTTTTTATTCAAATCGTTTATTTGATAAGGCACGTTGCGTTAGCTTAAAGGTGCCAATTTTGTTTTGTATTACATTTTAAATTGCTTAAAACTAGGGGATTACATATTGATTTTTTTTTTAAATGAAACTAATGCGATTTTATAGCTATCTTATATATCTACACAAGGGGATAATATTATTTTCGTAAGATTAGGGGGTCATTTAGTTTTTGTGGCAATATGGTTTGACATTTTTATCAGTGAGATTATTGGAGCAAATAATGTTTAACTAAGGGGGACAATTTTTTACGACTAACCTAAAACTAGGAATAACTAGAGGGCATGATTGAATTTTGTAAAGATTCGTAATTATAGTTTTTTTTGTGGGTAGTAGAGTTGGGCATTTTCAACGAGATTATATAATATAATAGTAAAAACTAGAAGAGACAAGAAGAGCTAAATGCTTCGTGATGATATTGGGGGGGGGGGGGTTAGGGGTGTTACTTCTGGGTATAAGAGTCAGGGGAGGGAGGGTAGACAAAGATGGCAGGGAGAGAAAATTATTTCAGTTTCAGGCATCGTGAGATCAACGGATGGATCACAAACTCGGGTGGGCTTCATCAGGGGAATCATGTACTGGGACGCCGGGTGGTCCTCCTCAAGATGGCAGGGGTTTTTCCAGACGATTTCGTAGTACGGCTCAGATGTGGATCGGCTACATTTCGAGTTAAGCGTGCTATGTTCGTGCCGTAGGTCCCGTGTTTGTTGGCTCATTCGATACAGGTGCTTTGATACAGGTGGAAGAGGGTTCTGAGAATGATAAGGAAAATAACAAGGGGCAGTTAGACTTGTATATTGATGGTTTTCACAAAGGTGTATATAAGGGACATATAGAGGACATCGCGGCTTGCCAGCACATCTCGAACCGGGACGTTGGTTGGTCTTCCTCGGGCCCGCAGGGTATCCATTAGCCGAGACCTAGCGGATCTGTACTCGGTGCACGCCCAGACAATGTGTTCGATGTCGTGATAGCCGTCGCCACAAGCGCAGATACCACTATCCACGAGCCCAATACGCCGGAGATGTGCATCCAGCGTGTAATGGTTTGCCATGAGTCGGGACATCACACGAATGAAGTCACGACCCACATCCATCCCCTTGAACCAAGGTTTCGTCGATACCTTAGGGATTATCGAATGTAGCCACCTTCCCAGCTCTCCACTGCTCCACGAAGTTTGCCAACTTTCGAGGGTTCTCTGATGAGTAATACTGAAAAATTCGCTGAAGCAAATTGGTCTTTCGTAAACGTCTCCTTCTAAGGCACCCACCTTAGCTAAGGAGTCTGCCTTCTCATTGCCCGGAATGGAGCAATGAGAAGGGACCCATACCAAGGTAATCTGGAAAGAGTTGTCAGATAAAGCACTCAGTAGCTCCCGTATTTTCCCCAAAAAATACGAGGAGTGCTTTCCATGTTTCATCGAGCGAATAGCGTCAATGGAACTGAGGCTATCCGAAACGATGAAGTAATGGCCTGCGGGTAATGTTTCAATGACTCCAAGGGTATACTGAATGGCAGCTAGTTCTGCGGCGTAAACTGAAGCAGGATCACTGAGTTTGTAGGAGGCGGTGAACTTTTGATTGAAAATACCGAAGCCAGTGGACCCTTCGAGGTTTGATCCGTCAGTATAAAACATTTTAGAACAGTCGACTTCTCGGAATTTATTATAAAAAATGTTTGGAACCACTTGTGGGCGTATGTGGTCCGGAATTCCACTAATCTCGTCTTTCATGGATGTGTCGAAGAAAACAGTAGATTCAGAAGTATTTATGAAATGCACACGGTTGGGATTGTAAGAAGAAGGGTTAATATTCTGCGCCATGTAGTCAAAGTACAGGGACATGAAACGGGTCTGAGAATTGAGCTCAACAAGCCTTTCGAAATTTTCAATCACGACCGGGTTCAAGATATCGCATCGAATGAGCAATCGATATGAGAGTTCCCAAAATCGATTTTTCAACGGGAGAACGCCCGACAGCACTTCGAGACTCATCGTATGGGTCGACTGCATGCACCCTAAGGCGATACGCAAACAACGATACTGAATTCTTTCGAGTTTGATGAAATGTATGTTCGCGGCGGAGCGAAAGCAGAAGCATCTGTATTCCATTACCGACAGTATCGTTGTTTGATACAACCTAATTAGGTCTCCTGGGTGGGCACCCCACCATGTTCCGGTTATTGTACGAAGAAAGTTGATCCTTTGCTGGCATTTCTGTTTCAGATACCGAATATGGCATCCCCAAGTACCTTTCGAGTCGAACCAGACCCCTAGATATTTTACTGTGAAGACCTGAGCGATAGTTTGACCCATTAATAGAAGCTGTAGTTGTGCTGGTTCACGCTTCCTTGAAAATACAACTAGCTCAGTTTTCTCCGTGGAGAATTCGATACCCAGCTTAATAGCCCAAGCAGACAAATTGTCCAAGGTATTCTGTAATGGTCCTTGTAGATCGACAGCTTTGGGTCCCGTAACAGACACCACGCCATCGTCTGCAAGTTGCCTTAACGTGCAGGAATTGTCAAGACATTCATCAATGTCGTTGACATAGAAATTGTATAAAAGGGGGCTTAGACATGAGCCCTGGGGAAGGCCCATGTAGCTAAATCGTGATGTCGATAAGTCACCATGCGAAAAATGCATGTGCTTTTCCGACAACAAGTTTAGTAAAAAGTTGTTTAAAGTCGCTGAAAGACCATGCTGGTGCAGCTTCTCTGAAAGAATGTTGATCGAAACTGAATCAAAAGCCCCCTTAATATCTAGGAACACTGATGCCATCTGCTCTTTGCTAGCATAGGCCATTTGAATTTCTGTTGAGAGCAGCGCAAGACAATCGTTCGTCCCTTTGCCTTTGCGAAAACCAAATTGTGTATCTGACAGTAAGCCATTTGCTTCGACCCAATTGTCGAGGCGGGATAGGATCATTTTCTCGAACAACTTCCGGATACAGGATAGCATTGCGATCGGACGGTACGAATTGTGGTCGGAGGCTGGTTTTCCTGGTTTTTGGATGGCGATGACCTTCACTTGTCTCCAATCGAGTGGGACAATGTTAGCCTCGAGAAACTTATTAAATAAGTTCAACAAGCGTCTCTTGGCAGAGTCAGGCAGATTCTTCAACAAGTTGAATTTGATTCTGTCTGGCCCCGGAGCTTTATTGTTACACGACAAGAGAGCAAGTGAGAACTCCACCATCGAAAAAGGTGTTTCGTTAGCGCTATCGTGAGGAGACGCGGCGCGGTAAATCTTCTGTGCCGGGGCGGAATCCGGACAAACCTTCTTGGAGAAATCGAATATCCAACGGTTTGAATATTCCACGCTCTCATTAGTACTGTTTCGATTTCGCATACGTCGGGCTGTTCCCCAAAGAGTGCTCATCGATGTTTCTCTCGTTAATCCGTCGACGAACCGGCGCCAATAACCGCGTTTTTTGGCTTTCATCAAACTCTTCATTCGCTTATCTAACGTCGCGTACTGTCGAAAACTAGCGCCGCGTTTAAGACCTTCCGGAACGACGGGTTTTCCGGAAGGTCTTAAACGCGGCGGCCTTCTCTGCGTACACGTCTGAGCACTCTTTATCCCACCAGGGATTGGGAGAACGTTTTTGTATGTTCGCGCCGGGTACTGGCCTAGTCTGAGCTTGATTCGCGCTGTCGAGAATCAAGCCAGCCAAAAAGCTGTACTCTTCCTCCGGAGGAAGTTCTTGGGTAGATTCGATGTTGTCGGATATCGCGGCAGCATAGCTCTTCCAATCGATATTTCGTGTGAGGTCATACGAAATATTGATTGTTTCCAATGGCCTTGAGCCGTTATTGATTGAGACTACGATCGGCAGATGGTCGCTACCGTGGGGATCAGGGATTACCTTCCACGCGCATTCTAACTTTAGCGAGGTCGAGCAAAGGGATAAATCTAAATCGCTTGGGCGCGCTGGTGGGGGAGGAATCCGTGTCATTTCACCCGTGTTTAGAATTGTCATGTTGAAGTTGTCGCAAATATTGTGAATTAAAGAGGAACGGTTATCATCATAAAGGCAACCCCATTCCGTACCGTGAGAGTTAAAGTCGCCTAAAACTAGTCGCGGTGCAGGCAGGGATTCTATGATGTCATGTAGCCGGCGATGCCCAATCGCGGTGTTGGGGGGAATATATATGGAAGCTATGCAAAGATCTTTGCCTTTGGTTGTTACTTGACAAGCGACAACTTCAATACCTGTTATCGAGGGAAGGTTAATTCTGTAGAAGGAATAGTACTTTTTGATCCCCAAAAGCACTCCTCCATAGGGGGTGTCTCGATCCAGGCGAATAATATTAAAATCGTGGAAGTTGAGATCGATGTCGGAAGTTAACCAAGTTTCACATAATGCAAATGCATCGCAACTCAAACTATTTATTTAAAATTTTGAAGGAATCGATTTTCGGGATGATACTTCTGCAATTCCACTGTAGAACAGTGATCAAATCCGTGACCTCGTTCGATGAGTTAGCCATCGAAGGATACAATCGCTGAGAGGAGGGGCCATTTAGCAGTCAACTGCTTCAAAAATGTTCTCACTGTAGGGAGAAAAGCTAACATAAGACTTTTAATAGGATCAGTAATATTGAAAGTTTTTAATATCCACTCCACTATGTCCGAGAGTTTTATAATTCCAGTGCTGTGATTACTCTCGAACTGAAACAAAGGAACACTTGGGATTTTTGATGTTCCTGGAAGTGCTGGGAACTCCTTCTCTGAGCTTAATCCTCCGAGACCAGGAGCTAATTGCTTCGGTTTGGTTGCAACACTTCCAATAGATGTGACTTTCGGAGCCCCCTCAAGGGACACCTTCTGGCCTTTATAAGGAACTTTACGAGAGGAAATGTTCCTCCTCTTCCTATAAACTCTAGGCACCCTAGTAGATGTTCCCTCTTGTGGGTTACCAGCCTCGCCCTCGTCAGGAGGCAAGTGAGTATAGATGTTTGCTGAGGATGGTGGCGTAGCATTCTTTAACATTTCTGCGAAAGAATGTTTGGATCGTCCCGCAAGGGAACGTTTCAGTTTATCCCCGCGTAGTTTGTACGCGGGACGAAATATCATGCAGACTCTCCGCACAGTAAGGACACTTTTCGGCTTGCCTACTGCACGAATCATCTAGATGATTCTCCCCGCATTTTCCACAGCGGGCCTTATTGCTACAATGGGTGGCTGTGTGACCCAGTTGTTTACACTTTGTGCAATTCATGACCCGCGGCACAAACAGACGCACAGGCAGACGAACCTTGTGCAAGAGGACGAAATTTGGCAAAGCGGTACCAGCGAAGGTCACCCGATAAGAGTTTGATTGGGGGTACGTTTTTGTACCATCCCCCGCAACTACTACTGAGTGCAAACGTTTGCACTCAAGTATTTTAACTGGCTGAAGTAAGCGGTCTCTGAATCGGCCAACCCCGTACTTCAGCAGATCCTCGCACGTCAAACTCTCATCGGTTACGACGCCTTCGGATTGTACTCTTACCGCCGGAATATACACGTTATAATCCCGCGTAAAGTGCTCACAGCAAGCAATATCGTTTGCCTGCTTTGAGGACCAGTTGAGAGTTCTGGATAGCATTTGGGCCGGGGGGGAGCCTTACAAGTTGAACCCGATTCAACTTCCATTTGACCATCCGGAGAGGGAACCATAGAAAACGTCAACGCACGGGGTCAGCGCCCGCGCAGACGGAAGAAAGCAATAAATGTGTTACAAAAGACAAAAACCACTTAGCTTTAAACTGGTGTCCAACGACGAACCGATCCAGCTTATATAGCTGGCTATTGTTTAATCCTCACACGCGAACAAAAGACTGAGGACCGAACCGAACTGGCAAAATAACCTTGAATGCGGATTAACACTATTCTTTATCGCCTCACACAGCACTACGGACTAGAAAAAACAACCTCTGTTTCGATGGAGAGCTCGAAAACGAATGAGTTTTAGGAGTTCAAACCCTTCTATGAAGGTTTGGAATTTCTTTTAAAAGTTTATTGACTTCCTGTTCAGGAAAAAATAGGGATGTAAGTCAAGTTGGTCGCCATTTCTGGATTGGTCCACGTTTCGACAAGTTTCGATATTCGCAACACTTGTGAGCAGACACGTAAACATCATTTTAAAAGTGCGTAAAATTACATGCAATTATCTTGAGTAGTTTATGAGGAACAAGAAATTGTAAAAAAATCATTTCGATCGCTTTTTAAATTTTAAAAGCCCATAATTTAAACAAAAAAAGCAATTTTAACAAAATATTTATAAGTTATATTCCATGTCCTTATACAAAACAATGTAATTTTTCATGAAAATCGGTGATTTTGTGAAAATTTCGAGTCTCGCTTAACGTGGTTTAACTCACTAATGCTGATTAGCTTTAATCTAATTAAGATTATATTTTTTTTTGTTTCAAGTGTTTCACCGTCAACACGTAGGTCATCAAGTTCGTGGCTGGCGAGCCATTATGTAAAGGTGCAAAGGATACTAAGAATGTAATAAACATTATAAAACATTCCACAATTATATTGAACATAACCAGCCATAGAGTCATGGTTTGGAAAAATGAGACAGGCACAGTTGCACCACTAAGTAGATTAAAGCAGGTTTAAGCCTTATTTCTAGCTGTTGGAAAATGACAAAAAATCTATCGTCTGAATTAAATGTTAAATATCTGTTTTGATAAAAGTCTAATTATAACAATCTACAGCTCGTTCGAAAGATATTCGTATAAGCTTTATATGCAACGCATTTGTCTCTGTTTTCAATTTTGACAGATAATCTAAAAAAACTACACAAGGTACTTGACGCACACAATTATCCATATCTTCGAAACTAAACAGTAGAATCCAAAGCAAATTGATACCGTCCTGCCTTAGTGATATACATTTCATTTGAAATTGGTTTGGATAAAATCGGTTTAGAATGAGAGTTTGCCACATACATACATATACAGACACACACCAAAATTGTCGTCGAGCTAAGTCGATTGGTATATAAGACACCGCCCTCTAGGATTCGAAAAACATCTTGAAAGTTTGAGCGAATTCTATACTTTTCTTTTATAAGAGATTTAAAAAAAAATTCAATCTGCCAACATAAATCAATTTGAGAAATTAGAAAAACGAAAGTAGGAAATCCAAAAGAAAACAAACATCTAGGGTAAAGTGCCGATTTTCACCATAATAAGGAGGGTGCCTCACTAATTAAATTAATTACTCGGCCTACAATCAATGGAATGCATATAAATTGGCATCAACAGCTTTGCTTCGATGTTAAAAACCAAAATAATAACACAAATGCCCAGAAAATGGTGAAATGCTCGTGTTTAAGCTCAACGAAAACTCGAATCGAATGCCCGTATTGCTGCACTACCATTTGACTCAATGCGTTGAAAAAAGACAGACACTCTGGTCTAACCAACAGGTTCAAATGGATAGGGTGATAATAGAAACATGGCGAAAATAGGCTCAATACCCTACTGCATATCGATTCCTAGTGGCGTCTGTCGAGTCCAGTTGAGAATTTCTAAAACCACCACCGGAGAAGGATCAGTGCCCACTGATCCAAAGATTTTAAAAAATACGAGAGGAGGTAAACCCAATCTCCTCTCGTTTTTTAAATGATTGCAAATGCATCGCTGAGCGGCTTCCGGTTGGCAGAGAATAAATCCAACTCGTAGACATCTAATAGTTGACAGGCGGCTAAAAAATGCTCCATGGTCGTCAAGGTATTGTACATAAAAGAGTATGCTTCGAGATAACAATACCAAATGTTGTATGATTTCCACTCACTTAGGATGGCGTAAACTTCCGATATATTTACGAACTTGGTCCTCTGGGGTTTCGGACATATGGAATCTATTCCTTCACAATTTGTCACCTAAGAGATGATTGTAATACAGTGAAAACCCGATTTTTTCAGCCGCTTGGTGAAATTTAGGTTGATAAAACGGGGATATTGACAAAATCGGGACATATATTTTCCATTCTTTTTAATAAATCGAAGCTCTTAAAATATTCTTCTTTAGTCCATAGATATAGCATCATAACCTTTTCTGATTATTTAGTTTCAATTTCCTTTAATGGGATCTGACTGTGCAAAATTTAAAAACAATTTTTTTGCCTATTTCGGATCTCTAAGATAAGAAAAATATGCTCAAGAAAGAAATTACTCAAAATCAACGTGGTTCATCTGCTAGAGCCCATCAAACTCCCAACTATCATTTTTCATATGAGGCTGACAAAAGCGGATCAAAAAGCTGATAAAATCAGAGGTGAGAATTCTGGTGCTGATAAAATCGGGTCTTCACTTAATTTGCAAGTATAATTGCGCACAGTAACTCCTGTAACAGTAGTGTTGTGTGTTACCAATGTAGGGTAGACGAGCCCTTATTTATCTCATTAGTCAGGATGTCACACTTTCCTAAGAAGCAGTACAATTAATTATTTTTTCCTTAAAAATATAGATTGCTCGTTTTTGAACGATGCGAAAAGTCGAGTACAACGTACCCTTATTCGTCGTACCATTTGAGCTAATGCGTTAAATAGAGATACACTGAAGTTTTTTTTATGCGGGAGATACGTACCGCATAAAAAAATCCGCATAAAAAAACCGCATAACTTTGAAAATCCGCATAAAAAAACCGCATAACTTTGAAAATCCGCATAGAATAAAACTGCATAACTTTGAAAATCCGCATAAAAAACTGCATGATTTTGAAAATCCGCATAAAAACACATAAGGTGTGAAATATTTTTCATTATTAAGAGCTATAGCAGGCACGTAGCCAGAGGGGGGGCTAGGGGGCTAAAGCCCCTCCCGAAATTTTTTAAAAATAAATTTATAAAACCGGCTACTTTTAACAAAATTTGTTCCTGATTTGGTTTGAACAAATTATTGAGAAAAAGTTGAAGAAAACTATTTATAACCACCAAAGGCAATGGTCACGAAATTCAGTGTACTTTATGCTTTTGCTCGAGCCAGTGCGAAGCGAACGACAAAAATAGTAACTTTTATATTGTCTTGTCTGAAGAATAAACTGTTACTATAATTGTTGCTGTAGTAATCTATCGAGATCAGTGAGTAGCAGAAGCAAGAAGTGTTGCTCCAGCCAAATACGGTGATTATAAAATTATTGATGATTCGCATAGGACCGAGCATTAATAATGTGGAACATTTCCTGAAGGTGTAAATGGAGGTTAGACTTTCGGAAGCCGCCTTTATCGAGTTCTACCATGTCAGGCATTTAGCGCTCAACAAATTAGCACAGACGAAACCATTCATTTCGATCAACTTAAAACACATGGTTGTATGTGAGAATGCTATAACTAAAATCCTCCTATATATGGACGATGAGAAAATCAATGTTCCGCTACAGGATCGGATACCGCTTACTCGCAGATTAATGTCACATTTGGGAGAAATCAGATATTCGCGAACATAAAGACAGCAACTACGATGACAGGGAAATGTACAATAGCGAGATAGAAAAGAACAACTCCCCCCCCCCCACCAAGACATAGTTGGTGAGCAAAAAAATATTTCCTCGCCTCGTAAACAGGTGTCCACGTGCAATGACTAAGCGCTTGCGCGAGATCTGCCAGACAAATATTTAAACTCGTTATATTAATTTTGCTGTTTACATAAGGAAATATATAACAGACCCACGATCCCGTTCGTTATTTTTAAACGATAATTTTTTGAATTACACACAATTTTGAATTTCTGTATTAGGTCAGCGCACACTGTGCACTCTGTACTCTGTACTGTGCTACACAAAAAGTATTTCAATTTGTCTGAGAACGATGCAGCCGAGAAGACAATTTTTTTCGCGTCATTTTAACGCAATACTATTTTTATTGACGCTTCATTTCATTTTACGAGTAATTCGTTCCGTACTAATACACTGTTAATCCATAAATCCGTGATATCTGCAAAAACGTGTAAAATAAAATTATTTTAAAAGTGGACGCGTCAAAAAGTGGTAAAACAATAGGCAATCACGAAGGGCGGCTAGAATGTTGGGACTGATTGAATCTATAAGCCAATAAGTTTGGATAAGTGTTTCGATTTCATGTCTTCAGTATGTGACAGTCTTTCGTTCTGTTTTTGCTCGTCATGGAATAAAATGAGAGAGATAATCTTAAATAAGAGAGAAAAGAGAGGAAAAAAACCAACCAATCGAAATCGATTCAAGATCACTCTTCTATCTTTTATCTTTTGTACACTCACCACGAGTGCTTTCGGAATTGCGCTCTGATCTTCTCATTTCGTCGTCGTTATCCGTACTTTAATTGAAACTTTTTCCCAAATAGTGGTAAAACAAACCAGTAATCAGACAAACATTACAACTTTCTTCAAGAAGTTATACATCTCTTCCAATTTTGATGATGATTGTAAAAAAATCAAGAGCTATTTATTTTTATTCAAGAACAAACCAATTACTGAGCAGATGAGTGTCCACATATTTGTTTAACGAATTGATAAAAAGTTTCGCTATAGTTTCACAGGAAACGGATAATTTGCTGTAATTTAAAAACAGACAACTCTAAAAGAAAGCCTCTTTGGCAAATTGGATGTAAGTGCGATGTGTTCTCTTCCATGTGTCGGAAGCAAGTGATGCTGAAATTATTAAGCTTATAAGTTTAAAGTTTCTAGTTATTTTGGTGGTGTCATCAATGTTATATTTACCAAATTTTACGTAAATTAGAAGCATTCGTTAATCAGTGCTATCTAATTTTCTTTCGATTAGTGAACAAGTTCTGAGCAGTTTGGCTCAGTAGATTAAATTCTGGGTAGTTTCCATTAGTAGATTAAATCATTGAAATATATATATTTTACATTGTCCAAAAACCCATGAATTCCGAAATAAAACCATTAAATGTTAAATAATATTAACAATTAACATTTACTTAATTTAGGTAATCTTCTCAAGTTCCAACGGTTTTGCAAGATCGCTGAAAGTAAATAAAGCTAAGGTTCTTATTCTTGCTTTGTAGTGAAATCAGTAGTTTTTTTGCACTCAC
Source organism: Topomyia yanbarensis (assembly GCF_030247195.1). Taxonomy (NCBI): domain Eukaryota; kingdom Metazoa; phylum Arthropoda; class Insecta; order Diptera; family Culicidae; genus Topomyia; species Topomyia yanbarensis. Next base: position 153,929,181 of record NC_080672.1, read on the forward strand.
TTTACATTTTGACTTTTACTATAGTTCCAGGGACCTAGGAAAATCAGTCTACGATATTTTTAATTCGTAAGTCCAATGATATAAAAAGTATCTAAAAAGAATCTACTTAAATAGATAAATAAATAGATAGTTATTCTCATTTGCCTGATAATATTGTCGAAGACAGTCTTTAACCCATTGTCCACGAGAGTAAAATGAAAAAAAAACCTGAGTTAATCCACCTGAATTGTGCAATTGTGTCTTTCTCATTGTCTACGATTCCATGGCATGGCGGATCAAGGAGGAAGATCTGGGGGGTCCGGACGCTGCCGAAAATTTTCAACGTGTTAAAAAATTTTAAAATAGTTTTTATTTTAAAGTAGCAATCCCTCATTGCATACTCCTATTTAAACCTTTATGGATCAAAAAATTAGGTTGACGATTTTTAGAGTGATTGCATAACCATTCTATATGAAAAAGGCAAAAATATGCCTGTCCAAAAAAGTCAATTTTTGTCAAATTTTTTTTTCGAGATTTCATCAAATCTCAACGTTTCATACATTTTAAAGTCATTTGGCATCTAAAATGCAAATTCGATTTTGAAATTTTCCCTTACTCCCCCCTTTGAGAATTTTTCATTTCAGTTTGTATGGGAATTTGCTGTGTGGTCGCACTCTTCAACCCGTAACTCCGGAACCGGAAGTCCAATCAATAAAAAATTCAATAGCGGCAGATGGGAAGGTTGTAGCTTTCATTTGAGACTAAGTTTGTGCAAATCGGTCCAGCCATCTCTGAGGTGACATATTTTTCCACATACACACATACACTCACACTTACATACACACAAACATTTTCCGATCTCGACGAACTGAGTCATATGACACTTGGCTCTCTCGGCCGGAATTAGGTTGACGATTTTAAGAATGATTGCATAAACTTTCTATATGAGAAAGGCAAAACATGTGTTTTTCTCAGGATTGTTATGATCACGACATAATCAGTATCATTTAAATTAAAAATTTCATAAAGTTGAGTTAACGCAAACTTCGGATGAAGTCACAGAACTAGTAATAATAGCAAGACGCCTGATCACGAAAATAGGAGATAAACCTATTTTCAGCATCTACAAATCGCCTGCCTTATCAGAATATTTGAAGCAAATTTCGACATTTGCTTTGTGCGGACATCCTTTGCAACCGTAAACTTGGATTTCACATTGATATATTCCTATCCATGGAGAAAACCTTGACGTTGGTTTCGTTCTCTTGATTAGCAAATGCGTGTAAAGTTTCGTGAGACGGGTTTTTGGATATTTTTCTACTCATTCCAATTTAGCATCTTCTACACCTTGTAAACGTGTAATCTAGAATGCGTAGCATTTTCAAGTAGCCCTAAATACTTTGAACTCGATGCACTATAGCATTTCTTGTAACAGACATCATACTTTTAGGGTTTTTTAGTGTCTATTGTCTTAGTTTTGGAATAGTTTTCACTTTTCATAATTACGTTCAGTTTCCAGTGACTATCTCAAGTCATCAGCATTAATACATTTATGCAATAATTTTTAAGCCCCTCCCGAAACAAAATCCTGGCTACGGACCTGAGCTATAGTACTCAAGGAAGAGCAAGGATTTGAAGTAAGAAAGTTTAGAGAAAAACGTGGAGTAGGGTATCATGAGTAAGCTTAGAGTTTCATGGCTACTTAACTCTTTTTCTTCTGCAACGCAGGAGTCAGGATCTTTTGGCATTAAATGCGAATCACCTGAGTCTGCGACATGTCCAGACAAGCGTAAAGTCACTTAATGACTTATGCTATCGGAACCGTGACTCCCTGGAATCGCAAGACTGACCTCGGCACCTAACCGACCAGCATCGAGATAACGATTTCGAGAGAAATTTCAACGTCGGGAAATTTCTCCGTCGGAGTAGACTAGGCCCACCGCCGGGGACTAGTTCGAATAGATCGGGAAGTAGCTCCGGCAGATGCTCATCGGGACGCCTGTCACCTGGAAGTCACCTTCCACCCAGAATCGTAGGACCGACCTCGGCATCTGCCCGGGTAGTATCGGTTTCGGAAGATCTTCCACTGCCGGGGAACTCTTCGTCGGAGTAGGAAAGATCCACCGTCGGGGACTATTCCGAGTAGTCCGTAGTGAATCGCCGGCTTGAATCATCGGGGCACCAGTGAACCGGGCGCAATCCTCCACCGGGAATCGCTGGACTGACCTCGGCATTCTGCCGGACTGCATCTAAGGAAGAATAACGCGTCCGTCAACGGTAGCGTGAGACATTCTTTCGTCGGGGAACTCTCCACCGAGGTAGGCAAGCTCCACCGTCAGGGATTACGCCGAGTAGCACCAGCTACCAGGTTCGTCGGGGCACAAGTGAACCGGAAGCCACCCCCCAACCGGAATCACCGGATCGGCCACGGCATCCAACTGGTCAACGTAGAGAGGAGGGCATGTATGCCGTGCAGGACTGATACGGTTATTAGACAAGTGAAATCTAGCACGACCAGCTAGACCTGGAATCAAGTGAAGTGCATTAGCACGCCTCCCCCCGAAGTAGTCATGTTAAATGGAATTCGGTGGATCAGTTAAATGTCGGACTTTTTGGTGGGGTTTAGAGGAATAGGGTTCAGAGTTATTTTCTCTGTTCAGAGTCCCTGACTCTGGCACACGATGGACGAAATCGGTAGTATGGTCTAACTACTGAACGTGTGCCGGGTCGGCGTAAAAGTTTTATCACCAAGTAAAAAAAATACACGCTCAGAGACTTTTTTCCGATCTCGCCGAACTGAATCGAATGATATAAGAGATTCGGCTCTGCGGGCCTCCGACCGAAGAATGCTTCTCATATCCTTAACCCAAAGACTAGTAATTTATAACCTAAAATAAAAATATGAACATTTTATGTCTTTTGTTTAAGCATGTGCATTCACGAGGATCTATCTTTCGATAAAAGTCGCTTCAGGTGATGCCCTAGAAATTAAAAGGAAGCTGCATAAAATGAATCGCATAACTTTGAAAATTCGCATAAAAAACTGCATAATTTTTAAAATCCGCATAAAAAACGCATAACTTTGAAAATCCGCATAAAAAAACCGCATAACTTTGAAAATCCGCATAAAAAAACCGCATAGCTTTGAAAATCCGCATAAAAAAGTCGCTTAAAAAAAATCCGCATAAAAAAACCGCATAAAAAAGACTTTAGTGTAGTAGACACTGCTATAATTAATGTGTTTAAATGGGTGGGATGAATAGAGGAGATAAGATGAATTAGGGAGCAGTAACCCAGTCGCAACTGAAGTGAATAAGGATATTCTCGCAACTGGCTTGACGAGTACATGACGGATATTAGATATTTTTGAAACGGGCTTGACAAGTAGTTTGCGGAAATCGATGAGCGCCGTCATTTTGAAATTCAAGATGGCGACTTCCGTTTGAGCAAAGAGTTTTAAAACCTTTACAATAAGGGTATTTTTGGAACGGGCGTGACCAGTAGTTTGCGGAAATCGTTGAATGACATCATTTTGAATTCCAAGATGGCGACTTCCGGTTGAGCAAAACTATTTAAAACCTTAGCAATATGGATATTTTTGGAACAGGCATGACCAGTAGATTGCGGAAATCGATGAGTGATGTCAATTTGAAATACAAGATTACGACTTCTGGTTGAGCAAAACTTTTCAAAACCATAACAATATGGGTGTTTTGGAACGGATGTGACAAGTAGATTGCGGAAATCGATGAGTGACGTCATTTTGAAATACAAGATGGTGATTTCCGGTTGAGCAAAACTTTAAACTTTAAAGAGAATTACATTCAATCAGAAGTCGTCATCTTGAATTTTTTAATGACTCCAGACATCAATTTCCGCTACCTACTCGTCAATCTCATTCCAAAAATACCCATGCCCATATTGAGTTTATAGAGTTTTTTAAACCGGAAATCGCCATCTTGGATTACAAAATGGCTCAAGACATCGTTTTCCGACATGTACTCGTCAACCCCATTCCGAACTTGGTTCGCAAAAAAGGGTTCGTTATTTCGAATTTAGTTCGCAAAAAAAGAGTTCGTTATTTCGAATTTGGTTCGTAAAAAAGTTACGTAAACCGAATATTACGTAAAAAAGAGTTCGTAAATGGAGGTTTCAGTGTACTGGCATTTTGTATTGAATTTATATATATATATATATATATATATATATATATATATATATATATATATATATATATATATATATATATATATATATATATATATATATATATATATATATATATATATATATATATATATATATATATATATATATATATATATATATATATATATATATATATATATATATATATATATATATATATATATATATATATATTTATATATATATATATATATATATATATATATATTCACATAAAAACTTTAAAACTCTTGTGAGTGAATTAGAAACTCCGAAAAAAGCTCATATTTGACAAGTGGTATGTGAAGCCAATTACCGTTTGATTTAACAGTCAAAATTGTTGCCGCTCTATTAGTTCTGTATATTATAATTTGTCTAATGTATATATTGAATTTTGTTCACACATGACCTGACAATTATATACATGAAAGAAAGAAGTCGAAAACTTGAACCATCATAATCAGTAATCAGCGGTATGAGTCATAGTTTGGTTGCCTTGCTCTGCTCACTAGTGTTCGCACCATGTCACAGAGGAGTATTTGACCGAAAAAGCTGACCGAAAGTAAAATTTTCAAAAACCGTTTTCAAAGACATTATATTATATCATACTATTCCCTAGTGATTTCTGCATTAGATGGCAACCACGTTGCGTATATTTACTAAAGTTTGGCAACGCTGTTAACCGTCAAAGGTAGGGGTTTTTAATACTCCAGACTGATTTAAAGTTGCGCGTGTAAACAAAATCTTCCAACCATTAGTTATTCGAATTGTTCCGACTCAGATATCCTATGTTTTTAATAAACCAAGGTCAGGGTCATGTTTTGGTGTAGATGGATCCATGTACTCTAAAAAATATCAGTCTTATTAAACTTAAATACAATGAAAGTCTATATTTCCAGAATCGTATAACCGATCCGTATAAAATTTTATAGACAACTATGGGGATATATACCTTTCATTTGGGACTAAGTATGTGAAAATCGGCCCAAACATCTCCAATAAACTGATTTGAGTTTGTTAATTTTGATAGGTGGCCATTTTTCAGAGGCACTTCTGGAACTGTCTAATAATCAATGTGGTCAACGAGACTTCGGTTGTCCGCCAGCGACCTAGAACTGGAAATGCAAGTTGTTTCTAGCGATTTTTTTTACCTTTGTGCATTCATCACGGTATCGGCTTGAATCGGAATTTTCTATGTGACCGCACGCCACAATCCGGAGCTCCGAAACCGTAAGTCGGATCGGAATGAAATTTAATAGCAGTTCAAGGGGTTATAAAAGCTTTCTAAGAGACAAAGTTTGGTCCAATCGGTCAAGCTGAGAAACCGATGTAATTGTTATTCTAAACTTTGATACTTCCGCCGGGCCCCCGGAATTGTCTGAATAGACTGTCGTGAATTTATTTGGCACTTTTGTTGCTAGTAATAATACAGTGGCGAGGGTATGTGAACAGATTGCACTCTGCCGCAACACCCTGTAATTCATGAATAGAAGTTGGATCCACACAAAATTCAATATTGGCCAATGGAAACATTGTATCTTTCATTTAAGGCTAAGTTTATGGAAATCGGTTGAGAAAATTCCGAGAAACCGATGTGGACAAATTTTAACAAGATTTTCTATTTAACCGTGCTCTTCAACTTCTAACTCCAGAACTAGACGTCGGATCAAAATGAAATTCAATAGCCGTCGATACACGAGCAGTCGAAAATAATGTCAGAATACCAAATTCAAGTATACTGTACCCAATACTTGAACACCACAATAAGGTATTGAGGAGCCTGCATAAGAGGTAAATACCAGAAATAATAACTAAGACATGTACTACTAACGAAACGAGTTATTATAATACCTGAATAATAATATAATCTTTTCAACCTTCCAATAACAAAATTCACTGCAATAATAAGGTATTTATTTGGTAATTGTAAAAATCACTGGAATACATAAATAATACTAAAATAAAGCATTATACCTCATTGAGGTATTAAGCAGGTATTGAAGGATGTTTCTTCAATACCTGCTTAATACCTCAATGAGGTATTAATAAAAAATTAATATCAGGTTTTGGTATAATACCAGAAAATAGTATGCTCGGGTTATTGGCCAGTTATTTTCTTCTGGTCGGGTTGGAATATTATACCTTTTCTTTGAATCTTGGTTTGTAAAAATCGGTTCAGCCATCCCCAAAAATAGGCAATAGGTTAACAAAATTTACAAATTCACGCAATTTGACACATGTTCTAACAACATTTTCACCTTTCAAGTCTCTGGTATAGTTTTATATAAGTATTTTCAGCGTGTTCTCACTTATTTTACCATTGAAAATGCTTTACTCTACTATATGGGGCTGGGGCTAGGTGTAAAACTAAAATCTGATTTCGAACTGCGTCACGAAAATGTGGCATAATTTTAACGACAGTGCTACCTTTTAATTGTTGATGGATTTGCGTCATTTAAATACTATTTAAATAATAGATTCAGAGAATTCCAACATAAAAATTGGTTGCAGCTATAAATTGATATCTCAACTGTACACTATGGAAAAATCCGTATTATTGTAAAATCATTGGGAAAATATAAGAAAACTGAAAAATTTTTCGCTTACGTTTTGTTAATTATTGATGAATTTTCGTGATTCGAACACCAATTGATTCTGAAAATTGGCAACAAATTTTTTTTATCAAATTAATCTGTATATTTTATTAGCACACTATTTAAAAATACGTAATTCTTCTTATCCACTTGCGATTGCTTCATCTGAAGTAGAATCAACATTGCTTGATGCTGGACGAACAGCTCTGCCCTAAAATAATTTGCTTAAGAGGGTAGGTATTTGTGATGCAAAAATATCGCACTCAAAAGATTTTTTTTGCGAAACCCAGTCTATTCAGTCAATAATGCAAGATTTTTTCCAAATTTTCATCGCAAATATTGAAAATTGGGTGATTTACAGTGAATCCACAGGAGACATGCGTGTACACCATAACTCAAAATTTACTGAACCAAATTGTTTGTACAGTTCTTCTTCTCATCATTACATTATGATTTTTGCCTTTCTCATATAGAAAGGTTATGCAATCACTCTGAAAAACGTCAACCTAATCCCGGCCCGGAGGGCCGAGTGTCATATCCCATTCGACTCAGTTCGTCGAGATCGAAAAAAGTCTGTATGTGTGTGTATGTGTGTATGTATGTGTGTGTATGTGTGTATGTGTGTATGTGTGTATGTGTGTGTGTATGTATGTGCGTATGTGTCAAATAATGTCACTCATTTTTCTCAGAGATGGCTGAACCGATTTGCCCAAACTTAGTCTCAAATGAAAGGTGCATCCTTCCCATCGGCTGCTATTGAATTTTGGATCGATCGGAATTCTGGTTCCGGAATTACGGGTTTCAGAGTGCGGCCACACAGAAATTTTTCATATAAACTATAGGAAAAATTAAAAATAGAATTTTTATTTTTGATGCTAAATGTGTTCAAGGTGCATGAAACGTCCAGATTTGATGCAAACTCGAAAAAAAATTGACGACAATTCACTTTTTTGGATTTTGGCACATTTTTGCCTTTCTCATATGGAAAGGTTATGCAATCACTCTGAAAAACGTCAACCTAATCCCATTTTTTTTCGACTCGCATAAGGTTTCTGGATTTTAACAGGGGCGTAGTTGATGATTTACGGAGAGGGGTTACATCCCCCCTCTACTGTTCACTCCCCTCCTTTAAAAATCTCCTTAAATCACCCCTCAGACCACCACCCCATCCAGCCCTTATACCCCTCCCTTTCAACCCCATCATCTTTAAACCACCACTATATCACAAAGCATACCAATTTAAGCTGGGGAGTCGTTCGTTCATGGGACTTTCGCCCTCCTCACATACCCACCCCCGCATGACAAAATGAGTTAGAAAGCAGATAACATTGATCTAATGCTGATTAGGCTAATGAAGTATGATATTTTTTGTTTCAAGTGTTTCACCGTCGACACGTAGCTCATCAAGTTCGTGGCTGGCATGCCATTGTGTATAAGTGCAAAGTGTACTAAGAATGTAATGGACATTTCCACAATTATGTTGAACATAAAAAGCCTCCGTGCCATAGTTTAGAGAAATGAGAAAGGCACAATTGCACCGCTAGGTGGATTAAAACAGGTTTTTTAACGGAAGTCGCTTTTTAGCTTCAGAATGCTGCGATAATTGCAAATATCAAGAAAATAATAAGGGCTTCGATCAATACCTGGGGTTGCGCAGAAAAATTGAGCAAACTTTGAAAATGATTGGTTTGATATATTTTGAGTTATGATGTAAACCGCAAAAAAAAAAAGTTTTCAACAAGACACCTCCGGGGATTCGCTGTCACTGGCTCAATTTTGCTATGATATTTGAAAACATATTGTTCAGTTGTGCAATGATTATAGGAAAAGTGAATGAATATAGTAACACTCTCTGTATCACCACAACATTTTTTTAAAGGTGACATATTCAATTCAATTTCTCCGAGCTAACCTTACCCACGCCCCCACCAACACTCTTTTATGTCTTCGTATCATAGTCAACATCGCAGGTCAATTAGCCAAGATGATATATGAATTGGGAAAATGTTAATCAATGCAACAACAAAAGGCACCACATTTCCACATGATTTTTTAAAATAATACAATCTGTTGAAGAATTGGCCTGTGTTAAGCCAAAGAGAACTAAGCGCTCTTTTGAGATACATGCTCTTAAAACGCTATCGCATCGAACATAGCACTAGCAACACCCACTTCTATTTATTTTTGGAAACACAAACAGTTAACGAAAGAAAATAATTGTTCATTAACTTGCTATGTTAATGAATGTTAAGTTATCTAAAAATGCATATTAACATGGATTAACCCTTAAAGGAGCAAATCGATTTTTTGCAGATTTTGTAAAAATTGTCTCAAAGTTTCAATACGTTACTGCGATAATTTTGAGACGATCTTCGCAATGTTGTTTTAAAACAACATCACGCATTTAAAGGTTAAATTTCATAACAATTGCATCCAAAATAAAATCGATGAGAATTCGGTTACCCAAAACATTCATAAATTATCCTGTTGAATTCTTTAATTCAGTCGATTCGCCAGGCTGTCCACCGCAAGAGTTGCAATCGAAACTTTGTCTGCCTATTCTTTTAGTTACTGCGCAACATTGACCCACCACGACTGTGCCTTGGTTGAAAAATTTCATTCAACCCTCCGGAAGTCGCGCAAATGGCTTACTGAACGAGCACCCGCTGGTGACCTAAGACGATTTCGTTAGATTTTGAAATCAGCGTGCACTCAGTACACTAGCGCGACTGCCGGAAGATTAAGTGACTATTATAACTAGAAAATATAAGGGAGCAGATGTATTGCTACCACGAATTCGAATGATACCAACGGATTTCAAACAATTGGGTGTAAGAAAACCGACTAATTTATTTAATTATGCTCCAGATGGTCAAACCAAGAACATTGTCTATCCGTAAGAATTACAATAAGTTTCTTCTTTGTAATAAAAATATTTGTTATTTTTGATAAATTTAAACTGGCAATGCTCAAATCGTTCCACAGGATTCTCGTCACGTATTCCAAAACAGAGTTGTTAGCAAACCGTCCTTGTTAGGATGAGTATATAATAGAAAAAGAATTCAATTAGGGGCCGTACACAAATGACGTAGCTTTTTTCTGGCGATTTTCGACCCCTCCCTCCCCCCTCGTAGCATTTGGTCACAAAATTCTAACCTCCCCCTTGTAAATGACGTAGCATATCTCTAACCCCCCCCCCCACGCAACGCGACCGGGAGATGAAAAAATTTCATATGTTTTTCAATTCTTTTAAATATATGTCCTTACAAAATGTTTGACGACTTTTATCGACATTTTCATTATAACAGCAAATTGCCTACAAAAGAAGCCCATTTCATGACAAATATGAGAGGCTGAGAGCAGGAGTGGGTTAAAAATTCGCTGCGAGCAAAAGCGGTATACGTTTTATTTAGAGCAAAACCGGTTTAAGTACCAGTCAGAGCAGAAATGGGATAAAAAAACCTTAGCGCAAAAGTGGGTTAAAAAGATATACCACTTTTGCCCTGAGAGGATATATATTCCATTTTTATTCTAAGAATGTTTTCAGAAATGATTTATCACCAATCAGGAAAAACCATCATCAATATGGGTGTCATTTGAAAGGAGGTGGTTAGTAGATATGGGAAATCGATAATTACGCCATTTTGAATTCCAAGATGGCGACTTCCGGTTACCACAAAATAGTGAGAACCACCATCAATATGGGTGTCATTTGAAAGGGGATGGTGAGCAGACATCGAAAATTGACCATTACCGCCATTTTGAAATCCAAGATGGCGACTTCCGGTTACCACAAAATAGTGAGAACCACCATCAATATGGGTATCATTTGAAAGGAGGTGGTTAGTAGATATGGGAAATCGATAATTACGCAATTTTGAATTCCAAGATGGCGACTTCCGGTTACCACAAAATAGTGAGAACCACCATCAATATGGGTATCATTTGAAAGGAGGTGGTTAGTAGATATGGGAAATCAATAATTACGCCATTTTGAATTCCAAGATGGCGACTTCCGGTTACCACAAAATAGTGAGAACCACCATCAATATTGGTGTCATTTGAAAGGAGATGGTGAGCAGACACCGAAAATTGACCATTACCGCCATTTTGAAATCCAAGATGGCGACTTCCGGTTACCACAAAATAGTGAGAACCACCATCAATATGGGTGTCATTTGAAAGAGGATGATCAGCAGACACCGAAAATTGACCATTACCGCCATTTTGAAATCCAAGATGGCGACTTCCGGTTACCACAAAATAGTGAGAACCACCATCAATATTGGTGTCATTTGAAAGGAGATGGTGAGCAGACACCGAAAATTGACCATTACCGCCATTTTGAAATCCAAGATGGCGACTTCCGGTTACCATAAAATAGTGAGAACCACCACCAATATGGGTGTCATTTGAAAGGAGATGGTGAGCAGACATCGAAAATTGACCATTACCGCCATTCTGAATTCCAAGATGGCGACTTCCAGTTACCACAAAATAGTGAGAACCACCATCAATATAGGTGACATTTGAAAGGGGATGGTGAGCAGACACCGAAAATTGACCACCACCGCCATTTTGAAATCCAAGATGGCGACTTCCGGTTACCACAAAATAGTGAGAACCACGATCAATATGGGTGTCATTTGAAAGAGGATGATCAGCAGACACCGAAAATTGATCATTACCGCCATTTTGAAATCCAAGATGGTGACTCCCGGTTAACACAATATAGTGAGAACCACCATCAATATAGGTGTCATTTGAAAGGAGGTGGTTAGCAGACACCGAATATTGATTATTACAGCCATTTTGAAATCCAAGATGGCGACTTCCGGTTACCACAATATAGTGAGAACCACCATCAATATGGGTGTCATTTGAAAAGGGGTGTCAGTAGATATCGGAAATTGATTATTACGTAATTTTGAAATCCAAGATGGCGACTTTCAGTTACCACAAAATAGTGAGAACCACCATTAATATGGATGTCATTTAAAAAGTGTCAGTAGACATCGGAAATCGATTGTTACGCCATTTTGAAATCCAAGATGGCGACTTCCGGTAACCACAAAGTAGAGAGAACCATCATCAATATGGGTATAATTTGAAAGCGGGTGTCAGTAAATATCGGAAATTGATTATTACGTCATTTTGAAACCCAAGATGGCGATTTCCGGTTACCACAAAATAGTGAGAACCACCATCAATATGGGTGTCATTTGAAAGGGGTGGTCAGTAGACATCGGAAATCGACAATTAGGCTATTTTGAAATTCAATATGGTAACTTCCGGTTACCAGAAAATAGTGAGAACCATCATAAACATGGGTAACGTTTGAAAGGGGGTGTTCAGTAGTAGCCGTTTTAGATCCGATTTTCTTTCACTGCAAACATTACATTGCAACAACACTGTTTTATGCCTAAATGATCGACAACGACCAACCTGCTCTCGTTTACAACATATGTACTCGATGGATTTACTGACGGATTTCGAACTGATGCTATTCACATGGATCGGTTCGGCCTTCGACAAAATCAACCATGATGTCGCAATAGCGAAGCTGCACAAACTCGGTATTCATGGACAACTTCTGCGTTGGTTCCTCGATGGAAGGCAATTCCAAATCAGCATTAAGGACTGTCTATCTGCACCATTCTTCACTACATCCGGCATCTCAATATATTAAATTACAAGGACCCCGCCTTTCTTTCGCCCATGATATGAAAATCTTTCGACAAATACGGGATAAAACCGATTCCGAGTTTCTTCAGAGTGAACTGGAGAGCTTTAGTACGTGGTATGACCTAAACAGAATGGTTTTACATCCGAGTAAATGCTCAATCGTTACGTTCACTCGGAAACGCTATCCGATTCAGTTTAACTACGATTTATTCGACTCGAGCACTCCAAGACACTCTCACGTCAAAGGTGGTGGAGTCATCATGGATGCAGCACCACACACTTCATACTTCGTGGATGAGGCATGAAGACAATAAAGATAAAACAACCCAATGCAAGAGCATGGGAGGTATGAGCCTAGAAGCGCAAGAGCATGGAAGGTATGAGCCTAGAAGCGACCGGGCCCACTATATGTTGGATACTGTCAACGTCTGTACATCAACATACGGATGCCACCCCCTGGATAAGAATGATCGACCCGCGCGAAATTAAAATGTTGTGATTTGTTTCTCGCATCAATAAAAATATTATATATGCAATTCCATATTAATTTTAGTGGTTTTAAAATAGGTTATATGAGGAAAAAAGCGAAAAAATGCTAATTTTCAATAAAATTGCTTTTGGTTCACTTCAATCCATTTTTGGGTTTATTAATATTCCTTGGATCTTCAAATTTTAAAGGTGTATGAAATGACACCCATACTGATGGTGGTTCTCACTATTTTGTGGTAACCGGAAGTCGCCATCTTGGAATTCAAAATGGCCGGTAATGGTCAATTTTCGGTGTCTGCTGATCATCCTCTTTCAAATAACACCCATATTAATGGTGGTTCTCACTATTTTGTGGTAACCGGAAGTCGCCATCTTGGATTTCAAAATGGCGGTGAAGGTCAATTTTCGATGTCTGCTAACCATCCTCTTTCAAATGACACCCATATTGATGGTGGTTCTCACTATTTTGTGGTAACCGGAAGTCGCCATCTTGGATTTCAAAATGGCGGTGAAAGTCAATTTTCGATGTCTGTCCCTTTCAAATGACATTCATATTGATGGTGGTTCTCACTATTTTGTGGTAACCGGAAGTCGCTATCTTGGATTTCAAAATGGCGGTGAAAGTCAATTTTCGATGTCTGCTCACCATTCCCTTTCAAATGACACCCATATTGATGGTGGTTCTCACTATTTTGTGGTAACCGGAAGTCGCCATCTTGGATTTCAAAATGGCGGTAATGGTCAATTTTCGGTGTCTGCTGATCATCCTCTTTCAAATGACACCCATATTGATGGTGGTTCTCACTATTTTGTGGTAACCGGAAGTCGCCATCTTGGATTTCAAAATGGCGGAAATGGTCAATTTTCGGTGTCATCCTCTTTCAAATGACACCCATATTGATGGTGGTTCTCACTATTTTGTGGGAACCGGAAGTCGCCATCTTGGATTTCAAAATGGCGGCAATCGTAAATTTCCGATGCCTATTGACCTATACGGATCCTATATTACACGATTTCTAAGGCATCGAAAAATTTAATAAAATTTCATTTCCCACAAATCCGAATAAGAAAATTCTGATTCTTTTCTTAGCGCAAAAATGGGTTAATATTCTATACCAGTCTTGCCCTGAAAATTTTGTCGAACCATTTTTGCGCGAATTAATATTTGATCCACTTTTGCCTGAGGTGTGATGACTATACCATTTCTGATCTAACAGAATATTTTAACCCACTTTTGCTCTGAACAAAATTTTAACCCACTCTTACTCTCAGCCTCTCATATAGTGTGGATAGTTTTGTTTAGAATTTTACATGTCATAAAGCACGAAGAAAAGTTCACAATCCTGCAGCTGCCAACGATTTTAGGAAGCATAAGCTCAACTAAATTACTAAATTTTCTTTGATTGAATCCGAAAGAAAATTCAATTCAGCTATTAAAATAAGTCTACTAGTTAGCAATATTAGCTAACTAATGTGGAAATTTAAATCCGCATGAAAAATTTATCATTTTCTTTGCGAGCCTGCCATTCCGCGAACAGTAAAATTTACAAAATGAAAAAACCACGTGAAAATCAACTTAGGAATGGAGGAACATTAAATTTTTTCTCTAATTAATGGGTTTTGATGCCCGCCAAAAAATTAAAACTTAATGCTACGTCGCACAACTTCTGACCCTACCCTCCCCCTCGTCACACTTCATCACAAATTTGGTGTACCCCCCCTACCCCCTAAAATGCTACGTCATTTATGCATGACCCCTTAGAAAATTCCTTTTATTAACTTGTGTAAAGTTTGTGCTTGTTAATTCTTCATAATATATGCAAATAGTCTTCAAAATAATAATCTACCAACCCGAATGTTTTTGCAAAACCTAAAATAAGCAAATAAGTGAATGTGGCAACCCTGAACTAAGCGAAAGCCACACCAAAAAAGAATGATGAAAATATTTTTATTTGTGGCATAAAAGGATGGTCTTCCATCTGCAGTTAATAAAAGAGATCGCCTTGTGTTACATAGTGCTCATTTGACATGAGCTGCAAAAGAGGAATGTTCCCTAGTAACAATTGAGGTTATTTGACACTCTTGAAGCCGATCTTAAAACTTAGAATGTAGTGCGCTATAAAACTAGAAATGCTGCTTGGGTTCGTCTGTGTGTATGCAGCAGAAACGAATCGCCGGCAAGGTTCGAATTGCTCAAGTGATTCTCGTTCAGTATCCCAAGACATAGTTATTAGCAAACTGTCCTTATTAGGACGAATATATCATGGAAAAAATGAGGACATTTAAGTAAACTGAGGTGCCCTCTATAAAAGTTTAGAGAATATTTATTTATTTCGTCTTGGACATATACCGTACAGATAACTCTTAATACAATTGTTAACGTCAATATCAAAACATTTCAATTGCTAACTTATAACTAGAATTAGTTATGGAGGTCGTAAACTAGAGCAGCTTCGTTGAATTTGCTACATCTGTCCACCGGATTATTCTGGCCATAAGCTGTACGATGTCTATGAATCCACAAAGGCGGACGATTCCTTATACCGCGAGGAGGAACAAACAAATTAATCCTAGAAAGAATGTCGGGACAGTCAATATTGTTCGATAACATATCGTAGATAAACATTCTTTGCAAGAAACTACGGCGAGACTCTAACTTTGGCAAATCTAGCAACATGCATCTGTTATTGTACGGCGGAAGACGGATAGGATCGTTCCAATGCAGTTTTCTGAGAACAAATCGTACAAAGCTTATCTAAACACGCTCCAACCGATTACTTTGGACGGCATTGTATGGCGCCCCTACTTGTACAGCATACTCTAAGGTGCTCCGGACCAGTGCGCAGTATATTGATTTCAGCGCGTAGAAATCCACAAAATCAACTGTGTTCCGTTTCAGAAAGCCCAGTGTTGCAAATAGAGATATAGAGCTGGAAAATTATGCTTACTGGTGCAGAGAGAGCTCGGGCACAATGTTTTATAAACGCTGGAGGCAAGCAATCCGGACCAGGCCCTTTCAACGGATTAACGCTGGACAGAGCGTTGAATACATCGGCATCATTTACGTTAGGATGAGGCAGGTTGATAGTATACATTGATAATGGTTCAAGATACTGTTACGATGGATAGACAGGAGGGCTGTAAATACATCTTGGAAGTGCTCTGCAAATTGGTCCGCCGACTCGACTGCCGACTGTGAATTTTTGTTTCGAAGATAGACATTTTCTGGTATACCCCGGAACGTTTTCTGGTATTTATACGAAGGCTACGTTGGACTTGGCTCAGATAGTCACCGAATGCACTGTTACGGCTGTTTCATATTGCACTTCCATTTGACGAAGAATAGCTTTGTTGTCGGTCCTACGACGTAAGTATCAGGGATGCCACTTTGAAATCTGTGTTTCGGTCAAAAAAATCTTTTTGCCATCTGTGATGACTGAAACAGGAAAAAAATCTGTGAAAATCTGTGATAGATTTCCCAAAAATCTGTGAAAAATTACGATATTTCCAAAAATCTGTGGAAATCTGTTAAATTTTCATCAAAATGCCAAAAATCTGTCATCTGTGATAAAGAATCTGTGATCAAAAAAGGTTCAAAAAATCTGTGACATTGCAAAAAATCTGTGAATATGGTAACCCTGGTAAGTATCGCTTTCGTAGTTTCCGGAGTACGCCGCGTAGGCGACCTAGCTCGGGATTCCACCACGGAAACTTATAATCTGCTTTTTTGCTGATACGTTTTTAGGCACATTGCAGTAAATAATCTCATATATTGCCTCGTAGAACGCCACAACTGCCTGATCTAAATCGTTTCCATCCAACATATCACGCTAACACTGTCATATCACACTGCACCAATGGCCATTGAGACTTCATCGAGGTTGCATCAAGTGAAGTCAAAGTTGAGATCGTCGTTGATTGTATCAAAAGCGTCACTACCAGCAGTACGCGTATCAAATCTCAAAACGAGCAGATTTGATACAAACCACCAGCGACCAGCGTTTCTATGATAGCCATCTCTTGTTCCTCTGTTCCATTTTCATGAATGAAGCATTTTAGGTCGTCATCGAAGATCTACCGAAGATGAGGGAGATTGTAATCACCTACAACAAGTACATTGTCTTGTCGGTTGGTCCTCTCTAGAATATTCTGGACCGCAGAGGAGTGAAAGTTATACATGTCAAGATCGCTGTTCAGTCTCAGATAAATGCAGCAAACATCGGCCTAGCAATGAAACACGTACGACAACTTTTTCCAAATGCCCACATCCAGGTAACATAAGAACACAACCTCCGCGGCTTAGATGACAAGAAGAAGAGTTGCGATCGCATCGGTAGATTGCGTAGTTCGTCGATAGCTCAGCGTTTAATATGTCACCACATAGCCAGGTTGCGATGAGAATAATAATATCGTGATCGCAAGAGGTGAGGGCAAGCAAGAAGGCCTGCGTTTTAGTTCGGATTTCGCAAACGTTCTGGTAGTAGACAGGAAATCATGTGCTGTATGCGACGGTGTGCTGTGGACCAAAAGGTTTACAGGGAGCGGATTATCACTTAAAGCAACATACTCGCCTGAGGAGGGAGTTCGGAATATTCACCGAATTGACGGAACAAAATCCTTTCCGGCCAGATCGATGGATCCAATGCGATCGTTTCCACGCCAGGGTCCAGACCAACTTTGAAGGAGACGAATGTCATGTTACTGATATCCGTTCCTTTGGCAACCAATTTAACCACCTCCGGATTCTGCGTCATATTTAGATTGGCCCGTATCATTGCTATAATTTCGTCGTTGGTGTATGTAAACAAACATCGTGCATTTTATTCACATTTTTCAGCACGGCATTTAAAGAAGTTACTTAATAAAAAGCTTAACATTTTCTTAACAATATCATCAATTAATTGGTCTTGAACCATATTTTGCAATCTATTCATAAGCTGAACATGAAAAGAGCGCACAATAATGGAAACTTATCATCACCTTATCATCATCATCCATACACAACTATCTCTCCTTGGACGAAACGTAACCTTTCTCAGTCCGACTAACGTGTGCACTATATCAAATGCGATTCTCGTTGGTGTGAGAAGTTACCTGATTTTTCTTTGACAGTTAAATGACGCTTTAATTCTATAAGGCTCTCGCCTCGGGAAAATGCTTGTCCCAGATGGGGATTCGCTAAAACTCCGACTCCTGGTATGGGAGTCTTGGACCGGGCACTCAAGGCCTCTTTTATTCACCGAGTCCCAGGGCGTTGTGGCTATGGGGGAGATTTCGGACGTGTGGTAACCTACACTTAATCAATAAATACCTTCTACGTTTTATTGTGTCAATACGACGGTGGATACACGGTGGGATGGCGGGGTAGTGAAGATCTGCGGCGGCGGTGGTGGTGGTGATGATGATGGCAGCTGATCTGGACGGCGGATCTGGATCCTGACGATTACGGTCTCTCGGCTCTCGATGGAGGGAAGGTTTGCGGCGGGGCGAAAATCCCTTCGATCACGGGTACGCTTTGTGGACGGCACGTGGTACGTCGGAACTTACGGCTCAATCCGGAGGGTATTAACACCCGTTGATATTGTTGCGTTTTCAGGCTTAAATTTGGGTTCACCCAAACACAACTGGCGATAATTCAGGGACCGGCCTCGTGCGGGTTAAGGTTTAACGAGGCTCGTCCT
Organism: Topomyia yanbarensis; assembly: GCF_030247195.1. Lineage (NCBI taxonomy): Eukaryota > Metazoa > Arthropoda > Insecta > Diptera > Culicidae > Topomyia > Topomyia yanbarensis. The sequence continues at coordinate 153,947,797 of NC_080672.1, forward strand.
TAGGGAAGCCATTCGGCTCACTATTTTCGCGAATGCAAAAAAACTCGTGCGTCTCGTTTAGCGGTCGTGACTTTTCTGCCTCATATATCGTGATTTTTCTCCCATCTCCAATCGACTCCAACCAATTTCTCCCCAAACCAAATTCTCTCCAAACCAAATTCTCTCCGTTCTTCCGTTTTGTATCAGTTCAGTGGATTGCTTTCCAATCCCCACCGACAGCAGTGCCACCAACGCAGTTTAATTTGCCACCCCCAGCAGTGCCACCAATGCAGTTTAATTAACCACCCACTCGTGTTTGAAATGACCGTTGACGAAAGCTTAGCTATACAGAATATTCCCTAAAATCCAACACGTACTAAATTGTTACCAAATGACGGTAACATTCCCCCTCTGGTCAGGCAAAAAAAAAAAAAATTTACTTACAATTGATTTTTTTTTTAGAACTTTTTACTTACTATTGACGGTAGATAACTAAACAACAACAAAAAAACGAAAATAACATCACACTTGAAAATTTGGTGGCCACCGAAAACAAATCTTATCTTACAACACTAAATGAACGAGGCAATAGCTGCGCAAATTATTAGGCACATTACGAATACCTTTTTTTTAAATAAATGATCAAAATCCTTGACCAGTTGTGACGATCGAAACGATAGCAAAGCACACTGGGTTCATTCGATGGAACATCCCGGAAAGGTGAATGACCTCGCCTTCCATATCACACGTCATCTTCCAAATTATTACACGGCACAGGGGTACAAGACCTACACGCCACGGGTTATACTACGAAAATAATCGACAGATACGAACGATCGCACAAGACTAAATTAAAGTTGCATCGGTTATTTGTCGAACCTTGGGTAGGATCGCCATCGAGATCGATTGTTAGAGATAAATATCATTGTTTGAGTGAGATCTCCTGATTAATCGATACTTGGCCTATCGAGATCGTGCAAATATTATCGATTCATGCTATAAAAATTCCGATTTTTCGTGTGGTTGCTAGAGGGCAACACCAAACTTCACGAACAAGGTTGTGTAAGTTCATCAATTATCCGGGTTTCAGTTAACTTTTAGCTTCGAAACCCATCGGATCATAGTTAAGTAAATTCACTCTCATTTTGTCGATGCTTGTTTGGACGACCTTGAGAGGAAAATCATTTTCAATTACTCGGCCTTTAACTCGACTGTAGCGCTCAGAATGCGCCAACTATGCTGAGATGCCCCGCGGAAAGCATCAGAACGTACCGTTAGCGAAGTAGGCAAAATGGTGAGTTAAACAAAATAATAAAAACACATTCCTGCTGTATCCATTTTATTTCAACAGTTTCCTTTACAGATTGCGGCCATTTTACGCTGGCTTTATCAAGCTAGCCGGCCAGACGCCAATGTTGCGACCCATGGAATCAATTAGTTCATATGACGATGACCCATATTTTGCAACCACCGTACAAGGTACATATTGAGCTGCTAGCTTTGCATTATAAAACTCGCTCGCATTCGAATTCTTAGTGTTCCTTTTGTATACTGTATCTCCTATTTCAAAGGGTTTAGCGGGTTTACGCGTTCTAAGGTTGTATATATTGGTGGATGTGGCATGAGCTTTCACGAGATGTTTCTGTACGATTGAGTACAGTTGTGGTGAATCCTCGCGAATCCGGGCAAGCCGTGCTTCGATTGTAATTTCTGTCTCATCCCTAAATTTCGAATGATCTGCTCCTTTGAGAACGACTTCTTCAAATTTCGCGATTCGAAACGGACTGTATCCAGTGGAGGAGTGAATAGTGGAATTTATAACTACTTCTATTTCCGACAATCGCGAATCCCACTCGCGTTGATTTTCTCTCGCATATGAACGTATCGCGGTATTAATGGCACGATTGACGCGTTCTACCGGGTTCGCTTGGGAATGATACCGCGACGTAAGCCAGTGCTTTATTTCAAAGCGATCTAAAAGTTGTTTAAATTCTCGAGACGTAAAAGTGCTTGCGTTATCAGACAGTAGAATCGCGGGTACCGAATTGCGAAAAAACCAGCGGTCAGTTAACTCGGTACAGAGGGTTTTGACTGAGATCTGGGGAAAAGCATGCAGTTGCACCCACTTGCTGAAAAGGTCCATGGTCACAAGTATATATTGTTTACCGGATTTTGATCGAGGGAGGGGTCCTATGTAATCTAGCGCGATTATCTGCCAGGGTCGGGAGGGGGCGCGTATGTCTCCCATAGGAGGGATGGTGGACGCATTTGGGGCCTTGATTTCCTTGCAGTGCGCACATTTTCGAATGTGGTTTCTAACATCCCTAACCATATTTGGCCAGTAGTACTGTTGGCGGATTCGAGCTAAAGCCTTATCAGTTCCAATGTGCATACAATCGTCATGATTACCTTTCATGATGTCCTCTCTACTCTCTGGGCTGGGGACTATTTTCCAGTCGAATCGATGATCCGCTAAATCATCATTGAACACATATTTCATTATCACGTCCCCTTCCATCCGGAAGTCTGGGTAATCATCTGGTACTTCCAGGATAGATTGTCTCAAATTGTTGTACCAAGTCGAGTCAGAGCGAGTGGAAATTGTCATAATGCTTCGCGAGAGCGCGTCGGGTACAACATTTTCCCTCCCTCGACGGTGAGTAATTGTCATGTCGTACTGTTGGAGGGACAAACTCCACCGGCTAAGACGAGAGGAAGTTCTCCACTTCGATCTCATAATAAAGGTCAACGCCGAAGAGTCTGTGACTAAAACAAAATGGCTGCCCTCCACGTAGCCGCGGAAATGTTCTATTGAAAGAAGAGCTGCCAAGCCTTCTTTCTCAGTGGCGTGGTATGACCGTTCCGGGGTTGTCAGTTTTCGGGAGAAATATTCCACGACTCGCTCTAAGCCGTCAATTTTCTGGGTGAGAACCCCGGCAATGGCGTAATCACTGGCATCTGTGTGGATAGCAAACTCGTGGTCGAAATCCGGACTGGACAAAATTGGAGCTGTAATTAATTTTTCTTTCACTGCCTGGAATGCTTCCTCCGCCTGAGGAGTCCATTTCAGAAATTTTGACTTCGTTTTAAGAAGTTCTGAAAGGGCTGCGGTAGTCTCACTGAAATCGGCTACGAAACGCCGATAATAGTTAGACATTCCGATAAAACGGCGGAGTTTTGTGATTGAAGTGGGGCGCTCATATTCCACAATTGGTTTTATTTTCTCAGGGTTAATTCGTAATCCTTGCGATGACAGAATGTAACCTAGAAAAGGAATTTCGTTCCGGCAGAAATGAGACTTCTCTAGCTTAATTGACAAGTTCGCTTTTCGTAGTCGTGTGGCCACTTCGTTCAAAAGCCGTACGTGCTCTTCAAATGTCTCCGTTACTATGACGATGTCGTCCAAGTAAACGAAGACATTCGGTTCCAGCACCCCATGCCCCAGAACTCGATTCATTAACCTCGCTAAGGTTGCTGGACTGTTAATTAAACCGAAGGGCAATCGGGTGAACTGGAACATCCCCTTCCCTTGAACGCTGAACGAGCAGAACTTGCGTGACTCCTTAGCAAGCGGAATTTGCAAAAATGCCTCCGAGAGGTCTATTGTCGACAAATATTTCGCCCGTGGGAGTCGGCCTAGAATCCGTCCCGGATGGGGAAGAGGGTAAGCATCACGTACGGTTCTTTCATTCAGCTTGCGGGCGTCCAGACAAAGTCGGATCGCTCCCGAGGATTTTCGAATGGGAACGATATTCAACGACCAATCTGAATTTGATTCCTCTATTATTCCCCGTTCGAGTAATCGGTCCAGCTCGGCAAATAAACCTTCTTGAATCTTAGGGGATATGGGGTAGGGGTACAGTCGTATCGGTTTGGCGGATTTCACTTCATCTTTCATGATGATTTTATGTTCACACCATTTCGTCGTATCTAGGCGATCAGCCTCGGCGATTTTGAAGTTTAGTTTAGTGGTATCTAAAATTTGTTGTTGCTTTTTAGATAGAAATGGTTCTGGAGTTGGTCTTGGAAGGTCCAATTTTGACTGCGTCTCCTGAATAGCGGCAATTGACGGGTATATACCGAAGGCTCTCCAGAAATCCATTCCGCATATACATTCCTTGGTGAGATTAGGGGCCACCAAAGTGGGAATAACTCTCGTTTTGCCTCGGAACGTAAAGGGAATCATGATTTCTCCAAGCACATCCAATGGTGATCCGTCGGCGGTTTGTAATTCCACTGGTTCAGACAGATTTCGTAGTCGGACCCCGTGCAGTTGACGGTATACTTGTGAGTTAATGAAAGATAGGTTGCTTCCACAATCTAGAAGTGCTTTAATTCGAATATCGAATATTTGGACCACTGCATGAGGTCGATTGTCTAAGAAATTAGAAAACGTTATTTTATTAATTTGACTCGATGGTTTGTGCTCTTCCTCATTATCTGACCTTGGCTCATAAAACCGCCAAATCTCAGACATCCATGAAGAATAATCATTTTTTTCTTGCGCTGTAGGAAGAACCGGCGACTTTAGGTCATCCTGATGGAGTTTTTTAAACAGTAGGGGCAGTTTTCTGCCGTAAAACCCTTAAGTGCACATCTGGCGCAAAATACTCTACGGGGAATTGGACAATCTTTAAGCTTATGAAGCTCTCCGCAATTAAAACATTCTCCATTGGTTGGAGGTACGTAATTCGCAATTAGCTTCATAAGCGGACTTGGTTTACTAGGTCCTGCTTCCTGGCCTTCGTCAGGATAGGTTTTTTCGTTTTTATTAAACGACGAGGGTTTATTGTCATTTTTCGGGTTGTGTTTGCGGTCCCCCCCGTTCGAGTAGTTTCCCTCGCTCTTGTTACCCTTGTAACGCAATGAGTTGTGTTCTCCTTGACGATTCTTGTTGTAAAATGTCCTTGGGGGGTTGATGACGTCAGTATTTGAATAAATGGCGCATGTTTCCTTCTTATTGGACCCGAAAACTTTTGCAAAGGCAGAGTAATCGGTCGCATCTAAATCTTTGCCTATAGCCATCAATTCTCTGAGCGTCCTAACGTTACGTCCAATGAGTGCTTTTTTCCCATCGTAACGAAGGTTCATTTTCAATACCTCCACTTTTTCTACGTCGGCTAATCCATGGTTCATGGCTAAGAAAAGCTTCTCCATTTGCAAGTAATACTGCTGGAAAGATTCGCCCTTTTGTTGCCGTGTCTGATAGATTTTTGTCCGAAGGACTGAGTCGAGATCTGGATGCCTAAACTCATTTTTAAGTTCTTGGACTAGGTGTGCCCATCCCAACAGCGAGTTTCGATTGCGCTGAGCTGTGTACCAACATAACGCAGCTCCATCGAACAGATGTACCGCGGAATCAAACAGATCGGCTTCATTTACGTGTTCAGAAATGGCTAGTTGCTGAACGTGGTTCAAAAACTCGTTCAAGTTCAAACCCTGGTCGTTTCCGGAGTATTTTTTTATTTTCCATTGAGACACTGGAATGACTTTCCGTGGGATAACTTTGGGGGGAAATCGCGGCCTGGGTGGGTAGTTAGAATATGTAACGGGTATTTCCCGCTCGAGATGATTTGCATCGTGAAATGGACTGAATTGAATTTCGTCGATTCTGCGGTTAAAAGTTTGGTTTTGTTCATCGTTCCCGAAAAATGGGTTATGCTGTCTAACTGGGTTAGATTGAGCGGTGGTGGAGACGGGTGTTGGAAATGGTATTCCCCTGGTTATGGCTTTGGTGGTTATTGTAGATGAGCGGGATACTTTTCTGAAATCTGGGTTATTGAGATAGGAGAGCTGCGGATTAATTTCTGGTAGATAATCATCTGGTGACAGGAAGGGGTTAGTTTCATTTAGATTCGCCGCTGGTCGGCTCGGCTGCGATACTTGCGGTTGGTTCAAGTGCTCTTTCAAATTGGTGACTTGGGTTGTCAATGATTTTATCAGAGTACCAATACTAACCATAGCTTTATTGAAGTCGTCCTGGGAAACGAAGAGTGTTTCTGTCGGAGTCCTAGGTATGGTTCCCGTGGAGGTTACAGTAGTAGTGGTGTATGAAGGACCGGCCTCGCTGATTCCCCCCGCTGCTTCGTCCAACAATTCGCTGTTTACGACCTCTTGTTCCCTGATCTCTGAAGAAGAGTTGTCTTCCTCCCAAAAATGCTCGGACAAGAGATCGAGAACTTTATTGAATTCCTGGCTAACTTTTAATCGCAGCTCTTCATGACAATGATTTTCGATTACCGCCAATCGGTGACCCAAATGTAACAGTCTGGCTTTACAAAATTCTGTATCATTTTTCGGCGTAGTTGTTAGAATGCGAGTGAGTTCGTTGTACCGTTGCTGGCACATACTTAGATCCAATGCTGGATCTTGGTGATAGTGAATAATGGATTCATGGCCTTCACGTTCATTTTTCAGAATTCCATTCAACCTACGCCGGCGTTTACAACGGGACTCGTCATCACCGATGCGAACATTTCGGAGCAGCAGCTCATAATCAAGTTCACCTGCGGTTAGGTGGTCAACCCGCAGGTTATGGTATAATATCCCGAAATCCGGACCAGAAACGGACCGACGTGTAGGCATGATTTACGCGCCGTGCAATAAAGTCGACGAATAAATGCGAAATGGTTGGAGATTTGTTTATCAATCAAAAGAAATCAACTAGGTTTCACACATCACTTCCCCTAGAACGCTTTGTAGATGTCTCCGATTGTCATTAACCAGTCAAGGATAAATTTAGTGCGAGCATTCGACCTGACCCTAATGACCGTACAATCACTGCCACGTGGTTTAACCACCGCGAATCAAATAATTGCAAAGGTTTCCAATTTTTCAAGTGTGATGCGACCAGAGTGGAATTGAGAGACTAATACTCGAAATCTCCCCCACAACTAATGAAGAAAAAATATTCTGCGAATATTTTTTCTCTCCTAGGAACCATAATTTTACGTTGGGCGCCAGATATAAGGCTCTCGCCTCGGGAAAATGCTTGTCCCAGATGGGGATTCGCTAAAACTCCGACTCCTGGTATGGGAGTCTTGGACCGGGCACTCAAGGCCTCTTTTATTCACCGAGTCCCAGGGCGTTGTGGCTATGGGGGAGATTTCGGACGTGTGGTAACCTACACTTAATCAATAAATACCTTCTACGTTTTATTGTGTCAATACGACGGTGGATACACGGTGGGATGGCGGGGTAGTGAAGATCTGCGGCGGCGGTGGTGGTGGTGATGATGATGGCAGCTGATCTGGACGGCGGATCTGGATCCTGACGATTACGGTCTCTCGGCTCTCGATGGAGGGAAGGTTTGCGGCGGGGCGAAAATCCCTTCGATCACGGGTACGCTTTGTGGACGGCACGTGGTACGTCGGAACTTACGGCTCAATCCGGAGGGTATTAACACCCGTTGATATTGTTGCGTTTTCAGGCTTAAATTTGGGTTCACCCAAACACAACTGGCGATAATTCAGGGACCGGCCTCGTGCGGGTTAAGGTTTAACGAGGCTCGTCCTTAGGGAAGCCATTCGGCTCACTATTTTCGCGAATGCAAAAAAACTCGTGCGTCTCGTTTAGCGGTCGTGACTTTTCTGCCTCATATATCGTGATTTTTCTCCCATCTCCAATCGACTCCAACCAATTTCTCCCCAAACCAAATTCTCTCCAAACCAAATTCTCTCCGTTCTTCCGTTTTGTATCAGTTCAGTGGATTGCTTTCCAATCCCCACCGACAGCAGTGCCACCAACGCAGTTTAATTTGCCACCCCCAGCAGTGCCACCAATGCAGTTTAATTAACCACCCACTCGTGTTTGAAATGACCGTTGACGAAAGCTTAGCTATACAGAATATTCCCTAAAATCCAACACGTACTAAATTGTTACCAAATGACGGTAACAATTCCTCTATTGATTTGCGCATTTAAGGGTTAATAATGCTACATTTTCAATGTAACTGCGGTCGTGTCTTGTACACAACCTTTTAATTTTTTCGTAACACTGGAACACGAAGTCGGATTGCCATAGCTTTCATTTGAGGCTAAGTTCGAAAAATAAGGGGTTTAGTCATCTTCAAGAAACCGATGTGCACATTTTATTAGTAAGTCCGCACATACACACACATAGAATTTTTTTCGATCTCGATGTACTGACTCGAATATTATAGTTGGGTTTGAAACAACTGCATAAAGCTTAATGTGTGGGGTAGGCAGGAAGCTGCAAAATCAGTTCCAAAAAGTCAATTCCAGTTAATTTTTTCGTTGGAGATAACATCAAATCTCTACGTTCCATGCATTTTAAAGGTGTTTGACATCAAAAATACATATTCGGTTTTTGAGCTTTAATGTGTTGCCTGCTTTGAAAATTTTCCAGTTTGGGCTTATATGTGGCCGAACAATTCAGTCTATATTTCCGAAACAGTACAACCGATCCATAGAAACTTTTACAGCAGTCTATGGTGATCATATACCTTTCATTTGAAATTAAGTTTATGAAAATCGGCTTAAAGATCTCCGAGAAATCGATGTGAATTTGTTAATGTTGAAAGATGGCCATTTTTCTCGGGAATGCCGGAACCGTCTGTGGAAGTCAATGTTGTCAAAGAGGCATTGAATAGCCGTTAGTGAACTAAAACTACAAAATCTAAGCAACTAGATTCACAGTTTCGTAAATTGTTCACCTTTTTACATTAATTGCTGAATCGGGATTTTCGGTGTGATCGTACTCATCACTTTTTAAGGGGGTATTCCGACATGTACTTCAATTTCACCCAATAACTTTTTTCGCTTAACAGCTAGCCATTTTGCTACTTGAACAAAGTTTCATAAAATCATTTCATCTACAAACTTTTCATACATGACTATCAATTTTTGCAACAACTTACAAAGTTATTTTTTTATCTGCGTATATACCCCCTTAAATCGAAATTTTGCAACATTTTATTTAATTACTTAAAAAATAAAGAAACCTTTCCAAAGACATCAAAGTGCTATAACCAATAGTTTGGTTGCAAATATCAATGTTTGACTCAACTCGCCTGTGCTAATTGCCCCTCGAAACAAATGCAATTTGCGAATGCGATTTAAAGGCAATTTCAATACTTAGACATATTTTCTGGCGGCTGAAATGGACTTGGTTGTTTTTCGCGTTTTTCAAACATGGCGATTCATGTTTGGCTTAAGTTTAAAATTGTTTTTTGAACAATTGTTGTGTTCTCCCTTGTACTTTGCTTGTCTAGTGCACTTAATTTAGCCAAAGAATATGGGAAATTGTGGAATCGTGTGTAATTATAGTGGAACAAGATCTCTGATCTAGAGTCTTAATGAACGTCAGATTGTGGTAAGTTTTGGAGTGTAATACCAATTTCACCATTGATTCTTCCTATAACTTGGTGGTGATTACCTAGTGTACTGGTAAGTATATGTGAGTAGATAATGAATCCGAAAATAAGTATTATTTTTAATTTTCATGATTGGCAATTAAGGGCGATTAAATGGCGCATTCCGTGGGCAATTTGGGGGTGATTTAAGGGCGGTTTGGGCGGCAAAAAAATGACGGCGGCGAATCGCCCAAATGTTGCATTTGAAATAGCCCCCTAATTGCCAGCAATTTGCTGGCAAATTGAAGGGCAATTAGCGCATCCGAGTTGGCAAATAGCCCCCCGTTAGCCAGCAACTTGCCCTTTTTGACTGGGGAACGTTGCACCTCTCATTTAAGAAGTTTTTGAAAATCCGTTAAGAAAATTCTGAGAAATCGATGTGGACAAACTAGATTTTCTATGTGACTGTACGTTTCAATTCGTAACTCCAAAACCGGATATCACATACACATACACATACATACATACATACATACATACACACAGACATTTTCCGATCTGGACGAACTGAGGTGAATGGTATATGACACTCGGCCATCCGGGCCTCGGTTGGAAAGCCGGTTTTTGGAGCAATTGCATGACGTTTCTATATGAGAAAGGCAAAAACAAGGAAAATGATATAATACCTACAGATTTCTTTTATTTACATTTTTACTTCCGAAAATTGTGATCAAACGCGTAGGGGACATTTGGTCGGTGTTAAGTTTGACCGGACTAAGTGACAATATATCGATTTCGAGAAAAACGAATTTGAAGTTTAAATGGCAGCATCGTTTACGTTATAATTGGAAATTAATTTTTGTCATAATTCTTGTTTATTGTTATATATTTCAAATCTGGCAAAAGTCGAATGTAGCTGAAGAAATTGTTTATCCAGTGCTATAAATATCGCATTTTTTATGTTTTGCTAGTCAGTCCGTTCTGACTTAACACCGACCATTTGTACCCCCAGTTTATGTCCTAAAGTTTGAAACTGGTGGCAAGAAAATACGCCATGGCTAATGTTACCGATGAACGACATCTTGCACCGACAGGAGCACGGTACTGCATGCGCTTCAGAAGCAACGTGCTAGTGTAGCAATTTCAGTTCTAAGACTCGTCATGAAAATTTGAGTAAACGCTATTGAGGATATATGACCTTAAATATAGATATTTTTTCGATTTGCCTAGCACAACATATATAACTCCTCAATTTATTATTGTTATTCACTATAAAATGAGTGCATGTAGTATCAGTTTAGTGATTTATATTATACCTCGGTTAAATTCAAATTAAATTGGCAAAGAACTTCAATCCATGTAATGAAATTCCACTCCTTATTCGATCACAGAAAGCCGACACCACACATAAAACGATAGTTTCGCAATCTCGCAAATGCATTGAATTTATATTAAAAGCATTAAATGTGATTGGGAGTTCCCCTCCACCTGTTCTGGCCTTCTATGCTGGCTACTGGTCTTCGTTTGAAGTCATCCCTTTCTTTCTAGCTGCTGATTTTTATGTCGTCCATTCCCTGTATACAGCCATGATGATGGGAGAGGGTACATTACAAGATCAAGGCCCTTATCTGTCTTGCACCGATACTTGGGTTAACCCAACAGCAGTGTGAAAAATTTCACCTATTTGTGCAAATACCTACTGCCGTTTCAAAGAGATGCTTACCACTCACCCACACGTTCAATTCGGTTAGCTCTTGGCAGCCGTGGCATGTGACCGGAGACGGATCAATTTTAGGGGCGAAATAATTTATCCTTTTATGGGTTCTTGTGGTTTGTTTTGGACACTTTCCTCAGTCGACGCTAGAATTCTGATGCACCTATTAAATCAGGCATAGAGAAAAGGCAACAGGAGGAACGGTAATAAAACAATGTTTCATCTTGGGTAATGTGATTATTTTGATTTATATTCTGCACCCACCGGAAGCTACCATGCGATGCATTATTTATTTAATTTGATTGAAAGTTATTGCTTGTATTAGCTTCAAAAAGTATATATTTTCGATTAGCAAAATGTAGCGCAGCTTTTAGGAAAATAAACTAACAAATGACCCGCATAAACACCTAAAAGTAGCACAACGGGTCTACATCATAACGTTCAAACGATTCAATGTGAGCGGAGCGAACAGTATGACGAAAGCAAGTCCATTTATGCTGAGATCACTCACACCACGATGCGATGCGAGCTGCGCGCGATTTCCAACGCGACATGATAGCCAGAGTGAACGCGACTGGAAGCGATGGTCATATGCGTTATACGTAAACAAAAATTGCGCTGAAGTGTCGAACGGATTGCGAGCTGCAAAAGTGCAAAGTTTCTGTGAAAATGGGCTCAGACGAAAAATAGTTCATGTTCGATTGCGTACGCGATTTCTTTTTCAGAAACCATAAAGATTTTGAAATTCATCCGATCATTAGAAAAAGAGAAGAATACGAGGAGTATCACCACCTGCATCAAGATTTGCCAAATGATCCAAAATAATTTCGCAACTATACCCGTAAGAGCATCGAAACGTTTGATTACATTTTAAGCCCTATTGAAGTACACTCCCATAAAACCGAATTGCGAAACAATCTACCCTCAAAAATGACGGTGAATTTGTAGAATACCACATATTAATTCTGCAATCCCTACGATGTATCGTGGCAACATATTAACAAAATTCATAAGCTGTTTTTGGATTGAATTATTATATAGTTTTATTTAACTACCAATACAGTGTAATATTTCTAGGCTACTGGCAACGGGTTTTTCATTAAATGCACACGTTTCGCATTGGAAGATCTACGGCAGCTGGAATCGTTAAGGAGACCTGTCTTGCATTATGGATAAAGCTTCAGCCAATTCATATGCCACAGCGAACCCAACATTTATTTATACAAAGTGCGCAAGATTACTGGACTTTGTGAACTTTCCCCATTGTTGTGGCAGCAGTGATGGGAAGCATATTCGAGTGCAATATCCACCACACTCTGGGACAATGTTCTACAACTACAAAAAGTTTTTTTTTGGTAGTACTTAATGAAATCGGGACAACTAGGCATTCCACCAGAAAGTAATCTTCCCGGAACACACATAATCCTGTCTGTTGTAGCACAATTCGAAACCGAAGCTTCTCTAGTGGATTTCTTTACATGGGATAGCAGGCTATCAAAGAAAGCTTCATCTTCATCTCTGATAAAGATTTCTTCTCGACAGAAACATGCTCGTCCGTCTTAGTGAAATCAATTTTTGAAATTGACATCCTCTTTTCGCACGGTAAAACTGTGCATGTACGTGTTGGTCGCGCGTCGCACAGAAAATCGCTTAGCGCATCGCTTCCACTTTGGCATGTACTGTATTTTTTGCAGGAATCAAATGAACGGAGCTCGTTCACGCGTCGTCAATCGATGTGTCAAAAATCGCTTCGCATCGCGTCGCGTCGCGAATCGCGTTCACTCTGGCATCCCCCTAAGATTCATCTTACGAATACCAAAGTGCCATCTTTGCCATACCTGTATGTACCACATTGTGTCATTACGTCTGGGACATTTTGACGCACATCCGTTTTCGGATGTTATGATGCAGCCTAATACGCCATTATGTCCCGCACGTTATGAACTCGGACGCTATGCCAAGGTGCCATTCAGTAACGTTACCGAAAACGTCAAACTAACCAACTGCTAATTCATTCAATGCACATTTCCATTCATCTCCGATTATTGCACGAAGCGAAATGCAATAACGAAACAAACGCATCAAAGTAGGCCTTGGCATAGTGTAAGCAATGGTAATTAATATTTTATATGCTTTATCAACATTTAAAAACATTTACCTGGATCATTAGTGAAATGAATATTATTGTACGATATTCAATTCATTGAATAACATGGATTTTTGAATAAAACTTGTTTCCATTTGAGTCGCATAAGGTTCATTTTCAGCCGTCTTCTATTTTTATTTCTACTTATGGTACACGTCCCGTACTCTCTGAACTGCTAGAGCAGTGCTACGTAGTATCTACAAATAATGATGATGAGATCGATTGCTGCAACTGCTACTCTATCGCATAGCTAGACGCACCATATAAGGAGCTCTCTGAGGATTCCACATGGATTTCATGCTCAATATTCATAGAGTCTGAATAGGGTTCGCAGTACCGACCCTTTTTGGCGAGAACCGGTACTACGGTACTGATGCCCTCAGTACCGGTAGTACCGGTAAAGTACCGGTACTCGAATATTTTTTTTTAAAATTCGAAAAAAGCTTCAAACCGAAATTGAATGCTCAAACTGATGATCTTATTCTCAGATGATTGATTTGTGCTGATAAAAAAATGTTTATTATTTTTAATTGCTTCGGAATGGCAAGACTCATTTCACAGTGGATATTTTTCGTATAGGGCACCTTCTTTTATTTCGAAATCTAGGCCACTTTGAAATCAATTACTGCTAAGTGGTGCGACTTTCGTCGACTTGAACAGATGGTATGATGTATGAAACCCTATTAACAACAGTAAATCAAAGCGAGAATGGCAGTAAATCCGAGCAGGTCAATCGCATTTCCTTTCTTGCTTTTCTGAAAATTGGTTTCGACCTTTATGTCTTTGCCTACTATTCTCTAATGCATATCAAGGCTCCTTGCTTTCCTGTAAACTATGAAGTTTTGCTGAATTTTCCGATCACCAATAATTACAAATCGCCCCATTTGAAGCAGTTCACCAAGTCTAAAACTGTTAGCTACTTAATCGCTGTTCGTTCTTTTATAGATAAAGGTTTAAGAGCAAACCAAATACAGACATGACTTAGACCATAGTCTTATTACGCGCCACCTAGTGAATAATGGAAACCAATCAGAATGTCGCTAATAAAACTTTAACTTCTATAATTATTATGATGATGGCCCCACCGCATTCCCACACAAATGTGTTATCTCAACGATTTATCTAGAAGGCAAATTAACGTTATCTTGCAGACCGATATTTGTCATAAAAAAATTGTATAGTACCGAAAATACCAGTACTGGCTTTTGTTCAGTACCGGTATTACGGTACCAAAAATGGGTCGGTATTCCCGGGATTTTCGGTACCGGTATTACCGGTACCACAACCCTAAGTCTGAAGCGATGCAACCAATGAGCCAAAAACTTGTATCCAAGAGATTGTATGGAAAACTTGTAGTTTTCAACTACAGTTTCAATACTATATGCGCACACAGAATGGAGTGGATTTTTGGAAAATTTTCATGAAAAATGTGGAAATTTTTATCCAAAATGAAACGAAACGTGTTCCTTATAGTGCAGGGTGTACTTTTATATTAGAAAAAGTACACGAAAAACCCCGCAATCACAAAAAATGAATATTGCAATTTTTGATTTTTGTCTTGACTGTTTCAACTAAAAATTGTTGATTCAACTAACTGTCCTGTTGATTTTCGCATCATCAATTGGCTGAATAAATTAGTTGTTTTTGAAAGCTGTCAGTTTTCAGAAAATAAAGACAGCAAAAAGGAAACAAAAATTTGCAAATTTTATTTAACCATTTCTTTAGTTGAAAAGGATACGTCAGTTTTCTCGCTATGTTCATTTTGTAAAATTTTTGAGGCTAACATAAAAGAGCTTGATTTTGAAGTTTAGATTAATAAACCAGTTATAATACTTAGAAGTGCCTACCTAATTTAGTGATATATATGTGAATTTATGGAAGTATTTTTATATAATACATCAGGTAGACAACAAATTGCATGATTCGACTGATGTTCGAACGTGAGCAAATCTTCTGGAACCAGGTGTGTATGTTTCATGTGTTTTTACAAATCAGCCATCCAATTTTCTCACATGTTAACAAATGTTAGACATTAGAATAGGACATTAGTCTCCATCAGTAAATTGATCTGTATATTCTATCATTGCATAAATAATTGTTCCATGCAAATAGAGAATCTAGTGGAACATGGAACCATAATTCGTATAGAAAGTCAATGCTATATATTTTTTTATAAAATAGAATTAATGTATACGTATTGGCGCTGAACAGTGTTAATATTTATATTTCCTAGTGATGCAACGCGTTTGGATAAATCAAACCATTGATATGATAGCAATAAACTTCTTCGAAGATAATTTGGCTTTTTATTACTGGGTAACAAATCCTCCTTACAATTAACAAAATCGTTAGCTGTTACAACTGGTTGGGATATTTTTCAATAATACAATTGATTGAAACAACCATCTTGGTTTTTAGTTTCAACACGCACCAATCTTGAAATCAACAATTATATTAGTTGTTACAACTGGTTGGGAATTATTCCAATATTACAATTGACTGAAACAACCATCTCGGTTTTCAGTTTCAACTCGCACCAATCTTGAAATCGACAATTATATTAGTTGTTACAGCTATTTGATGAGCTGATTCGGATGGTGTGTGTCTTTGCTAACTGACAGCATCGCATTTTCAACTAGATGATTTAGTTGTTTCAGCAACTGTTTTGTTCATTCAAAAACAAAAATGAAAGTTTAGAAAAATCAACAATCGTTTAGCTGTACCAAATTTTAACCAATCGATTTCAGAAATTCGACTAATATATTAGTTGCTATGCGATCGGGAGCGTTTCCGTGTATATGTCACCGCATTGATTTTGTAGATAATTGCTAAAAAACGCCGAGAAAACGCACTTTATGCACTCCAGAGCTCGGAAAATCTTTAGAATTTTCCAAATATTTTTTCCCCAAATGATTGCCAAATCTATACGGCAGATCGCTATGTTTTTGGTTTTAAGGTTTTCTTCAGATTTTCTACACGGAAACGCTCCCGATCGCATAGCAACTAATATATTAGTCGAATTTCTGAAATCGATTGGTTAAAATTTGGTACAGCTAAACGATTGTTGATTTTTCTAAACTTTCATTTTTGTTTTTGAATGAACAAAACAGTTGCTGAAACAACTAAATCATCTAGTTGAAAATGCGATGCTGTCAGTTAGCAAAGACACACACCATCCGAATCAGCTCATCAAATAGCTGTAACAACTAATATAATTGTCGATTTCAAGATTGGTGCGAGTTGAAACTGAAAACCGAGATGGTTGTTTCAGTCAATTGTAATATTGGAATAATTCCCAACCAGTTGTAACAACTAATATAATTGTTGATTTCAAGATTGGTGCGTGTTGAAACTAAAAACCAAGATGGTTGTTTCAATCAATTGTATTATTGAAAAATATCCCAACCAGTTGTAACAGCTAACGATTTTGTTAATTGTAAGGAGGATTTGTTACCCAGTAATAAAAAGCCAAATTATCTTCGAAGAAGTTTATTGCTATCATATCAATGGTTTGATTTATCCAAACGCGTTGCATCACTAGGAAATATAAATATTAACACTGTTCAGCGCCAATACGTATACATTAATTCTATTTTATAAAAAAATATATAGCATTGACTTTCTATACGAATTATGGTTCCATGTTCCACTAGATTCTCTATTTGCATGGAACAATTATTTATGCAATGATAGAATATACAGATCAATTTACTGATGGAGACTAATGTCCTATTCTAATGTCTAACATTTGTTAACATGTGAGAAAATTGGATGGCTGATTTGTAAAAACACATGAAACATACACACCTGGTTCCAGAAGATTTGCTCACGTTCGAACATCAGTCGAATCATGCAATTTGTTGTCTACCTGATGTATTATATAAAAATACTTCCATAAATTCACATATATATCACTAAATTAGGTAGGCACTTCTAAGTATTATAACTGGTTTATTAATCTAAACTTCAAAATCAAGCTCTTTTATGTTAGCCTCAAAAATTTTACAAAATGAACATAGCGAGAAAACTGACGTATCCTTTTCAACTAAAGAAATGGTTAAATAAAATTTGCAAATTTTTGTTTCCTTTTTGCTGTCTTTATTTTCTGAAAACTGACAGCTTTCAAAAACAACTAATTTATTCAGCCAATTGATGATGCGAAAATCAACAGGACAGTTAGTTGAATCAACAATTTTTAGTTGAAACAGTCAAGACAAAAATCAAAAATTGCAATATTCATTTTTTGTGATTGCGGAGTTTTCCATGTACCAATACTTCCTCAAAACCACCCGCGCGCGCTTCTTTAGACCAGTGATTCTCAACCTGGGGTCTGCGAACCCCTAGTGGGCCGCAAAATCATTGCTGGGGGTCCGCGAAGAAAAATATATTTTCCGAGTGCAGATTGGAATTTCTAGTCTGGTTTCCTAACAAACTGAAAATAACATATTGATAGCATACAAAATCGATGTTTATCCGTGCCAATCCATGGGCAATTTCTAAGGCGTCCGTGGTACGTAAAAGGTTGAGAACCGCTGCTTTAGACAATGGCCTTAACCCATTCATGCCCATGTTGTTTGTGGACAACAACGTTTTTAAGCAGCTATAACTTTTGGTTTAGGCAAGAATTACTCCTAAAAATAAGTAAGGCTAATAAATATAACTGTTACCTTTCATTTGAGCTCCAAAAGTTACAAGTATTAGCTGTAAAACTGAAGTTATTTCAATTAGCCTCACTGGATTCCGATGGAGCAGTGCCAGGGACAGTTTACGTTGACGATGAAAAATGAAATTTTGATATATCTTCGTCATTTTGCTATATTATTGAAAACTGATAATACCAATCAATTTAGACCGTCTTCGACTACATTTTCCATGTAATTGGACTATTGTAAAAATTCCAGAAAAATTGTAAGAAGTATTGGAAGGTAAAACTTGAGCACACCATTTTCAAGGAAAAATAGTTTTGGATCGCTGAATGCTCAAGAGAAATGTTGGGCATGAAAGGGTTAATAATTAATAATTTTTTGTAATTGAATTTTTCAGCATATTTTTTGCATCGTTTTAAAAAAAATACCAAAAAACTTGTTTTAATCCACCTAGCGGTGCAATTGTGCCTTTCTCATTTCTCTAAACTATGGCACGGAGGCTTTTTATGTTCAACATAATTGTGGAAATGTCCATTACATTCTTAGTACACTTTGCACTTATACACAATGGCATGCCAGCCACGAACTTGATGAGCTACGTTACGACGGTGAAACAATTGAAACAAAAAAATATCATACTCCATTAGCCTAATCAGCATTAGATCAATGTTATCTGCTTGCTAACTCATTTTGTCATGCGGGGGTGGGTGAGGAGGGCGAAAGTCCCATCAACGAACGACTCCCCAGCTTAAATTGGTATGCTTTGTGATACAGTGGTGGTTTGAAGATGATGGGGTTGAAGGGGAGGGGTATGAGGGCTGGATGGGGTGGTGGTCTGAGGGGTGATTTAAAGAGATTTTTAAAGGAGGGGAGTGAACAGTAGAGGGGGTGTAACCCCTCTCCGTAAACCATCAACTACGCCCCTGTTAAAATCCAGAAACCTTATCCGAGTCGAAAAAAAAATTAGGTTGACGTTTTTCAGAGTGATTGCATAACCTTTCTATATGAGAAAGGCAAAAATGTGCCAAAATCCAAAAAAGTGAACCGTCGTCAAATTTTTTTTCCAGTTTGCATCAAATCTCGACGTTTCATGCACCTTGAACACATTTGGCATCAAAAATAAAAATTCTATTTTTAATTTTTCCTATAGTTTATATGAGAAATTTCTGTGTGGCCGCACTCTGAAACCCGTAATTCCGGAACCAGAATTCCGATCGATCCAAAATTCAATAGCAGCCGATGGGAAGGTTGCACCTTTCATTTGAGACTAAATTTGGGCAAATCGGTCCAGCCATCTCTGAGAAAAATGAGTGACATTATTTGACACATACGCACTTACATACACACACACATACACACACATACACACACATACATACACACATACACACAAACAAGAGAATAAAATAAATAAAATGAGTAAAATGAGTAAAATGAGTAAAATGAGTAAAATGAGTAAAATGAGTAAAATGAGTAAAATGAGTAAAATGAGTAAAATGAGTAAAATGAGTAAAATGAGTAAAATGAGTAAAATGAGTAAAATGAGTAAAATGAGTAAAATGAGTAAAATGAGTAAAATGAGTAAAATGAGTAAAATGAGTAAAATGAGTAAAATGAGTAAAATGAGTAAAATGAGTAAAATGAGTAAAATGAGTAAAATGAGTAAAATGAGTAAAATGAGTAAAATGAGTAAAATGAGTAAAATGAGTAAAATGAGTAAAATGAGTAAAATGAGTAAAATGAGTAAAATGAGTAAAATGAGTAAAATGAGTAAAATGAGTAAAATGAGTAAAATGAGTAAAATGAGTAAAATGAGTAAAATGAGTAAAATGAGTAAAATGAGTAAAATGAGTAAAATGAGTAAAATGAGTAAAATGGGTAAAATGAGTAAAATGAGTAAAATGAGTAAAATGAGTAAAACGAGTAAAATGAGTACAATGAGTAAAATGAATGATATGAATAAAATGAATAAAAAACCTGTTTTAATCCACCTAGCGGTGCAATTGTGCCTTTCTCATTTCTCTAAACTATGGCACGGAGGCTTTTTATTTTCAACATAATTGTGGAAATGTCCAATACATTCTTAGTACACTTTGCACTTATATACAATGGCATGCCAGCCACGAACTTGATGAGCTACGTTACGACGGTGAAACACTTGAAACAAAAAATATCATACTCCATTAGCCTAATCAGCATTAGATCAATGTTATCAGCTTGCTAACTCATTTTGTCATGCGGGGGTGGGTATGTGAGGATGGCGAAAGTCTCATCAACGAACGACTCCCCAGCTTAAATTGGTATGCTTTGTGATACAGTGGTGGTTTAAAGATGATGGGGTTGAAGGGGAGGGGTATGAGGGCTGGATGGGGTGGTGGTCTGAGGGGCTATTTAAAGAGATTTTTAAAGGAGGGGAGTGAACAGTAGAGGGGGTGTAACCCCTCTCCGTAAACCATCAACTACGCCCCTGTTAAAATCCAGAAACCTTATCCGAGTCGAAAAAAAAATTAGGTTGACGTTTTTCAGAGTGATTGCATAACCTTTCTCTATGAGAAAGGCAAAAATGTGCCAAAATCCAAAAAAGTGAACCGTCGTCAAATTTTTTTTCCAGTTTGCATCAAATCTCGACGTTTCATGCACCTTGAACACATTAAGCATCAAAAATAAAAATTCTATTTTTAATTTTTCCTATAGTTTATATGAGAAATTTCTGTGTGGCCGCACTCTGAAACCCGTAATTCCGGAACCAGAATTCCGATCGATCCAAAATTCAATAGCAGCCGATGGGAAGGTTGCACCTTTCATTTGAGACTAAATTTGGGCAAATCGGTCCAGCCATCTCTGAGAAAAATGAGTGACATTATTTGACACATACGCACATACATACACACACATACAAACACATACACACACATACATACACACATACACACACACATACAGACTTTTTGCGATCTCGACGAACTAAGTCGAATGGGATATGACACTCGGCCCTCCGGGCCGGGATTAGGTTGACGTTTTTCAGAGTGATTGCATAACCTTTCTATATGAGAAAGGCAAAAATGTGCCAAAATCCAAAAAAGTGAACGGTCGTCAAATTTTTTTTCCAGTTTGCATCAAATCTCGACGTTTCATGCACCTTGAACACATTTAGCATCAAAAATAAAAATTCTATTTTTAATTTTTCCTATAGTTTATATGAGAAATTTCTGTGTGGCCGCACTCTGAAACCAGTAATTCCGGAACCAGAATTCCGATCGATCCAAAATTCAATAACAGCCGATGGGAAGGTTGCACCTTTCATTTGAGACTAAATTTGGGCAAATCGGTCCAGCCATCTCTGAGAAAAATGAGTGACATTATTTGACACATACGCACATACATACACACACATACACACACATACAAACACACACACACATACAGACTTTTTCCGATCTCGACGAACTGAGTCGAATGGGATATGACACTAGGCCCTCCGGGCCGGGATTAGGTTGACGTTTTTCAGAGTGATTGCATAACCTTTCTATATGAGAAAGGCAAAACATTCACACAGGAGAATTAATTCCTCAGCATTCGCTATCATATAGTTATGCTGCACAAATGGCGATTTTCAAACAATATATTTTGAAAATAGTGCATTAACCCTTGTGAAGGCAAGCCAAAATCCTAACATTAAAGGGCAAGCCGGGCCTCTCAGGAACGTCTAAATTCAAGCTCCTTTTTGCCGTTCTCATATAGAAAGGTTAACCGAGACCCGCAGGGCCAAATCTCTTATACCATTAGACTCAGTTCGTCGAGATCGTAAATTGTCTGTATGTGTGTATGTGTGTATGTATGTATGGATGTATGTATGTGGCAAACAATCTTACCGGTTTTTCTCAGAGGTGGCTGGACCGATTTGTACAAATTTAGTCTCTCATCGGTCGCTATTGATTTTTTATTGATCCGACTTTCGGTTCTGGAGTTACGTGTTGATGAGTACAATCACACAGCAAATTTCCATAGAAACTGATGTCCAAATGATGCAATATATATTAAAATATGTGCATGTCTAGATCATTAATGACCCACCAAAGACACTTCGACCTCGTTGGCCAGCTATGGCGGTTCTTGATGCCCTGGGGGAACTTACCAAGTTCCTAAGATAATGTCATACCTATTTCTCAGCGAATTCTTTACCGTATTTTACAAACTTGGTTTCAAATGAAAGGTACAGCATTCCCATTGGCTGCTGTTGAATTTTGATTTGATCCGACTTCTGGTTCCGGAATTACAGGATGATGAGTACGAACACGCAGCAAATCCCGATTTCAGCGTTTAAGGCGATGGATGTAAACAGGTCAAATTTTTTTTCCAAAAGGTGAGTATTCGGAAGATCACGTCGACTGTCGATTGGTTCTGAGCTCCATTTCGTTTGAAGGCGACCAATAAATATTTCTGGGTTGCTATTAATTTCTTCTGATGCATAACCGGAGTACATATTCAGATTTTTCTTCCGAGTCTGCATCAGATTCATTGTCGGAAGCAATATCATTCACATCTTCTTCCTCGCTTTGCAAATCAGTTAGTCTGCGGAATAATCTGCTGTTGAATTTGCTCGAATTTCTTCCATTATTTCAGATTCTATGAGACGATTGAAAACATGGACATATCGCCTTATAACCATTTCAATTTTTTATTGCTTTTAGATCCTACAATTGGAATAATTACGATAATTGTAACACAAAGAATAGACAACAAAAATAGACAATAACGACAGAGTACGGCTATGTTGTATCCAAATAATTGTCAAGTAGACCACTGTGGGTAAAATAAAAGTATTTACCCAAAAAATATGACACACGTCATTATCGTATGCTATTTTTACATTTCTCATAAAAGAAATGTATAGAATTCGCTCAAACTTTCAAGATTTTTTTCTTATAAGAAAAGGTAAAAAGATAAAATCAATCAAAACGCGAAAAAAATTCCTGCAAATATGAAGATGAACTCATTAAAATGTTTTTTTCAGATAAATATTAATGTATAAAACCCGTGGTATTCTAAGTTAATGTTGCATGCACACCGGGCCTGCCAGGCCCGGCTTGCCTTTTTGTGCATGTAAAAAATTCAAACATAGCTGCGCATCAAATTCAAGCATAGCTGCGCATAGATGAAAATTTCACAATTCTTTATTTTTGTTATAGATTTCAAAGCTACTTATCAAAATTTCATCAAAAGCTTATACTGCATACACATTTTTTTGTAACTAAAAAATTGTAACGGGGCCCTGAGATCCGCTTGCCTTTTTGAGGGTTATAAATCTCTTACGCTGTTTTAAAAAATTACTCTTGAATAAAAATGGTTTGTCACCTTGTGTAAAATACTTAGTCTCCAACATAGAAGAAACGTAAAAAGTTTCATCAGCATCAAACATGGTCACCATTTTTGACGAAATTGAAACAATCCTGAGGGAATAGTTTTACGTTAAAAAACATTTGTCACGTTACATAAAATCAACTTTTTCACAATACAGTATCAAAAAGTATACTCAAAGAAGTAAGGAAAAATGTAGGTTAGACATTGTGATTCGCAAAACTTTTTCGAATTTTTGGTCTGTCCCGTTTCAAGTTATTTGTTTTTTTATTACTTCACAATTAAAAAATGGGATAAAATCAAATTTTCAAGCAATGTCACCAAATTTAAATTAGACTAGGTTAAAACAATGTGGTTCCAGTGAATAAGTTGAAAATATGGGTTTTGTTTACCTTTTTATCTCCGTATAGTTTTTTAGTCATTTTCAGGTCATGGAAGGAGCATCAACAAACTTTAATAAATGACAGACATTGAATTTTTTTTTGGGCTCGCCATTCATATTGTTTAATACTAGAGGTTATACACATACGGAAAAAACAGCTTGACGCAAAATTTGATATAAAAAAGCTTTCGTCTGTAGTTGCCATTTTCGGAGCCTTCACCATATTCAAATACAAAATTAATGATATAAAAAATGACCGTTAAGCTAACAGTCCATCCCGTTGCAAATGCTGTCCTTAGTAAATTGCCAAGACAACTAGAGGTGCCACATTCATGGAAAAAGCGGCAAAGTCACTAATAAAACAGAATTTAGGGCGAACAATTATGGAAATTATAAATAATATGTTTATAATAATCTAATCAGTTTTCGTGATTTTATTATACATTGATTCCTCCTCAATTTCCTGGATTCCTCATCTCTATCCATAATTATAATACAAAACATAGATATCGTCATTTTACGGAGTGAGAATTAATCTATAACATTACATCATATTCAAGAAAATTGTTTAGATTCGAATGTATGCATTGGTCCAAAAAACTAGCTGTGCCAGCAATTCGTAGTTGGGAAATTCTTGCCTCAGAACGAAACATACTTCCGAATGATAACAATTAGCTTCTACAATGCTATAGCCAGCGGTATTTGCGCTCTTCGTAAATTAACCCAATTCGACTACTCTACATTATTCATCAAAAGAACCGCAAATGCAGGCCGCTTGTTATGATGCAATTTTCGCATACGTCAGTACTGAATGCTCCCATGTTGCACGAGCCAGCGACTATACCGGCAACACCGTTAGAATCAGTGCAGTCATTAATAATTTAGGCTGTTTTGTTCAACATACTAGTAATGAAACGGATGGTAGCGAGCATTCCGTGCAATCAAACAACAGATAAGTACGTTCCTGGCCATGCTCGAGCTGAACGTAGCTCACATTGAAACAACTCCCATCAAAGTCATTAAACTGATAGGCCCCAATCGTATTGGCTACAATCGGAATCGTTTAATTAAAATGCTGCAAACGGTACAGAGATGTATCGCTATGCTCCTTTTGTAAATCAGATTTAGATACACCGTTGTGCCAGTCTGTCCGATCCTGTACTGGGATTACTTTGGAACGTTGCACTACGAGTAACTAGATCTATTCCATCAGAAACTGGAAGGTATCTGACTACAACCTGCAAGACAAACAGTTGCAGAACGAGAAGTAAGCTGCCGATCCATCGAAAGTCAATATCAGCTAAATAATCCCCGGATTCTGATGCTGCACGGGATAGTTAATTAATTATTCTTATTCATCTTAATCTCTGAAGCACGAAATCCTGGAATTGAAGCTTCGCTCCACTGGACCTCCCTTCCGATCGCACTATGTGCTCTACATTCTTTCTCCAATTGCATCTAACCAACGGCCGACACACTTCCGAGGTCCAGCAAATCTAGGGAGCCAATCTGCTGCCTTCGCCAGAAAGCAATCAAAATTCAAAATATCATCTTGCTCACATACCTTTTTAGCTTTCGCGCTGTGTCCACCTCTTCATTGCAAACCGTAGCGGGGATGGAATGGACTTTCCATTTTTGTAACCGATGACGACGGCGGACCAAACTCACCTGCATGCGACGCGGGAAAAGCCATAGACATTCAATGTGGGCACAATTTCGATGGGGTGATGCAGCGAGTCATATTCTTATACTTTTACCAGTGCCAGCACCAGCGAAGAGGGTGTCACAACTGTTCCCGCGCTAAACGATGGAAACAGTTTGTTTTAATTGGATTTCGACAGTGACCGGCTCTTCCTGTACCCAACAGTCACGGATCAGTCGTCGTGGTGGCAAGCGGAACAATGAATTGAAAAGTTTGGCACAATTGATAAAAAACGGTGTCAATTCGGATATTCAATTTATGAGTGAAATATAGGGACGGAAAGAGAGATTTAGTTGATTTTAATATAACTATCTGATGTATATAATACCAATTCACTCTTGAAAGGATTACAATACTTCTTAATATGAAGTATTAATGCTAGTTGTATCCTATTGGAGAACATTGTTGGTCCAAACTTAATTAATAATAATTCGTTTATTTTTTTTCATTTTGAATATTTGAGTAATTTTAAATGCCATTTTATTTTAATAATTTATTTCACTCCGCATTCTTTTTGTTCACATTTTGCATTTGATTTCACTTAATCTTTTTTATTCGTTTCAATCTTTCGATTCATTCTGATCCGTTTCTTCTTTTCATGCGTTTTATTCAAATCATTCATTTAACTTATTTTGTGAACTGTTTTCATTTTATGCGTTTTATTCATTTTTTCCAGTTCATATATTTTATTTAGTTTTTTTCAATTCAATAATCTGACTATTTTGTTAGTCATTTAGTTTATTCATTACATCGGAATAATTAATTTGACACAATTTTAATTATTTTATATTTTTTTAAATATAATTTTTTTTTTTTGCTTTTCTGATATTGCAAATTTTCGGTTTTTATCCTTTAAATGTTGTTTATTTTATTCATTAAATTCTATTTATTAATTTTGTTCGTAAAATTCAGGTTACTTGTTTCATTTTACTTATTTTGTTTTATTTATTTTATTCGTTTCGTTATTTTTCATTTCATTCATTTTATACAATTATTTCATTTCTTTTAGTTTATTCATTTTATTGATTTTATGATTTCTCCCATTTCATACACTTTATTCAGTTTCTTCATTTCATGATTTTATTAATTCTGTTCAGTCATTCCTTTTATTTATTTCAACCAATTAGCTAGTTTGAAAATTTTATTCTTTTAAATGTATAACTTTTTTGAATATTATATAATTTTGCATTTCATGAGCTGAACTAGTTTGATTTAGTTATGTATTCGAATTCGATTTATAATAATCATTCTACTGCATTTATGAACTTGATAACTTTTTTCATTTTTTCCTTATTAATTTTTTAATTTCATTTGTTCAATTGATTTTCTATAATTTATTCCCACCTGTAATTGGTTACCTACTTTACAAGAGGTTTGCAAACTAGTGAATGGTTCAACAGTGTAATAAATGTATTTTCTCAGTGCTAGGTGGATTAAATCCGATATAATTGTTCAATATGATTTTTGTTTATGAAATTTACAACAATATTAGGCCGAAATGACACTGAAAATCGATTGAGAAGTCACCGTTATTTCAACTTATTTATAAAAATTGTTCATAACTTTTTCAGTTAACTTTTTTTTGCGTCATACACAATATGATTTAAAAGAATATTTTATCACTTCAAACTGGTGAAAAAACAAGAAGGAACGATGCCACCAATCGTGGGAAATTAAATAAAATCCAAACTTATGTTAGAAAAAGTAAACAGCCATAACTTCGAAAATAATTCAAATTTCGACAAGCCATCCAAATTTTTTTTTATCGTTGTAAACCCATAAAAAATTTACAGGCAAGGCTTAACTGACGAAAAATTGTTTGCAGACTTGGGAAATTTTAACTCATATCTATAAATATGCGCACATGCGTTCCTTGCCTTCTTCCCTTTTCACTGGAATCAGGAATCAGGAAACAGAATATATTGGCTTAAATGGCACGTTCCCCGTATGAAGTCGGGGATTTGTGCCTTGCCGTGTGTTTTCATCATTTACTGAGCGGAAGGAAAGGACAAGGAGGTGTGGGGAAGTAGAATTGGAAGGGTGGGAAAAATAATACCACGAAAACATAAATAAACAACAGGTAAGTTAAACTCACAAGTAGTTCAACTTGCCTGTGAATAAGCCTAAAGCTCTTTACCGGCCGAAGACTCGAAATCGCAATTGTGCTACCGCTGGACAGTTGCATATCAGATGATATGAGGTTCCGTAGTCGGATTCACAAAGATCACATGAAAAACACTCAGCGCGCTGAATAGTTGCCATGTGATAATTGAGTTTGCAGTGGCCGGTTAAAACCCTGGTCAGCATGCCGCAGTGGAGCTTCGAAAAATGTAGGAGATTTTTCGAAATTGGCAGCGCGGGCTCAGGACCAACGAAGTCAATCGCTGAACCTGCCCTGGCCAATTCGTCAGCCCATTCATTTCCAGTAATACCGCAACGTCCGGGCACCCAGACAAGGTAGATAGTGTTGACAATGCTTAGTTCATCGATTTGGGTTCGCCACGCGATCACTAGCTTGGACTGGAATTTGTCTGAAGGGCCGATTGTACCCCGCACATAATCGCAAAGATTTCTGCTTGGAATACAGTACAGTATCTACCTAGTTAGTGAGATTGTTCCAATCTCATTTCACGACAGTAGACACTAGCACCAGCACGTCCATCCATCAGAGAACCGTCACGGTAACAGACCACTTGCGTTTGTTGTTGTCTTCCCATATAGCCAAACAACCACTCCTCTAGAGAGGGAATGTTCATATGGAATGTCCTGTAATGAAAACTACACGTGAGTGTAATATCACTGGGAGCAAGAATATCTTCACCCCATGCAACCATTTGTGACCACAATCGTGTATGACTGGTAGCAAGATTAACATGGTTACTGTTCCAAAGCCCAGTAACCTGCAGTCTGAATGCACATGATAGTGCTTCTTGTTTGAGGTGTATGTGTAATGGTTTGATATTTAGAAGTGCCGCGAAAGCAGCAGTCGGAGTCGTGGTGAAAGCACCATCCAACGCCATGAGCGCCATTCTTTGCAGATGGTTTAGCTTTGACTGAACTGTCATCACCTCTCCTCTCTGCCACCACACAAGGCATCCGTATGACAGTATTGGATATACAATTGTCGTGTAAATCCAATAGATGTATTTAGGTTTGAGACCCCAGGTCTTTCCAAGTATTCATCCGCACTGCCCGAAGGCCATGCACGCTTTCTTGACTCTGAACTCAATGTGAGCAGATCAATACAGTTTGGAATCCAATATAACTACAACTTATTTGACTTGATCTACACACAGCAGCTCAGAATCAAAGAACTGCAAGGGACGAATCCCGGTTGTTATTCGCTTCTTCGTGAAAAGAACCATTGAAGTTTTGCTTGGGTTAACTGATAATTTAGCTTGTCGACACCACTGTTCGACAGCTCTTAATGCCTGTTGCATTAAGTCAAAGATTGTTCCGATGCAAAATCCAGTAATTAGTATTTGGTAATCGTCAGCAAACCCGTAGATTGGAAATCCAAGCTCATTGAGTTTCTTCAACAAGCCGTCAGCTACCAAGTGCCATAACAAAGGTGACAGAACGCCGCGCTGAGGACAACCTATCTCAGCCTGTCGCATGTTTAAGAATATCAAATCCCTTTTGCAGTAGCACGGGAAGTATTCCATCTTTTCCGGGTGATTTGTATGGAGCAAAGCTGTCAACTGCCCACTTGACCGATTCAGTGGAAACCAATGTGCGTGCTAACGCCCACGAGTCCGAATCACCAGAATGAGATCTGTGGACATTGTTCAACTCCGGATCGATACAACCTAAAAAGTGTGTGTCGAAGAAACAATTAAGAACATCTTTTTCGTCCGTCCCATAAACACCATCACCATGGTTTTTAAGGAGTTCATCTGAAAATCATTCGATTTGGAGAGAATTTTATTTAAGTTAAGAAAAAAGTTTTTTTTTCAAGTTTGTGCTTAACACGAAAACAATACCCGTTTTTCTTTTTGCCTTTCTCAATAGAAAGGTATTGCAATTGCTCTGAAAACCGACTTTTTAACGGAGTTCCGGAGGGCCGGGTGACATATACCATTCGATTCAGTTCGTCGAGTTCGGCAAATGTCTATGTGTATGCATGTGTGTGTATGTATGTGCGTCTGTTTGTGTGACCAAAAATGTCACTCATTTTTCTCAGAGATGGCTGAACCGATTTTGACAAACTTAGTCTCAAATGAAAGGTACAACGTTCCCATAGGCTGCTATTGAATTTCTAATGGATCCGACTTCCGGAATTACAGGGTGATGAGTACGATCACGCAGAAAATGTCGATTTTAATAAATTCTGCAATGAATGTTTAAAGGTGAATTTTTTTTCCATAATGTAACCAAGTAGTAGTAGATTTGTATTATTAGGTAACTAACAGCCATCCAAAGTCTCTTTGGCCACATTGGTCACCATCATCGGTTCCGGAAGCCCCGGTGAAAGTGTATCCTAATTCAGAATAACAGTCACCTCGGTTTCTCGGAGATGGCTAGACTGATTCAACCAAACTTAGTCTCAAATGAAAGGTGTTGCGCCCCTGTCTATTAAATTTTCGACTTCCGGTTCCGGAGTTACGGGTTGTGGCGTGCGATCACATAGCAAATTGCGATTCCAACCGATACTCCGATGAAAGCAAAAAAGATAAAAATTTCACTAAAATGTCTCTCTAACAACTTAAATTTGCAGTTCTAGGTCTCCGACGGCCAACCAAACTTTCGTTGACTACATTGACCACCATAGACGGTTCCGGAAGTGCCCGGGAAAAGCGGGCATCTTTCAAAACTAACAAACTCACATCAGTTTCCCGGAAATGGTTGGGCCGATTTTCACAAACTTAGTCCCAAATGATAGCTATAATATAAAATCGACTTTTTGGGACTTTACCGATTCCGCACCTTTTTGCCTTTCTCATATAGAAAGGTTATCCAATCGTTCTAAAAATCGCCAAACCAATCCCGGCCCGGAGGGCCGAATGTCATATGCCATTCGATTCAGTACGTCAAGATCGGAAAATGTCTGTGTGTATGTGTGTATGTGGAAAAAATGTCACCTGTGTTTCTCAGAGATGGCTGGGCAGATTTGCACAAACTTAAAAATTGAGACTTGATCGAATCTCGAAAAGAAATTTTTTTGACGAAAATTGACTTTTTTGGACTTTGGCATATTTTTGCCTTTCTCATATAGAAAGGTTGTGCAATCACTCTAAAAACGTCAACCTAATCCTATTTTGACCTATAAAGGCTTAGGTAGGGGTATGCAATGAGGGCTTGCCACTTTAAAATTGAAACTAGTTTAAAATTTCTTAACAAGTTGAAAATTTTCGACAGGGTCTGGACCCCCCGAATCCGCCGCTGGTTTCAAGCGATGTCTCAGTGCCGACACATAGTATCTCAAGATCTTGGCTGTCGATCCATTGTATATATGAGCAAATCGTACTGAATATGTAATATACATTTCTATCATTGTATTCAACATAACCAGCCATGGAATTGTAGTTTGGACAAATGTTAAAGGCACAATTGCACCACTAGGTGGATTAAAACAGGTTTTCAAAAAAGCGTTCTCGAGATTTTTTTGAAAAGCATGTTTTGGGTACTATTTACATTTATTCGACACTATTTCGTAAAAAACATACTACGAAACAGACTTATAGTTCGAAATGTTACCCTTTCCGATAATGTGTAACATAGATCAAATATAAATTAATTAAGGTTTGAAGCGACTAAAATGTAACAAGTATAATCTTTTACCATATTCAAATATTTTTTATTTTTTAGTTGATCGCTTGTAACCCTACACGTGATTAACGTTTTATATTTTTGGAAAAACCACAACAACATACTTTGAAAAGTTCATTGATTGTATTCATCGGACAATTTACACACGAGATATTGCTCAATGACCAAAGTAAGAAGGAAACTGTATATTACGAAATAAGGTTGTTTTTGTACTCAGTGACCTAAAATGAAGCTAGAAAAAACTTTGTTTAGCCAATTTCTTCGTAAACTAAGTATAATAAATGATACATATTCTCCACCTTCGGAAAAGATATGAATAAGACATTATGAAATAATTGCTAAGAAACCTCTATTTCTAGGCCTTGTCGTAACTTTAGTAGATGTTCCAGTAGAACCTAATCTTTTTATCCTAAGAAATATCATTTCGCGCATTTGAAATTATGTGCGGAAAAGGCAGATTTTTCGTGCGTTTTTTTAAATCCTGCAATTTATACCCGGAAACGAATACTTGTTCCGCCATTAAATTTAGGTTGACGAGGCTATCTTTAAAAAAAATCTTGTGCCTCAAAGATGGCTTAGAGCGGAGCGGGTATAGCTTTATTAGTAAATCGATTGCCTTAAACGGAGCTTACTTGGGTTCGAGTCTCAACGCCGAACATTGTGTTAAAGATTTCCTTACCCGGAAAAGAGACGAATGACTAAGGTAATTGAAACAAAATAAGCTTAGATTAAATGTTAAGAATTCGCTAGGACGCAAGCTAAATGAGTTATCATTTTCTCTTGCTAAATTGCATCTCTGGCCCATTATACTTCGGGCTAACTAGAAAAGATAGAAGCTGCGTAATTCGAAAGGTAGAGATAATTGCTGTGATAATGTATATGGTGTTTGCTAACTATTTTTACAAATATGCACATTTTTGAAAAATGTGTTCAATCTCCGATCACTTACCATGAGTTACACATATCAGTATATATAAAAGTCAACGTTTGTATGTATGTGATTTATGGACTCCCAAATGGCTAAATCGATTGCCGTAAAAATTTGTACGTAGTAGACATTTGTTGTGGAGCGTGTTTGTGTGCTATTAGTTGGGGATTATCTGCCCGTCAGATGGCGTTCCGGAACAAACTGTGTTTTACTCCTATTTCGTTGAAAGTCGCAGCAACGCACGATGGGTATTGGCTAGTTTTTTTCATAATTGGAGACATTCTAATAAATAAAAGTATTAAAAAGAAAAAAAAATTTCTCATATCAAAAGATTTTTGAAAAATTTCGAAATTGTTCGCAAATGTTTTCGTCAAAATAGAATTTCGTGTTGCGAACACCATCTACTATTAAAATTTCGTTTCGTATCGTTAAGAGAATACGAAAGAGTTATTCGTTTCGTTTAATACCGCGTAGACCAGAATCGCGTTTCGCCCACCCTTACTCGTTATAATGAGCCATTTAGTTCGCCGCTTCATCGCGATCTACTCGATGTAGTCCCCAGCGATGGGCGCAGCTTCTATAACGATCCAGCTTAGGTCCTGTGGTCTGTAGCCAATTTTCGATACAAGGAACATATAAAATATTTTCAGAAGGTAACTTTTGCAATATATACTTTTCCATCTCAAATTTTTGGCAGATTTTTTCGAACATATTTTTTCTAATTTCAATTAAAATTTTCTGGTGGGGAGAGGTTGTCCCCAAACCCTCTCCCCCACTACTACGTCACTGCCCCGAAAACTTGAACTTTATTCACGGTTCTGTTTTCGGAAACGACCTATTCGTGGTTCAGGGAACACATGTCTGTCTATTGTAATAAGTCTGTTATAATCTACCATGTTTAATTTTATTTATTTCGCCATAAAAAGTTTGCTTATTGTAGCTCATGTGCAGTAGTTCTAACAAATAATTTAATACTCAACGGTAAATCCGGGCAATTGGATTGGCTCTTGTTGCATTTGCTTTTCTCGAATCGTTTATCCTGCCACAGTCTCAAATGTGCAAACAATCGGAGTGACATTTATATTTTGTATGCTTTCCCGTTGAAATGGAATTCTGTTTCAATCGTTCCCGTTCAACACCATCACATGCATCGGTTTATGCGAATCAAGACTCGAGAGAAAGCTATGCCGAACATTCGCAAAGCATTTGCCTCCCCTGCGGTCTCGTATATTGGCGTTCGTTATTTCCCTCCCGGAAAATAAAGTGATTTTTAATTAAAAAATATCCATTCGAAGAATATAGTTAAAATAATATGAAGCAAGCAAAAAACAACGAACGTTGACGTTACCCTGATGAGAAACAGAGGGGGTAGAAAATATATAGATCTAGCAACGAGATGCACAAATTCTGTTGAGCTTTCTCTGCTGTATCCTGAGCGGCATCAGCATGCAAAATGTGAATGTTTGTCGCGGTGGGTGCAGCTATTGTGATGTATCACGAGATTGGGATTTGTGAGTTGCGTTTGCTACCGGTGAATTATGTAATTGAATGAGGTGGAAATTTTAACTTGGATGGGTATATCAGGATCGTTTTAATTAACTTTTTTCGATTAGGTTTTCGGATGATTTTTTTGGCATTTCCGGTATAATTTAGTCTCGATGGAATTCGATGCGTCGACGACGAATCGTAATCAGTGTTGGCATAATAATCATCAAAAAATTAAAAATCAGCAACCACCGTCGCCAAAATTTCTTGATGAATAGCTCTTCCATTATCACCACCCAACATCACAAAACTAATCACATGATTTACCGAAAATAGTGCAGTACAATTCTCATTTTCAATGATATCCGTTTCTTGTCATCCAGTCTCGAGTACACACTCAGTTCACTTCGGTAGCCGCAAAGCTGAACAGCCAGTAAAATTTTTCAACTGATAGCTCAGCAATGTGGCTTTAATTTACTGATCTTCAGCGATATATTTTCCGAGTTTCAGCAAAACAAACGTCACTTCTACTGAGGTTAGGTATTTTTTACATATAATGTGTATGCAAAGTTTGAAAGAAATCGGTTAAGTAGTTTTTGAATGGCAGGTAACACCGCAAATCATGTTTTATCCCGAGACGATCTACAGCATCGTCGCCCAATCGCTTGTGGATATTTTTGCATAGAAACAGTGGCGGATCCAGGGGGAGGGTCTTGGGGATCTGAACCGCTCCCAAATTTTTTTAACTTGTTAAGAAATTTTGAAATAGTTTCTATTTTAAATTCGTACTAAACTCAAAATCATTCCAAATGGGACTCGACCACCAAAGCTGTTTTTATTTAAATGAGTTTATTACGAATTACATATTGTGCAATGAACATATTAAAATCTAAATTTCGGACCCCTCCGAAATTACGGAATGTTATTGAAATGATGTACCATAATGTTCAAAAATTTTGATTAATCCGATTAACACAATGTTCTAAAACACTTCGCAAAAAGTGCTTTTTTCACGCTGAAACCATTACAATCTCCCCCACCCTTAAAACCATTGAAGAGTTTATGGTTTCCTGCGTTAATACAGATCTTATAGAATAAAAAACGCTTTTAAAACACCTAACAGTGTGATTAGACATTTCATATAACTCTTATCTCTCCCTTCGGATATTATATCGATTGAGAACATTTGGAACATGATGTTTCGCGATGTTCCTGATAACACATACTATAGGGGCAGTGGCAGGACGCAGAGAAATGCTCAAATGAGCATAGGACAATATCAGTGCTAGAAATCTCAATTCCAAATACTTTATAACTTTTACAACCTTATTAGGGAAAGTTTGTTTAATAAGCTTTTGTATTGTTGTATAGGGAAAAGGCTGAAAATTTTTGCGTTTTCTCAATCCATAACATATAAGCCCTTAAGTTTACCAATTATTTCAGGTTACCCATAACTACATAAACTATCGCACGAATGGAAGTAGGTTCGCCAAATTTTGGAAGAAGTCGATAAAATAACCCCTTGAAAACTACTAACAATTTGATGTAGTTCGATGCAATTTAAAAAAAAATCCTAAAAAATGGGATATACCTATTAATATGGGGCACAGTGAATACTAAATACAGTAATGACCCATTTTTATCAACAACATGGTGTGTTTTAGGCTTTTTTATTGGGGACATGGTCTAAATCGGGACTTATTTTTTATTTCTTTAGAATAAAGCGAACCTGTTGAAATATTATTGTTAGTCCCTGTAGTCCCTTAACTATTTCTGATAATTTAAAATAAATTTCCGTTAAAGGGGTCTTCCAGCTTAAAATTTAAAGCAGGTTGACTTTCTTATTTTTGCATATTTAAGAAAATATGCTCAAGAAAGGATTTACTAGAATTTAGCCATATTCGTATGCTAGAGCCCATCAAACATAATTTCATATGAGGCTGATAAAATCGTGTCAAAAAGCTGACAAAATCGGGGGTAGACAAAATTGGGGGCAGACTAAATCGGGGGCTGATCAAATCAGGTCTTCACTGTATTATAATAGATAGGCAGTATTTGAAGAAGTTTCTTGTGGACGAGTGTGAAACGACTTTGTTTCTACTTACTTGGAGTCAGCAGCGTAGCCAGAAAGTCGGTTTGGTGAAAATCGAACTAACTCTCAAAATGGCATAGTTCCGAAAGCGTTATCTTTGAAGTTTTAAAATTATGAAAAATTAATTTGCCATAAAATAGTAGCAGACTTCGTGTCTTTTGCGAATTTGTTGAAACTTTTATTTAAAACAACTTCGTTGTTATACTACGAGTGGGCTGTATATCGAGCTATAAAATGATATTTACGAAATGTTCTTAAATCCATTTTTTCTGAAATAACTTTTTGTTGTAAGTTTCATGCTTTGGATAAAATGTAAATTTTATTGTTTATAAACAGTAGAAGAGATTATCCTAGCAGAGCATAGTACGAACACCTGCACAAATTGTAGATGGAGTTGCAGAATTGAGCATGTCCATTGCCGTATCACACCTTGCCACAATTTCCATCTCCTCACATCTGACCACGTCCTTACAAGCCTTTTTCATTTCTTATAAAAGAAATGTATAGAATTCGCTCAAACTTTCAAGATTTTTTCCGAGGCCCGGAGGGCCGACTCTTCTATACCAATCGACTCAGCTCGACGATTTGGGACAATGTCTGTGTGTGTGTTTCTGTGTGTATGTAACGAACAAATTCTCATTCGTGTTTCTCAGCAACGGGTGAAGCGATTTTATCCAAAACAATTTTAAATGAAATAACTATCAAACAGTAAGAACGCTATTAATTTGTTTTTAATTCTGATGTTTACTTTCCAAGATATGAATGCTTGAAATTGTAAAATTGGCGTTTTTGCAGTTTTTTTGAATTAACATAAACATAAACATAAACATAAACATAAACATAAACATAAACATAAACATAAACATAAACATAAACATAAACATAAACATAAACATAAACATAAACATAAACATAAACATAAACATAAACATAAACATAAACATAAACATAAACATAAACATAAACATAAACATAAACATAAACATAAACATAAACATAAACATAAACATAAACATAAACATAAACATAAACATAAACATAAACATAAACATAAACATAAACATAAACATAAACATAAACATAAACATAAACATAAACATAAACATAAACATAAACATAAACATAAACATAAACATAAACATAAACATAAACATAAACATAAACATAAACATAAACATAAACATAAACATAAACATAAACATAAACATAAACATAAACATAAACATAAACATAAACATAAACATAAACATAAACATAAACATAAACATAAACATAAACATAAACATAAACATAAACATAAACATAAACATAAACATAAACATAAACATAAACATAAACATAAACATAAACATAAACATAAACATAAACATAAACATAAACATAAACATAAACATAAACATAAACATAAACATAAACATAAACATAAACATAAACATAAACATAAACATAAACATAAACATAAACATAAACATAAACATAAACATAAACATAAACATAAACATAAACATAAACATAAACATAAACATAAACATAAACATAAACATAAACATAAACATAAACATAAACATAAACATAAACATAAACATAAACATAAACATAAACATAAACATAAACATAAACATAAACATAAACATAAACATAAACATAAACATAAACATAAACATAAACATAAACATAAACATAAACATAAACATAAACATAAACATAAACATAAACATAAACATAAACATAAACATAAACATAAACATAAACATAAACATAAACATAAACATAAACATAAACATAAACATAAACATAAACATAAACATAAACATAAACATAAACATAAACATAAACATAAACATAAACATAAACATAAACATAAACATAAACATAAACATAAACATAAACATAAACATAAACATAAACATAAACATAAACATAAACATAAACATAAACATAAACATAAACATAAACATAAACATAAACATAAACATAAACATAAACATAAACATAAACATAAACATAAACATAAACATAAACATAAACATAAACATAAACATAAACATAAACATAAACATAAACATAAACATAAACATAAACATAAACATAAACATAAACATAAACATAAACATAAACATAAACATAAACATAAACATAAAC
The DNA here is from genome assembly GCF_030247195.1 of Topomyia yanbarensis. NCBI lineage: Eukaryota > Metazoa > Arthropoda > Insecta > Diptera > Culicidae > Topomyia > Topomyia yanbarensis. Next base: position 153,985,453 of record NC_080672.1, read on the forward strand.
ATAAACATAAACATAAACATAAACATAAACATAAACATAAACATAAACATAAACATAAACATAAACATAAACATAAACATAAACATAAACATAAACATAAACATAAACATAAACATAAACATAAACATAAACATAAACATAAACATAAACATAAACATAAACATAAACATAAACATAAACATAAACATAAACATAAACATAAACATAAACATAAACATAAACATAAACATAAACATAAACATAAACATAAACATAAACATAAACATAAACATAAACATAAACATAAACATAAACATAAACATAAACATAAACATAAACATAAACATAAACATAAACATAAACATAAACATAAACATAAACATAAACATAAACATAAACATAAACATAAACATAAACATAAACATAAACATAAACATAAACATAAACATAAACATAAACATAAACATAAACATAAACATAAACATAAACATAAACATAAACATAAACATAAACATAAACATAAACATAAACATAAACATAAACATAAACATAAACATAAACATAAACATAAACATAAACATAAACATAAACATAAACATAAACATAAACATAAACATAAACATAAACATAAACATAAACATAAACATAAACATAAACATAAACATAAACATAAACATAAACATAAACATAAACATAAACATAAACATAAACATAAACATAAACATAAACATAAACATAAACATAAACATAAACATAAACATAAACATAAACATAAACATAAACATAAACATAAACATAAACATAAACATAAACATAAACATAAACATAAACATAAACATAAACATAAACATAAACATAAACATAAACATAAACATAAACATAAACATAAACATAAACATAAACATAAACATAAACATAAACATAAACATAAACATAAACATAAACATAAACATAAACATAAACATAAACATAAACATAAACATAAACATAAACATAAACATAAACATAAACATAAACATAAACATAAACATAAACATAAACATAAACATAAACATAAACATAAACATAAACATAAACATAAACATAAACATAAACATAAACATAAACATAAACATAAACATAAACATAAACATAAACATAAACATAAACATAAACATAAACATAAACATAAACATAAACATAAACATAAACATAAACATAAACATAAACATAAACATAAACATAAACATAAACATAAACATAAACATAAACATAAACATAAACATAAACATAAACATAAACATAAACATAAACATAAACATAAACATAAACATAAACATAAACATAAACATAAACATAAACATAAACATAAACATAAACATAAACATAAACATAAACATAAACATAAACATAAACATAAACATAAACATAAACATAAACATAAACATAAACATAAACATAAACATAAACATAAACATAAACATAAACATAAACATAAACATAAACATAAACATAAACATAAACATAAACATAAACATAAACATAAACATAAACATAAACATAAACATAAACATAAACATAAACATAAACATAAACATAAACATAAACATAAACATAAACATAAACATAAACATAAACATAAACATAAACATAAACATAAACATAAACATAAACATAAACATAAACATAAACATAAACATAAACATAAACATAAACATAAACATAAACATAAACATAAACATAAACATAAACATAAACATAAACATAAACATAAACATAAACATAAACATAAACATAAACATAAACATAAACATAAACATAAACATAAACATAAACATAAACATAAACATAAACATAAACATAAACATAAACATAAACATAAACATAAACATAAACATAAACATAAACATAAACATAAACATAAACATAAACATAAACATAAACATAAACATAAACATAAACATAAACATAAACATAAACATAAACATAAACATAAACATAAACATAAACATAAACATAAACATAAACATAAACATAAACATAAACATAAACATAAACATAAACATAAACATAAACATAAACATAAACATAAACATAAACATAAACATAAACATAAACATAAACATAAACATAAACATAAACATAAACATAAACATAAACATAAACATAAACATAAACATAAACATAAACATAAACATAAACATAAACATAAACATAAACATAAACATAAACATAAACATAAACATAAACATAAACATAAACATAAACATAAACATAAACATAAACATAAACATAAACATAAACATAAACATAAACATAAACATAAACATAAACATAAACATAAACATAAACATAAACATAAACATAAACATAAACATAAACATAAACATAAACATAAACATAAACATAAACATAAACATAAACATAAACATAAACATAAACATAAACATAAACATAAACATAAACATAAACATAAACATAAACATAAACATAAACATAAACATAAACATAAACATAAACATAAACATAAACATAAACATAAACATAAACATAAACATAAACATAAACATAAACATAAACATAAACATAAACATAAACATAAACATAAACATAAACATAAACATAAACATAAACATAAACATAAACATAAACATAAACATAAACATAAACATAAACATAAACATAAACATAAACATAAACATAAACATAAACATAAACATAAACATAAACATAAACATAAACATAAACATAAACATAAACATAAACATAAACATAAACATAAACATAAACATAAACATAAACATAAACATAAACATAAACATAAACATAAACATAAACATAAACATAAACATAAACATAAACATAAACATAAACATAAACATAAACATAAACATAAACATAAACATAAACATAAACATAAACATAAACATAAACATAAACATAAACATAAACATAAACATAAACATAAACATAAACATAAACATAAACATAAACATAAACATAAACATAAACATAAACATAAACATAAACATAAACATAAACATAAACATAAACATAAACATAAACATAAACATAAACATAAACATAAACATAAACATAAACATAAACATAAACATAAACATAAACATAAACATAAACATAAACATAAACATAAACATAAACATAAACATAAACATAAACATAAACATAAACATAAACATAAACATAAACATAAACATAAACATAAACATAAACATAAACATAAACATAAACATAAACATAAACATAAACATAAACATAAACATAAACATAAACATAAACATAAACATAAACATAAACATAAACATAAACATAAACATAAACATAAACATAAACATAAACATAAACATAAACATAAACATAAACATAAACATAAACATAAACATAAACATAAACATAAACATAAACATAAACATAAACATAAACATAAACATAAACATAAACATAAACATAAACATAAACATAAACATAAACATAAACATAAACATAAACATAAACATAAACATAAACATAAACATAAACATAAACATAAACATAAACATAAACATAAACATAAACATAAACATAAACATAAACATAAACATAAACATAAACATAAACATAAACATAAACATAAACATAAACATAAACATAAACATAAACATAAACATAAACATAAACATAAACATAAACATAAACATAAACATAAACATAAACATAAACATAAACATAAACATAAACATAAACATAAACATAAACATAAACATAAACATAAACATAAACATAAACATAAACATAAACATAAACATAAACATAAACATAAACATAAACATAAACATAAACATAAACATAAACATAAACATAAACATAAACATAAACATAAACATAAACATAAACATAAACATAAACATAAACATAAACATAAACATAAACATAAACATAAACATAAACATAAACATAAACATAAACATAAACATAAACATAAACATAAACATAAACATAAACATAAACATAAACATAAACATAAACATAAACATAAACATAAACATAAACATAAACATAAACATAAACATAAACATAAACATAAACATAAACATAAACATAAACATAAACATAAACATAAACATAAACATAAACATAAACATAAACATAAACATAAACATAAACATAAACATAAACATAAACATAAACATAAACATAAACATAAACATAAACATAAACATAAACATAAACATAAACATAAACATAAACATAAACATAAACATAAACATAAACATAAACATAAACATAAACATAAACATAAACATAAACATAAACATAAACATAAACATAAACATAAACATAAACATAAACATAAACATAAACATAAACATAAACATAAACATAAACATAAACATAAACATAAACATAAACATAAACATAAACATAAACATAAACATAAACATAAACATAAACATAAACATAAACATAAACATAAACATAAACATAAACATAAACATAAACATAAACATAAACATAAACATAAACATAAACATAAACATAAACATAAACATAAACATAAACATAAACATAAACATAAACATAAACATAAACATAAACATAAACATAAACATAAACATAAACATAAACATAAACATAAACATAAACATAAACATAAACATAAACATAAACATAAACATAAACATAAACATAAACATAAACATAAACATAAACATAAACATAAACATAAACATAAACATAAACATAAACATAAACATAAACATAAACATAAACATAAACATAAACATAAACATAAACATAAACATAAACATAAACATAAACATAAACATAAACATAAACATAAACATAAACATAAACATAAACATAAACATAAACATAAACATAAACATAAACATAAACATAAACATAAACATAAACATAAACATAAACATAAACATAAACATAAACATAAACATAAACATAAACATAAACATAAACATAAACATAAACATAAACATAAACATAAACATAAACATAAACATAAACATAAACATAAACATAAACATAAACATAAACATAAACATAAACATAAACATAAACATAAACATAAACATAAACATAAACATAAACATAAACATAAACATAAACATAAACATAAACATAAACATAAACATAAACATAAACATAAACATAAACATAAACATAAACATAAACATAAACATAAACATAAACATAAACATAAACATAAACATAAACATAAACATAAACATAAACATAAACATAAACATAAACATAAACATAAACATAAACATAAACATAAACATAAACATAAACATAAACATAAACATAAACATAAACATAAACATAAACATAAACATAAACATAAACATAAACATAAACATAAACATAAACATAAACATAAACATAAACATAAACATAAACATAAACATAAACATAAACATAAACATAAACATAAACATAAACATAAACATAAACATAAACATAAACATAAACATAAACATAAACATAAACATAAACATAAACATAAACATAAACATAAACATAAACATAAACATAAACATAAACATAAACATAAACATAAACATAAACATAAACATAAACATAAACATAAACATAAACATAAACATAAACATAAACATAAACATAAACATAAACATAAACATAAACATAAACATAAACATAAACATAAACATAAACATAAACATAAACATAAACATAAACATAAACATAAACATAAACATAAACATAAACATAAACATAAACATAAACATAAACATAAACATAAACATAAACATAAACATAAACATAAACATAAACATAAACATAAACATAAACATAAACATAAACATAAACATAAACATAAACATAAACATAAACATAAACATAAACATAAACATAAACATAAACATAAACATAAACATAAACATAAACATAAACATAAACATAAACATAAACATAAACATAAACATAAACATAAACATAAACATAAACATAAACATAAACATAAACATAAACATAAACATAAACATAAACATAAACATAAACATAAACATAAACATAAACATAAACATAAACATAAACATAAACATAAACATAAACATAAACATAAACATAAACATAAACATAAACATAAACATAAACATAAACATAAACATAAACATAAACATAAACATAAACATAAACATAAACATAAACATAAACATAAACATAAACATAAACATAAACATAAACATAAACATAAACATAAACATAAACATAAACATAAACATAAACATAAACATAAACATAAACATAAACATAAACATAAACATAAACATAAACATAAACATAAACATAAACATAAACATAAACATAAACATAAACATAAACATAAACATAAACATAAACATAAACATAAACATAAACATAAACATAAACATAAACATAAACATAAACATAAACATAAACATAAACATAAACATAAACATAAACATAAACATAAACATAAACATAAACATAAACATAAACATAAACATAAACATAAACATAAACATAAACATAAACATAAACATAAACATAAACATAAACATAAACATAAACATAAACATAAACATAAACATAAACATAAACATAAACATAAACATAAACATAAACATAAACATAAACATAAACATAAACATAAACATAAACATAAACATAAACATAAACATAAACATAAACATAAACATAAACATAAACATAAACATAAACATAAACATAAACATAAACATAAACATAAACATAAACATAAACATAAACATAAACATAAACATAAACATAAACATAAACATAAACATAAACATAAACATAAACATAAACATAAACATAAACATAAACATAAACATAAACATAAACATAAACATAAACATAAACATAAACATAAACATAAACATAAACATAAACATAAACATAAACATAAACATAAACATAAACATAAACATAAACATAAACATAAACATAAACATAAACATAAACATAAACATAAACATAAACATAAACATAAACATAAACATAAACATAAACATAAACATAAACATAAACATAAACATAAACATAAACATAAACATAAACATAAACATAAACATAAACATAAACATAAACATAAACATAAACATAAACATAAACATAAACATAAACATAAACATAAACATAAACATAAACATAAACATAAACATAAACATAAACATAAACATAAACATAAACATAAACATAAACATAAACATAAACATAAACATAAACATAAACATAAACATAAACATAAACATAAACATAAACATAAACATAAACATAAACATAAACATAAACATAAACATAAACATAAACATAAACATAAACATAAACATAAACATAAACATAAACATAAACATAAACATAAACATAAACATAAACATAAACATAAACATAAACATAAACATAAACATAAACATAAACATAAACATAAACATAAACATAAACATAAACATAAACATAAACATAAACATAAACATAAACATAAACATAAACATAAACATAAACATAAACATAAACATAAACATAAACATAAACATAAACATAAACATAAACATAAACATAAACATAAACATAAACATAAACATAAACATAAACATAAACATAAACATAAACATAAACATAAACATAAACATAAACATAAACATAAACATAAACATAAACATAAACATAAACATAAACATAAACATAAACATAAACATAAACATAAACATAAACATAAACATAAACATAAACATAAACATAAACATAAACATAAACATAAACATAAACATAAACATAAACATAAACATAAACATAAACATAAACATAAACATAAACATAAACATAAACATAAACATAAACATAAACATAAACATAAACATAAACATAAACATAAACATAAACATAAACATAAACATAAACATAAACATAAACATAAACATAAACATAAACATAAACATAAACATAAACATAAACATAAACATAAACATAAACATAAACATAAACATAAACATAAACATAAACATAAACATAAACATAAACATAAACATAAACATAAACATAAACATAAACATAAACATAAACATAAACATAAACATAAACATAAACATAAACATAAACATAAACATAAACATAAACATAAACATAAACATAAACATAAACATAAACATAAACATAAACATAAACATAAACATAAACATAAACATAAACATAAACATAAACATAAACATAAACATAAACATAAACATAAACATAAACATAAACATAAACATAAACATAAACATAAACATAAACATAAACATAAACATAAACATAAACATAAACATAAACATAAACATAAACATAAACATAAACATAAACATAAACATAAACATAAACATAAACATAAACATAAACATAAACATAAACATAAACATAAACATAAACATAAACATAAACATAAACATAAACATAAACATAAACATAAACATAAACATAAACATAAACATAAACATAAACATAAACATAAACATAAACATAAACATAAACATAAACATAAACATAAACATAAACATAAACATAAACATAAACATAAACATAAACATAAACATAAACATAAACATAAACATAAACATAAACATAAACATAAACATAAACATAAACATAAACATAAACATAAACATAAACATAAACATAAACATAAACATAAACATAAACATAAACATAAACATAAACATAAACATAAACATAAACATAAACATAAACATAAACATAAACATAAACATAAACATAAACATAAACATAAACATAAACATAAACATAAACATAAACATAAACATAAACATAAACATAAACATAAACATAAACATAAACATAAACATAAACATAAACATAAACATAAACATAAACATAAACATAAACATAAACATAAACATAAACATAAACATAAACATAAACATAAACATAAACATAAACATAAACATAAACATAAACATAAACATAAACATAAACATAAACATAAACATAAACATAAACATAAACATAAACATAAACATAAACATAAACATAAACATAAACATAAACATAAACATAAACATAAACATAAACATAAACATAAACATAAACATAAACATAAACATAAACATAAACATAAACATAAACATAAACATAAACATAAACATAAACATAAACATAAACATAAACATAAACATAAACATAAACATAAACATAAACATAAACATAAACATAAACATAAACATAAACATAAACATAAACATAAACATAAACATAAACATAAACATAAACATAAACATAAACATAAACATAAACATAAACATAAACATAAACATAAACATAAACATAAACATAAACATAAACATAAACATAAACATAAACATAAACATAAACATAAACATAAACATAAACATAAACATAAACATAAACATAAACATAAACATAAACATAAACATAAACATAAACATAAACATAAACATAAACATAAACATAAACATAAACATAAACATAAACATAAACATAAACATAAACATAAACATAAACATAAACATAAACATAAACATAAACATAAACATAAACATAAACATAAACATAAACATAAACATAAACATAAACATAAACATAAACATAAACATAAACATAAACATAAACATAAACATAAACATAAACATAAACATAAACATAAACATAAACATAAACATAAACATAAACATAAACATAAACATAAACATAAACATAAACATAAACATAAACATAAACATAAACATAAACATAAACATAAACATAAACATAAACATAAACATAAACATAAACATAAACATAAACATAAACATAAACATAAACATAAACATAAACATAAACATAAACATAAACATAAACATAAACATAAACATAAACATAAACATAAACATAAACATAAACATAAACATAAACATAAACATAAACATAAACATAAACATAAACATAAACATAAACATAAACATAAACATAAACATAAACATAAACATAAACATAAACATAAACATAAACATAAACATAAACATAAACATAAACATAAACATAAACATAAACATAAACATAAACATAAACATAAACATAAACATAAACATAAACATAAACATAAACATAAACATAAACATAAACATAAACATAAACATAAACATAAACATAAACATAAACATAAACATAAACATAAACATAAACATAAACATAAACATAAACATAAACATAAACATAAACATAAACATAAACATAAACATAAACATAAACATAAACATAAACATAAACATAAACATAAACATAAACATAAACATAAACATAAACATAAACATAAACATAAACATAAACATAAACATAAACATAAACATAAACATAAACATAAACATAAACATAAACATAAACATAAACATAAACATAAACATAAACATAAACATAAACATAAACATAAACATAAACATAAACATAAACATAAACATAAACATAAACATAAACATAAACATAAACATAAACATAAACATAAACATAAACATAAACATAAACATAAACATAAACATAAACATAAACATAAACATAAACATAAACATAAACATAAACATAAACATAAACATAAACATAAACATAAACATAAACATAAACATAAACATAAACATAAACATAAACATAAACATAAACATAAACATAAACATAAACATAAACATAAACATAAACATAAACATAAACATAAACATAAACATAAACATAAACATAAACATAAACATAAACATAAACATAAACATAAACATAAACATAAACATAAACATAAACATAAACATAAACATAAACATAAACATAAACATAAACATAAACATAAACATAAACATAAACATAAACATAAACATAAACATAAACATAAACATAAACATAAACATAAACATAAACATAAACATAAACATAAACATAAACATAAACATAAACATAAACATAAACATAAACATAAACATAAACATAAACATAAACATAAACATAAACATAAACATAAACATAAACATAAACATAAACATAAACATAAACATAAACATAAACATAAACATAAACATAAACATAAACATAAACATAAACATAAACATAAACATAAACATAAACATAAACATAAACATAAACATAAACATAAACATAAACATAAACATAAACATAAACATAAACATAAACATAAACATAAACATAAACATAAACATAAACATAAACATAAACATAAACATAAACATAAACATAAACATAAACATAAACATAAACATAAACATAAACATAAACATAAACATAAACATAAACATAAACATAAACATAAACATAAACATAAACATAAACATAAACATAAACATAAACATAAACATAAACATAAACATAAACATAAACATAAACATAAACATAAACATAAACATAAACATAAACATAAACATAAACATAAACATAAACATAAACATAAACATAAACATAAACATAAACATAAACATAAACATAAACATAAACATAAACATAAACATAAACATAAACATAAACATAAACATAAACATAAACATAAACATAAACATAAACATAAACATAAACATAAACATAAACATAAACATAAACATAAACATAAACATAAACATAAACATAAACATAAACATAAACATAAACATAAACATAAACATAAACATAAACATAAACATAAACATAAACATAAACATAAACATAAACATAAACATAAACATAAACATAAACATAAACATAAACATAAACATAAACATAAACATAAACATAAACATAAACATAAACATAAACATAAACATAAACATAAACATAAACATAAACATAAACATAAACATAAACATAAACATAAACATAAACATAAACATAAACATAAACATAAACATAAACATAAACATAAACATAAACATAAACATAAACATAAACATAAACATAAACATAAACATAAACATAAACATAAACATAAACATAAACATAAACATAAACATAAACATAAACATAAACATAAACATAAACATAAACATAAACATAAACATAAACATAAACATAAACATAAACATAAACATAAACATAAACATAAACATAAACATAAACATAAACATAAACATAAACATAAACATAAACATAAACATAAACATAAACATAAACATAAACATAAACATAAACATAAACATAAACATAAACATAAACATAAACATAAACATAAACATAAACATAAACATAAACATAAACATAAACATAAACATAAACATAAACATAAACATAAACATAAACATAAACATAAACATAAACATAAACATAAACATAAACATAAACATAAACATAAACATAAACATAAACATAAACATAAACATAAACATAAACATAAACATAAACATAAACATAAACATAAACATAAACATAAACATAAACATAAACATAAACATAAACATAAACATAAACATAAACATAAACATAAACATAAACATAAACATAAACATAAACATAAACATAAACATAAACATAAACATAAACATAAACATAAACATAAACATAAACATAAACATAAACATAAACATAAACATAAACATAAACATAAACATAAACATAAACATAAACATAAACATAAACATAAACATAAACATAAACATAAACATAAACATAAACATAAACATAAACATAAACATAAACATAAACATAAACATAAACATAAACATAAACATAAACATAAACATAAACATAAACATAAACATAAACATAAACATAAACATAAACATAAACATAAACATAAACATAAACATAAACATAAACATAAACATAAACATAAACATAAACATAAACATAAACATAAACATAAACATAAACATAAACATAAACATAAACATAAACATAAACATAAACATAAACATAAACATAAACATAAACATAAACATAAACATAAACATAAACATAAACATAAACATAAACATAAACATAAACATAAACATAAACATAAACATAAACATAAACATAAACATAAACATAAACATAAACATAAACATAAACATAAACATAAACATAAACATAAACATAAACATAAACATAAACATAAACATAAACATAAACATAAACATAAACATAAACATAAACATAAACATAAACATAAACATAAACATAAACATAAATATAAACATTTAGCAGTATTCCGAAAAAAGATGCCGGTATACTTAATATATTTGCGGTTGCATTCGTACATGTTAGCAATCTGTGCTTTCGTTGCGCAGTGATGAAAACTTTCAAGAAATTTACGCGAATCGATGGAAAGCGCAACGAAGAGAGATCAGGCCTAGTTGGCAGTGTTTTCAATTTTTGTCGTTTTGGTTCAGGTAGATTGTGCAAAGTAGAACACGTTGTCTAATGGGGCACACTGTTGGCAACATTTTTCAATTTTATCAAAGCGTTTATGGCAATATCTTGTTCCATTAAGACAAAAACACATCACGCGGAAAAGCCGTACCCCCGGCCCTGGGGTAAGTTGGCGATATGTAGGGGAACTGTGGGTAAGACGGACCGGTGGGGTAAGACGGACACATAGCTATCTTAGACATATAAATTTTAAAACTCAAATGATTTGTATTTATCAATAATCGGGTACATAGTTATGGATAACATTGAATTACGAAACACGCAGTATGCCTTGACTACTACTAAAAGTGTACAATTTTAGCAAATCAGTACAATTTCGATAATCAGTAGTGCATCTTCGTGCGGAGTTGCTGGTTTTAAGGTTTATTGTACAAAAAGCTAATTTTTCACGAAATTTCTCATTTATTTCGATGAGGTAATTGATAATTGATAACGTCGTTGAAAAAAGAAAACAGGTTTATCAGAGAATAAGTACAATCGTTTAAAAAATATGTCTGCTTTTGGGGCTGCATGGAGAGCCTTGATTAATTCGATTCATTTTCTAGTAATTTAATTATAGAGAGATTTCACGAAGATTCGTCCAAAAATCTCCAAAATCGCTATCGACTATCTTATATTCCGATGGAACTTTACAGATTTCACAAGCATGGAATACTAAACATTTTCTACAGTCGATAATATTATTTACAATATCGCATTGATGTCAAGGGGAAAGTTACAGGAAATGTTACGGGCCTTTTGAAAAATCTATTGTTGTTGATGGAGAAACGTGATTTATTTATGAAAAGGTCATAATAAAACAAAATAATTGTGTTGTTAAAATAAAATTTTAAATATCGCGGGAGCTATCACACCTCAGAAATTTTTTGATATATTTCGATTTAAAATGGCGTTTAGAATCATATTCAAACAAAATTGTATTTTTAACTGCAAATAGTATGAATTACAAAAACATGTCAAAAGTTGTTGTTAGAAAAACTATTTTATTGAAAGCTTCTCCATGATCCAAATACACTGAAAAAGTTGTTTTTACGTCATCAAAACGATAAACATTAGATTGTTGACATTTTATGATGGGGAAGGCGAATAATTTTTAAAAAGGGCATAATTACACGAATTTATTCATTTATTTTTTTTAGAAAAATTCCAATTATCTCGAAAACTATCGCATTTTGGAAGATATTTGTTAAATGCAATTTGATTCAGAATGATACTTAGAATTGTATTCTGTAACAAAATTAGTTTTGTATGTCAATTAGTATGAAATTTAAAAACATGTATAAAGTTATTGTTAGAAAAACTTTTTTACCGATAACTTCTCCATCATGCAATCATATCAAAAATGTTTCTTTTCTCTTTAGGTTTTTATTGACAAAATATAAAAAATTGAAAAACAGCTTTTTTGAAATTGAAATTCTTAATATATTTTTTTTTTGTTTTTGTGAAAAATGACACAACATTTTTTTCAGTGTATATTTTTTTGTGAAAATGTATTCATTCCCCGTAACTCGTTTTCAGATAGTTTTGTTGTATAAAATAGGATAATCGAAATTATTGCACGTAGAAATGTCTTCGCCCTTTTTAAAAGTCGCTCTCGTATCAAAATATTGCAATTGCCGGAAAAAATCATGGAGATTGATGAACCGAACACAACTGCAAAGTTTTCGTTCGAATCTACAATGGTCAAATCTTGCGGTTGGCCGGTTTCTCATGGAATTCCTCTATATGCAATTCATTTTTTTCTAGTAGTTTAATTATAGGCAAGACATCACCAGGATCAGCTAATATGTACATATTTTCAACGGTTCGAATTGATGCAAATGTTAATTATTGTTGTATCAGTAGAATTTGTTTGAAGCGTATAACCAAGGAATGCAATCCCTCATTCCATAGACGCGAAAGCTTGATATGTTGACAACAAATAATTACAACGTCCGTAATTAGAAAATTCCTTTCGATGATTGATGGTCAGCTATTAAATAGGACCAGGAATCGAGTACATTATCACTTCAATAGGGCCATTTCAGTCAACTGCAAGCACTGGTTCTAGTTTCATGTTCCTTTCGAGAACAAAAACTATAAGATGGATGCGGTGCAAATCGCACTCATTCTCACACTCCGTCAGACGACCATTAAACTAAATTCAATTAAACATCCAGCCTCTTTGGTCGGTCACAAACAGACCGGAGAAGAAACCTGTCAGCCGGGTATTCGAAAGTTAGTCCAGCAAATTCTCATGCATTCTACATGTGCCGCATACAACTAGGCAAAAGTTTGCAATATTTTCGTCGTCTCGCAAAACAAATTATACTCATCAACGGTCGCTGGAGGATGGGAATTCTTGAATTTAATTCGAATATTTCTTCTCGGTTGGAACAAACTTTGAAATGCTCTAGCCACAGACGTAACATAAAGTGATTGGCATTCAAATCTGAAGGTGACAAGACGGTTCTGGACGGATATGTGTATATGAGCGCATGTTGCGATTTTGGAACAAATAAAACTTAATCGATTGATTTTTTTGTGTCCTAGCCTAAATGAAAAAAATCAACAAATAAAAGGAAAATCATTGGGTGCACCTAATATATGTCAAAATTCAAACTAATTTTTACAACCCCCCATACATATCCACAAATGTCTACGTGAGCTTCTGTTAATGCGCCATAAAGAAGTGTATAATATTTATAGCATCTGCAATTTCATTTTCTTATGAAACACCACACATTTGTTATGCTACTTCATCTGGATTCGGCAAGTCGCCACAGGCCGCAAAATTTCCTCCTTTGAATCGGCTGTCTCCTTCGACCGGCTAGCGAGTGATGGCACCGTTGTTGCACTGTACGGAGCAAAAATCATTGCAAAATAATCTTACGTACTTCATGCTGTTTCGCCAGTTACCGCTATACTGAGGCGAAGCACGATGTCTCGATTTGGAGTAACTTTTCATAAAATTTTAATTGTTAAATACCTTTTATACTTCTTATATTACTTACTGCTTGTTAGTCAATTTAGCATGTCCTATATTCGCGTTAGTCGAGGTACATTTGTTCTAATTTTTTTTTCACAGAATGGCTAACGAGAGTTGTTGGAGTGAGAGATTCTTCCGGTATTTATTAATTTAACGATTCACCCGTTCAGATAATGTTTGTGGAACAATGTAGAAACATCGTTTATTAGAGATTGTCGTAAAAGAAATCAATTTAAATAACTGAGTCAAAATTTTCTCAAAAGGGCCACCCAAAATAGGTAAAACGACAATTTCGATGGAAGATCCAATTGTCTGGTAGTGTTTGGTATTGCAGAATCAAATCCAGATGGGTCAAGCGAAAGAAAAACGGAAAAAATCAAAAAGAATCTGTGTCTTAGGACAATTACATTGCTAATTAGTTCGTTAAAATTAAATTAGGTCACTCGTAGTATTTCTTTTTAAAATAAACGGGCTCAAATTTGAAATGTCAATATTATTGCTCAGAAATACTTCTGAGCAGGACCGTCGAGAGCCGCGTTGGGCCTCAAGGCTTGTATTACTGTCGGACCCTTTAAAACCTAAGCCCTCTAGTTTAGTATGAGTTAGTACCTCTTCAACCATGAGAAACTCGTGAGTCCGTGGTTTCTATTAGTCATATTGCCACATCCACAGATAGCGTGCCAGACAGGTAAATTTTGACAGCCTCTCATTCCATGGTATCCCAATCGGGTAAAATTGCCATAGCTAGGGGAATTATGGTTAAAACCGACACCTTAAGCTTAACACTTTTTCTAAGTTGCCACAAAACCAATAAAATTATAATTTTTATGCAGAATTCTTCTTCAGAAAATTCTTAACAAGACTTAATTTTTTCAGCGCTTCAAAAAATTAATTTCATTAAAAAATATTGGTTGTAAAACTTGGAAAACAAAGTGACTTTTTGTAAGCACTGCGGGTAAAACCGACACCCCATAGGGGTAAGATCGACACCCCCTTTAATTTATTTTCTCTCCACTTTATTAAAATCTTTATCTTTATTAAAAATGAGATATATGCGTGATTAATAAAGTGTGAGTATGTATGATGCAAATATGTGCTTTTTATTGCTTCATCGTGTAGTGAGGGGAAGAAAGTTCGAAAGCGTAGTACTATAAATAAGAGTATTTTATGCTATAGGATTATTTATTGATATGAGTATTTCCAAATAATTCTTGCGCACATCATTGCAACCTCCAGTGTCATTTTATTTCATAAGAGAAGATTTTCAAGCGTTCTACGTTCTGCTAATTGGATTCATTCACTTATAAGTGACACACACACACTTCTTAGTAAAACTATCTTTTTCAGATTTGATTTTTCGGACTCTGATCATCAACGATCTGTTGGAGTATACATAATATCATTGTCTCATTGTGATAAAATTCGTCTATGACAAACCAAGAGAACACTAGAAATTCGGTTTGATGACCTTTTTGCAGAAATAGCAAAAGCTTCGTTAGAATCAGATAAGCAAAAATTCCAATTTTTTATTTTTAAAGAGACTTACAAGAAATAAACACAATAAAAGTATTTCTGTGTATTTCTGCTAATACTATAGTGTTCTAATAGGCTAATTGAAGTGTCACAAAGATCCCCAGTATTTTGAAATGAATCGCAACTATACACAACCATCTTAACAGGGTGTCGGTTTTACCCTAACCATAGGGTGTCGGTTTTACCCCAACAGCGCACATTTTTTTATAAATGCAATTAAAAATATTGAATTTTTCAAACTCGTCTTCAATGCACCTAGTTGATCATAAGACAGGCCGATAATAATAGGTACTGAAAATGGGGTGATTTGAAAAGCTTTCGTTCGGTTAAAACCTTAAAATCTACCAACGAAATTTTACATCCAGACGAGTATGAACGCTGCTGTCGAATGTTTTGTTAATTTTTATGACATTCGGCGCACTAACGTAAATCCAATTTTTCTTCAAATGCTCTAAATAAACGTACTAATAATATTGTATCATTATGAAATGAATAAAAAATTTGATTTCTAGGAAAAGTTGTGGGGTGTCGGTTTTACCCACAGTGTCGGTTTTTCCCACAATTCCCCTACGGGTTTTAGAATTTGCGGGTACTCAGGAATCAGGAATCAGTAGCGTCTAGCTCAAATGGCACGAATGCATCGTCTTTTCATGATTTTTCTGATGATGGAAGGATTGGGGAAGTGGTAAGGTTAGGGGTAAGGAATATACCCAAGAGATCAAGAAGCATTATATAATGGCTTTAGATATGTACTATATGTATTCGCATACAAAACATATTCTTTACGGTTTCATAGTTCTATAGAGATCATTAGAGCATACTTAGTATCGGAAAAGACGAATTAATGTGCCAGAATAGAGCAAGTTCTTAAACACCTTAATGGCTGTCAGCAATGTTACCACAGAGCTGTGTTTTTTAAATAACTTCCCTTCTTTATCAACACAACAAGACAAGAATAAAATAACTAGCCGTATACAAGTATTTTTAATGCCTCAACGCACCTAAAGTTTGAAACAATAAATCTAGCACTATATCGACATTCAGAACATAGACATCGTGCTAAAAAGCTTTTGAACATAAATTCTATGAAGTTTTTAAAGAAAACTCTACATGTATATATAGAATCTTATAGTGCTTCATATTAACATTGCAGACAGCTATTAAGGTGCTTCTGAGCTAGCTCTATTCTGGCACACTATTTCGCCTTTTCCGACACTAAGAGTGCTTTAATGATCTCTATAGAACTATGAAACCGTAAAGCAAATGTTTTGTATGCAAATATAGAACATATCTAAAACCATTGAATAATGCTTCGTGGTGACTTGGGCGAGGCCCAAAATATCCGTTCTTTCTTAACACAATCCACTTTTAGAAGAAAAATTCCTTGAACGTGCTATAAAAATATAAAAATTATCCATTTTAATCACCAGTTAATCAAGATCAGTCTACCTTCTCATCTCGCCTAGAGTAGAAACTAAAAATCGTTCTGCTATAGATACACGGCAAAAACGACTGCACACGAATTGTGTTGCTATTGATTTTTACAAATGTCCTGTAAAATCAGCTACTCGTAAAGTGACTAAATAATTACTAAATGAGCTGATTGTACTCAGTTCGGGAGAAGTTAACGCCCTGCAAATGCACCATATCAAACATTAAGAAGCACAGTCGTGGAGCATACCAACGAAAGCTGGCACGTTAACAACATCATCTCCGTATATATAGGCAAGGACTCCAAAGAGACGTGCTTACACGAATTATCTCCACACGCCCCTGACATCGTGATTAACAAATTTATGTCATGATACGGAGAAATGGCTTCCACAAGAGCTGTAACTTCGCATTTTCCCGGGTTTTGTGATGATAATGCTCCCGTAAAACCAACTTTTTCATATGTAACTATTTTATGCGGATCAACCGAAAGTGCAACGTTTTATCAGACAACACTGGCTATGTCACCATGGTAGATTCCTATGCGCGAATTCTACAAAAAGACACTGCACCCCGGAAAATTTACAGTAAACAGTACACCGTTATCTTGTGCCACAAACGGCTACAAAACGAATATCTACGGATCTGACAGGAACAAATATTCACTCAACAACAATAACGCCCAGTGTCGCCAAGCCAAAAACCAGTACCACCAGCAAAGAAGCGAACGTAGAAAAGGACGGATGCGTTTATTCGTGCGCTCTATTGCTTTCTCCGAAAATATTTTGGCTCAAGCAATAAAACTCGTTTTTTAAACTTGTACACAAAGTAGACAACTCCCTTCAGAACGTTAGTTTTAACAAATGTCAACTATCAAATAAAGTTTTCATTTTTTTACGCTTTCCTCATATAACAATTTAATTTGGCGAATGACTACAAAGAAATTACTATTGCTATTTTATTGCTTTTCTCACGGTGTCTTTTTTCATCAACTTTATGCAATAAAAATCAGCATCTCCAAAACTTCAGGATATGAAAGAATGGACTATCCCCTTTCACCTGCAACTAATTTCAAAATAATCCGACGAGAGCAACTTTTTTTTTGAAGATTTTTTAGTGAAACCCTAGGTTTTAAGTTGGAACTAGTTCACATTTCTGCTTCTAGATGATGCTTTAGACAGCTATTTCTGCATGCAAAATCACCCAATATCTTGGGAAAGAGCAATAATATCGTACAAGTTTGGTTCACACTTACCAATCTCCTTATTTCAAAGACATCAACGGTGCCCTATATAAGGTGGAGTTTGGAATTATAGTTTTCAGTTAAAAGTCGAGATTTTTGAAGCACTCAAATTCCTCTGAATGCACTGTTCATCTAAACCAACTTGTAGAAAATTAAATGATCTATCATACTTTTAGTGGTACAATTCGAATGTCTAAAGCACCATCTACAGGCAGATATGTGAACTAGTTCTAATACAAAACCTATGCTTTCACAAAAAAAAAACTTCAAAAAAAGTTGCTCTAGACCCCCGACGGATTATTTTGAAATTGGTTGCAAATGGAAGGGGATAGTCCATTCTTCTATATCCTGAAGTTTTAGAGATGCTGAATTTGTTTGCATAAACTTGATCTACCAAACACACCGTGTTCTATGAATACCGGACGTGTTCGCCCCTCTTCCGGGTAAAAACGCGGGCCCCAGGGCAATTGCCCTGGCTGCCACCCCCTCTAATCGGGTTTGCTTCTGGGAATAGTTTCTAATAGACGAAATTAAATGTTGTTGATATTACGGCATTGAAAGTTTGAATAATGCATATCATAGTCAAAATACCGTGCATTCCCACACACAGTTGTGCTTCCCAAGTCTGGGACGACAAATTTCTACACCAAGCACCCCACGCTTCTATAAATAATGCCATCATCGACTATGGAACAGAATTGTACTTATATTATAGGACTTTTCATAACATGTTTTACAGTTATAGTCACCTAACTAGACAAGATCTACAAGTAAATAATTATAGGTAGGACGTCTGCCGGATCAAGCAATTGAGAAATTCAATGTCATATCAGTAATTTTGCTTTATACGTCTTCCAATTTTTGAGATGGTCTCTAGAATCTGACTCAAAATTTAGTGTAGTTTAAAGGTATAAAGGCCTGATCTTGCGCATTTTGGCTACGAAGTTGTTATGTTTATGTTTTTAAAAATACCCACATGGAGACGCCCTGTAGCTCATAAATCTCCTTACAAATTGGTTGCCTAAACAACATCATATTACTGAAAAAATAGAGATTTTTACTAGTTTTGTCAACCATTTCTGCTATCCGATGTGATTGGCTACTAGTATTAACGAATACATTAACTTTTTAACTACTAACGCCTTCAAATGGGTTTGCATAAAAGTAGACGAAAAGAAATATGGAATTTCAAAACTGATAGCAGAAATGGATTCAGCTACCCAAAATTAGTTAAAATCCCAATTTATAGCCACATAGACCATTTTCGCCTTTCTCATCTAGAAAGTTTATGCAATCGGTCGGAACTTCGATCTTACAACCGAGGCCCGCAGGGCCGAATCACTTATACCATTCGACTCAGTTCGTC
Organism: Topomyia yanbarensis; assembly: GCF_030247195.1. Lineage (NCBI taxonomy): Eukaryota > Metazoa > Arthropoda > Insecta > Diptera > Culicidae > Topomyia > Topomyia yanbarensis. The sequence continues at coordinate 154,007,338 of NC_080672.1, forward strand.
GAGATCGGAAAAAGTTTGTATGTGTGTATGTGTGTATGTATGTATGTATGTATGTATGTATGTATGAACATATGTATGTATGTATGCATGTGTTAAATAATCTCACTGATTTTTGTCAGAAATGGCTGGATCGATTTACACAAGCTTATATTCAAATGAAAGGTACAACGTTCTCATCGGTCGCTAATGATTTTTTTATTGATCCAACTTCCGGTTCCGGAGTTTTAGGTTGAAGAATAAGATCACACAGCAAATTCCCATAGAAACAGATATCATATATAAACTGATACCAATGATATTCCCATATAAACTGGTGGTGTCCAAATGTTGTTATATATATATATATATATATATATATATATATATATATATATATATATATATATATATATATATATATATATATATATATATATATATATATATATATATATATATATATATATATATATATATATATATATATATATATATATATATATATATATATATATATATATATATATATATATATATATATATATATATATATATATATACAGGGTGTTTGGTTCATGGTTAAGAACCTCTCGAGGAGTGATTGACTGTCATATTTGGAGAAAAAAATTGTTCTACACATACCATCAAATCTCAACCATTACAAAATTATTGAACTTTTTGTGTTAAAAACTTGTTTGTCTTAAAATACCTCTAACTCAAAAAGTATACTTTGTATTTCAAATATTTTAGGTCCACTGGGAAGGTGAGAAAATTTCGCATTGAGTGATGCCCTCACATGTTTCAACTAATGAGTTTAAATAACCTTTTTAAAGTAATTTATTGAAAATTTAACAATTTTAATCGATTTTTCGTTCATTTTTTGAAAATCCTAATAGTTAACCTCATCATTTTAATAATCCAGACTGTTAGTCTTGAAGAGCTGCATAATTCGTTCTTTGACATGATACACTTATCTTTTCTTATTTTCATAGGTTTGGGTTATTGGATACTTTTATCTCATTTTCACTAATACCAGCTCTTATTGAAAAAGTATGGCACTTATTGTACTTTTTTTTCTTTTTATTCGAAAGTCAGAAAAATTTTGCAGAGAAAAATGTATTAATTCCTTTCAGTTAAGTGAATTTAGTATTCTTTTAGAAGTAAATTAGTTTAAAGTTAGTGCTATTATTAGCATTTTCGTTAATTTTCTTAAAATAGTAAATAATAAACATCATTATTATTATCATGGAAATAATGCATCTCAGCAAGTTCTACAGTTCTTTCTTTGATTCCATCCAATTATCTCTTTTTGTTTCGACGCAAAATAGTTTTATTTCATCGTTTCATATGCAAAAATAACGATTTCGAACCCACTACATTTGTGGCGAGAACATGCTGTGTTAACTATTAAATAGCAGCAAAATGAATAGAGATACAGACAAAGTGTCAAATAAAAAGTTATAGAGAACATTAAGGGGCATCAAATGAACAAGAGTAACGATAAATTTTGTTGATTAATAACTAGAATAATTAAAAAACTCCAAAAAACACAAGTTTTGAGTTATTTCGTTAGTAAAAAATCATTTAGTACACTTAACTAAAAAATATTTGTACATACACTGATAGGACATTTTCTCAGCTTTCCAATGAAATCTTGTAAATAACGATATAAAGTATATTTTTTAGATTAGAGTCTTTTGAGCACTTGCAAGTCGGTTACAGGAAAAGTATAGTAATGAAATTACAAAGAAATGAGAAGAGATAGGAATATGACGTCCAAGAACAAATTATGAATCATCCTAAAACCCAACTTTTGGATAATGAATATTGCTATAATCATACTTCATTATTTCGAGAAAATTAGCAGAAACCTCCTCAAAAACACTAACTTTTAACTACTTTACAGCTAAAAGGTAATTAAAACTAATTAACTGAAAGATATGAGAACACCATTCGATAGAAAATTTTCTCACCTTTCGAATGGAACTAAAACATTTAAAATACAAAGTATACTTTTAAAGTTAGAGGTATTTTAAGACAAATAAGTTTTTTACACAAAAAGCTCAATAACTCTGTAACGGTTGAGATTTGAGGGTATGTGTAGAACAATTTTTTTCTCCAAATATGACAGTCTATCACCCCCCGAGAGATTCTTAACCATGAACCAAACACCCTGTATACAGGGTGTTTGGTTCATGGTTAAGAATCTCTCGGGGGGTGATAGACTGCCATATTTGGAGAAAAAAATTGTTCTACACATACCATCAAATCTCAATCGTTACAGAGTTATTGAACTTTTTGTGTAAAAAACTTATTTGTCTTAAAATACCTCTAACTTTAAAAGTATAATTTGTATTTAAAATGTTTTAGTTCCATTCAAAGGATGAGAAAATTTCGCATTGAGTGATGCCCTCACAAGTTTCAGCTAATTAGTTTAAGTAGCCTTTTCAAAGTAATTTATTGAAAATTAAACAATTTTAAACGATTTTTCGTTCATTTCTTGAAAATCCTAATAGTTAACCTCATCATTTTAATAATTCAGATTGTTAGTCTTGATGAGCTGCTTAATTCGTTCTTTGACATGATACACTTACCTTTTCTTATTTTCACGATTTTGGGTTATTCAACTTGGATATTTTTATCTCATTTTCACTAGTACCAGCTCTAATTGAAAAATTATGGCACTTATTGTACTTTTTTTCTTTTTATTCGCAAGCCAGGAAAATTTTACAGTGAAAAATGTATTAATACCTTTCAGTTAAGTGGATTTAGTATTCTTTTAAAAGTAAATTAGTTTAAAGTTAGGGCTATTATTAGCATTTTCGTTAATTTTCTTAAAATAGTAAATAATAAACTTCACCATTATTATCATGGAAATAATACATCTCAGCAAGTTCTACAGTTCTTTCTTTGACTCCATTCAATTATCTCTTTTGGTTTCGACGCAAAATCGTTTTTATCACAACGTTTCATATGCAAAAATAACGATTTCTAACCCACTACATTTGTGGCGAGCTCATGCTGTGTTAACTATTAAATAGCAGCAAAATGAAAAGAGATATAGACAAAGTGCCAAATAAAAAGTTATAGAGAACATTAAGGGGCATCAAATGAACAATAGTAACGATAAATTTTGTTGATTAATAATTAGAATAATTAAAACACTCTCCAAAAAACACAAATTTTGAGTTATTTCGTTAGTAAAAAATCATTTAGTACACTTAACTAAAAGATATTTGTACATACACTGATAGGACATTTTCTCAGCTTTCCAATGAAACCTTGTAAATAACGATATAAAGCATATTTTTTAGATTAGAGTCTTTTAAGCACTTGCAAGTCGGTTACAGGAAAAGTATAATAATGAAATTACAAAGAAATGAGAAGAGATAGAAATATGACGTCCAAGAACAAATTATGAATCGTCCTAAAACCCAACTTTTGGATAATGGATATTGCTATAATCATACTTCATTATTTTGAGAAAATTAGCAAAAACATTCTCAAAAACACTAACTTTTAACTACTTTACAGCTAAAAGGTAATTGAAACTAATTACTTAAAAGATATGATAACACCATTCAATAGGAAATTTTCTCACCTTTCGAATGGAACTGAAATATTTAAAATACAAAGTATACTTTTAAAGTTAGAGGTATTTTAAGACAAATAAGTTTTTTACACAAAAAGTTCAATAACTCTGTAACGGTTGAGATTTAGAGGTATGTGTAGAACAATTTTTTTCTCCAAATAGAGCAATCTATTACCCCCCGAGAGATTCTTAACCATGAACCAAACACCCTGTATATTGAAATGTGTGTTTGAATCATTAATGACTTATCGAAGTTACTTTGACCACATTGGCCACTTATGACGGTTCTTGATGCCCCACAACGAACTTTCCAAGTCCCTAAGTTAATGTATACCTATTCCTCAGCGAATAATTTACCGATTTTTACAAACTTGGTCTCAAACGAAAGGTACCTCGGTGCCACTGGCTGCTATTGAATTTCTAATTGATCGGACGTCCGGTTCCGGAATTACAGGGTTATGAGTTCGAGCACGCAGCAAATCCCGATTTCAACGTATATGGCGATGAATGTAAAAAGATGAAAATTTTCCAAAATGTGACAAACACTGCTTGGATACAAATCTAGGTCACTAACAGTCATTCAAAGTCTCTTTGACCACAATGACCACCATAGACGGTTCTGGAAGTGCCCGGAAAAATCTCCATTTTTCAAAATTGATAAAATCCATTTTTCAAAATTAAAAAACAACTTTTCAGTTTCACATCAGATGGTTGGACTGATAGTCATAAACTTAGTCTCAAACGAAAGGAATATTATTCTTATAGACTGCTATGAACTTTGGTAATGGTCGGTTTTATGGTTCCGGAAATATAGTATGAATCATGCGGTCACATAAGAAATTCCCATATAAGCAGGAACTAAAATTTTGAAGTGGAATACTTCTAACATTTCAATATGGGGTCCCGTTTCAAAAATTTCAGTTGAAATTTTTCCCAGTTTTTTATTGCGAATATCTTCCGTTGTACTGATCGAAATCGTAATATTTTTGCACCATCTGATCGGAAATTTGTACACGCATTTCGTATTAAATTTTGGAACTAGTGCGACTACTATAAATAAAGCAAAAAAGGATTTTTAATAAAATTCCTCGAAAACAGCGAGGAAAATGCGAAATTTGCAAGCATATCTCAGGCAGAGCCGTCAAAAAGGAGCATGTAAGCGTTTCATTACATACGGGAATGTTATTTATACAGGTCACGCGAGCCGTTTTGTACCAGTTTTGTTCTCGCTTACCACACGAGCCACATGTTGACTATGTTGTCCAAACGGTGCAACTCACCTAGATCTTAATAAAAAGGCCCTTTTCAGGGCCACCAAAATCATTTCAATGAATAAGTTGGCATTTTCGATTTCATGGGCTGTTTCTCCTTGGAGAGCAATTTGGGTTAAACCCAAAATTATGATTTATTTCAGTACGCAAATTGCAAATATGTTCGCCTGAAACAAAATGGAGTGAGGTGGAACAAATTTGTACTAGGCGCATTCAAACAAGGTTTCAATTTTCAAACATTTTACCAATGTGCCATATTACAGATAACCTCCGTATTGAAAACACAATTTCAATTTTGTTCTTTATCATAATATGTGATCGTCCTGAAAAGGACGGTTTTCACAACAATATTTCATTGGTGAGTTTCAGCGTTCGATTTATGCTTTCTTTTCGGTATTCTTGGGGAGCAGTACTGATAAGATGTTCTGCAATACACCACCTTGAGCAATTGTCACTCCGGAGAGCAGATTGTTCAACTTTTCGTTGTTACGAATCACCAGCTGCTGAAGACATGGGACAATTCGTCTTTTTGTTGTCACGGGCAGCATTTCCTTCCAATTTCAACACTTTAGCATTACAGCTACTAAGTAAACGGCACTCCTACGCGTTCAACACAATTTGCTTGTGTATCGACTAACGAAGGGGAGGAGCTACGAAGAATACATATTGCGGACAGCACAAAAAAGGACGAGCTAACATTGTGCTGCTGTGAGGTATAAAAACTTAGCATGCTGCTGCTCAATATCATTTTTTGCCTTTCTCATATAAAGAAAGGCTATGCAATCACTGTAAAAATCGACTTTAACCGAGGCCCGGAGGGCCGAGTGTCATACACCATTCGATTCAGTTCGTCGAGATCGGCAAATGCCTGTGTGTGTATGTATGTGTGTGTGTGTATGTGTGTGTGTGTCATTTAAACTCACACAATTTTCTCAGAGATGGCTGAACCGATTTTCACAAACTTAGTTTCATCTGAAAGGTATAACGCCCCCATAAGCTGCTATTGAATTTTTAGTTGATCCGACTTCCGGTTCCGGAGTTACGGGTTGAAGAGTGCGATCACACAGCAAATTCCCATATAAACTGGTACCACCATGATGTTAAAATGATGTAAAACATATTAAAATTGATGTAACATTACTCTTGTTTGCGGGTCTGGATTACTAATGATCAATTAAAACAGCTTTGACTACATTGGCCACCTATGACGGTTCATGACGCCCCCGGGGAACCCGCCAAGTTCCTAAGCTAATATCACACCCATTCCCCAACGAATTCTCTACCGATTTTCACAAACTTGATTTCAAATGAAAGATACAGTAATACCGTTGACTGCTGCTAAATTTCATTCGGTTCTGACTCTTGCTTCCGGAGTTACAGGGGTGTTAGTAAGGATACACTGGAATTTCCCATATAAATCGGTACAAACGTAATACCTCAGAGGCTAAAAACTATTGAAATGGTCACCAAATTACTTATAATCGCAGATCTAGATCACTGATTGCCAATCAAACATTCTTCGAATATATTGTCCACTATCGACGATTCCGGAAGTCCGGAATTCCGGGCATATTCCAAAATTAAAGTCACATCGGTTCTACGGTGATGACTGAACCGATTTTCTCAAACCAAGTCTCAAATGGAAGGCAAAATATGAGGTTGAGTATTGCGTCGCCGCCCCTCCCCCCGCCTTGCCATTAATCCTCCCTCCTTCATCACTCCCCTCCCCTTAGACCACCCTCACGCCCGCATTTCCTTCATCCACCCCGTATATCGAAATAAGATGAAGGATTTCTGAAGCATCCTCCACTCCCACTCTACTAACCCCCCATTCCTTACACGTTCAAACCCATTCCACCAACATTTCAAAATATAATCACATGAAGATAACATTGAACTCATGCTGATTAAGCTAATTAAATATTATTCTTTTGCCTTTCTCATATAGAAAGGTTATGCAATTGCTCCAAAAACCGACTTTCTAACCGAGGCCCGGAGGGCTGAGTTTCATATAACATTCGACTCAGTTCGCCGAGATATCTGCGTGTATGTATGTGTGTATGTATGTATGTATGTATGTATGTATGTATTTATGTATGTATGTATGTATGTATGTATGTATGTATGTATGTATGTATGTATGTGTGTGTATGTGCGGATTTGTTAACAAAATGTTCACATCGGTTTCTCGGAGATGGCTGAACCGATTTTTACAAACTAAGATTTAAATGAAAGGTATAATATTCCCATAGGTTGCTATTGAATTTCATTTTCAACCGACATCTTGTTACGGATTACGAGTTGAAAAGTATGGTTACAAAACAAAATTTGTTGATTTGTCCACATCGGTTTATCGTAATTTTCTAAACCGATTTTGAAATGAAAGGTCCATCAGTTGCTGTTGAATTTTGTGTGGATCCGAGTTCTGGTTCCTGAATTATAGGGTGATACGTACGATCACGCAGCAAATCCCGATTCTAACGAATTCTGCGAAGAATGTAAAAAGGTGATTTTTTTTCCAAAATGTAAACACAACTGTTGAATTTGTAGATCTAGGTCACCAACAGTCATTCAAAGTCTCTTTGGCCACACTGGCCACCATCGACGGATCCGGAAGCTTCCACATTCAGAATAACGGTTATATTGGTTTCTCGAAAATGGCTAGACCAATTTGATCAACTTAGTCTCAAATGAAAGGTGTTGCGTCCCCGGAAACTGATATTAAATTCCATCTCCATCCGACTTCCAGCTCCGGAGTTACGGGTTGTGGAGTGCGATCACATAGAAAACTCCGATTCAAACCGATACCGCGATGAATACAAAAAGGTGCTCTTATATATGCTTACCAAGTGTAATTAGAATGAAAGACATTTCCATAATGTTATATTGTACGAACCAGCTATTAAATCATAGTTTGGAGAAATGAGAAAGGAACAATTGCACCTCTAGGTGGATTAAAACAGGTTTTTTGTTTCGTCGTACCATATAGGGTAAACAGGTCTAATACGCCCTCCTTAAGCGAAAATAGCTATATTTCACCATTCGACATTATGATCTTCTCGCGAACTACTCTAATTTATTGTTATATTAGTTAGAAATTAGTACCCGTTTCATTTTTTTAAAAAAAACATCCTGATACAAGTACCATTAAACATTTTTCAAAGATGCCTAAATTCTAGTTTTTTATTTCACCCAGGGCAAGGTGCCCCCGGTGAAAATGTAATATGCCCCGCAACAAGAGGACGGTATGCCTTACAGCATTCGGTGAGTATGCGCCACAACAATGGGTGGGGCGTTTTGGCCGGTGATGAGCTGTTGTGAATACATGAATAATTCTACACACACACATAGTTTTAAGCCAAGCTAAAAACTAAGATAGTAACTATAATGTTCTAGTAAGCTACTTGAAATAGTTCTATTGAATCCGACTGCTTATAATTGGTTGTAAAGCTCTTGGAAAAAGTGGGAGCTTACATAAAAGTAGCTGTTTTGAAACTTTTGTGTATATTGTTGTTTTGCAACATATTAAAAATACCAAACTAACTTAGTACGTTGATTTCATGAAACGATACTGTTATCAGTCATTTTTACTTTTTAGATAATTCAGGAATCCTGGGAATCGAAGAGGGGCATTTTGCCCCGGTGGGGCGTATTATACCCGTTTACCCTACGTCGATCTAAATGTTTCCGAACATTGTGAAAGTGTACAAGAAGAAGCGGCCGTCCGTTTGCAGCTGTCAGAAAAGTTCGCCAGGCACGCCGTCTCAGATGGCACAAACACACCAGCTCCAAGTAAATTCCGAACACTGCCCAAACAAAAGGCCCTTTTCAGGACCATCAATTTATCAACAAAGAATCGAATTGAAATTTTGTTATTACAAGCATCAGAAGGTGGCTTGCCAAGAGCGTTGGATGGTAAGTGGGCCACTTATGAACAATATCGTAAAGAAGAAGAACATAGCGATACAGAAACTGATTCTGAAATACTTGATGGAGAAGAATCAAATAATTACATTAAAAATTAGTTTAACGACGACTAATGTTGATCGCAGTGGGGTAATAAATCGGTCAGCCGCGATGCTGTTTGAAGCTCTTATTCTTGATGATCACACAAAATCTTAAAATTTGGAAATGTATGCGATTAATCGAGAAACTATAAGGAAATTTAGAGCGAAGCAAAGGGCAAACATTTCTAAAGAGGTTGGTTTTTTAAGTAAATTGACTTACATGTTTCACTATACCTATACCATTCCTAGATCAAGAAAACTTTTTCCCCAAGTGTTCCGTTGACAGTCCATTGGGATGGAAAGTTACTCCCCGATACACTTAACAGAAGAACTGATCGTCTTCCGATCGTTGTATCAGGAGAAGGTGTTTCCAAACTCCTAGCTGTCTCAGTTATTGCGAAAGGTACAGCAAGGGGCTAAAACAATCGCTATAAAGGCAGCTATTGATGATTGGAGCCTAGAGCAAGCAAATTGTTGCGATGTCATTTGATACTACAGCGGTAAATTCTGGTTCAAGATCCGGAGTAATTGTGCAACTTCCTGTCTTACTTGGTAAGAAACTTCTTCCGTTAGCCTGTCGACACCATGTGGCTGAAATCGTGTTGAAGCACGTATTCGAAGTGTCCGGTGACAAAGCAAAGTCAAATGATCTTGACAGTTTTAAGGATTTCCCAAAGTTATTAAACCATGGTACTTTGAACACTAAATACATTGTACAGTGTTGGATCGTCCAGATTTGGAAATGCTTACTAGACCTTGGCGTGGAACAATTATAGAGTTTTGTAGGCAACGATTGACAGAAAACCAACCCAGAGGAGACTACAAAGCTCTTCTTGAGACGATGATATTGTTCCTAGGTGGAGCACAAACACAGAGCTACGTTTACCAAAGCAGGATCAATAAGCCGTGCCCGTTGGATGGCCCGTGCTATTTACACTTTAAAAATCTGGATGTTCCAAAATCAACTTCCTGAGTACGAGGGAAAACTGTTAGAACACTTTGAAGTCTTTTTGTAGCTAAATGCTACATTCGTTTGGTATCGCGTTCAACTACCCTCTGCAGCAGCGAGGATTGACCTGGAGTTTTTGAACGATACACAAACATTCTACAAGGAAGATTATGCTGTAATAGCAAAAAACGCATTCCAGAAACGCCTCTGGTATTTCTCAGAGCATACGATTGGTATGGTTTTTTTCGACAGTGATGTTTCTGACAAAGAGAAAGAGAATATGGTTCATGCATTGAAATCACGTGAGTTAATCGCAAAGAGTAAGGAATGGGACAGAATGCTTAGAAAAGAGTCGATGTATTATCTCTCAATTGGAGGTCAGAGGACAGTGAAACTAGTTTCAGATTTCAATGCCAAGCATACCACGGATCCAGAACAGCAAAAGTATTTACTACAGCAAGTCGTCGAATATCATAGACAAAATAAGCCATACCGTTATTGATATTTAATTTTGATGGATATTTTGTCCTAACCTGTAACAAATGTTTCCTGTTCATTTCCAATAATAAACGTAGCTTAATTTGATTTTCCTCAAACGTATTTTCAAATTATTTCTTAGCGAAATATCATATTATATATAAAATTCAAAACCTTTTAACTTTCAATGCGGCTTCCAGAAAGGCAGGCCTTCAGTGGACGTTATCCGAATGGTTGCGGCAGCTACGGAGATATAACAAAACAGAGAAGGGGATATTGACCGGTGGTCAACTCAGTTGTGAAAAAGGCTTTCAACTAGCTGAGTCGTTCATTACTTGCACAGTATGAGGGTTCCTGAGTACTTCTGTAGAATATTGAAGAGGTACTTTCACAAACGAATTCTAATTTACGAGACAGATTCAGATCATTGCGCAACTGAATAAAAAAAAGTTTTAGCAACATAAAAACGATAAAAAAAAGAGTTACATATCGCATCAAACTGCGGATCATTGATTCCATTCAGCTGCGTTATCCCCCACTCTATATATATATATATATATATATATATATATATATATATATATATATATATATATATATATATATATATATATATATATATATATATATATATATATATATATATATATATATATATATATATATATATATATATATATATATATATATATATATATATATATATATATATATATATATATATATATATATATATATATATATATATATATATATATATATATATATATATATATATATATATATATATATATATATATATATATATATATATATATATTGATATATAGGACTTGGCCTTCCCCTCGGAATAAAATGTGCAAAGTTTGAGCAATTTCTATTCCTTTCTTTTATAAACGTAGCATATCATCAGAGCGATTATTTCACAATCTATTCTCCGTTCCAGCACACCGTTACAAAAATGAATCTTAGATACAAAATACCACAGCCCGCAAAACAAGCTGAGCAATCACACTCCGTCCGAAAAACAAACACCAACCAGTCAGGCTAAACCACCCGTTCTGGTGGCATCGCAAACCTACTCTCAATCCATACACTCTTTTGATCAAACGGAAGCATAAAACACATAACTCTTGATGCATTTTTAGGATTTCTGATTATTTATTTATGATGCGGGAAAAGCTTACTGGGCTATAACGACGAAACAGTTTCGCAACGAGTGTTCAGCGCAGAAAGGAGCATCTTTACGATATATTTGGTCGCAGTTGTGCTAGCCAACGCGTGGTTTTCAAATCTTGAGATCCAAGTGCTGCATAACACATTGGAATGAGAACGTCTTGTTCAAGCGATGTGGACTTAAAAGGGGGTAATTTGTAAATATTTAGTCCACATGGTTCCAGAAGTGATACAAGAGCAAGCAAAATTGAAATGTTTCTTTTTATCTTAGGAGAAAGAATAACTAACAAAGTATTAAATGCTCATTGATATTGAAACAAGTATCAGTACTGTTATTCTCTTACAACGAATCACATAATTATTTTTAAAAATGATCCAAGCTGTTTTCATTTGATTTTTTTAACCCAAAATTCGCTACTGCTAAGAAAATCTTATTTCACCACAACAGTCAGCAAACTGAGCCTGCAGCTATAAAGAAACCACGAACCAGCAAACGATGCAAAATTGAGCACTGTTGGGGCAGGCTAGGCTAAAAGTGTTTCCTAATGGCGAAGACCTAGCTATAAAACACTTGGTAATACACCGGTCACATGTAAACATATTTAGAGGCGAAGAAGGGTCACTTGTTTCATGCAGAATGCTGCATCGGGACAACCAACCAACATCACACCCTAATATCTTGCAGTCGTTCTGATGTTCAAATATCTTGAGAATTGGCTAAGAGCTTGCCTCCGCAAACGGAACAATATTTAGTGAGAAATTTGGTTATAATTAATGTATAAACTGGCAAACAACGGGGCTGGAAAGGACTGCCACACACACTAGGCTTCTTTCCTACTCTAGCAGGGAGTTTTCCTCCCTCTGGGTGAATCGTTCAAGCAAAACTAATGACAATGCATATTTAGCTCTGGATGCGAGAATGTGTGTCGGGCAGGACCGATAGCTCGAAAGGAAATTGTTTCCATAAATTGGTGCTGAAAGTTTAACAAAGAATACGAAATGAGCAAATAATGCAATTTGAAATTTATAAAACAAACTTTGCAAAATAATAGAGCCCACATCATACAGCACCTTTCCAATGCAGGAATTTAGCAAACAAACACACTTGTTGACCGGAGGCAAACGGAATGTTCACAATTCCCATAGTCTTTTCATTGGGTAGCATAACACTAAGAAACCGACGATGTCTTGAAAAGTTTCCTATATTTTCAAAACAAACAACTTCCTAAGTCACGAAGAAAATCTTTTTTACTTCATTTTCATAAACGACACTGTTCAACAATAAGTTTGTCTTGAGGTAGACATTTTTAAAGTTTTCTTGATAATGGCGTGGGGTTAAACTAAGTTGTGCTTTCGTCAGACTCAAGGTAAGGCTATTAGAATAATATAAATAAACCATTAATTATTTACTTCCTGCATTCTTCTAGGTACTCATAATTGCCCCGTAATTTTTTTACAAAAGCTGCCGGAGAATTTTTTATTTGGTTCTAGATCCTGATCCTAACGAACTCTTTGAATATCGATTAGTACAAGAATCCTGTCGGTGGACAAAAGTTACGGCTAATTTGAATTTCAAAATAAGAATCTTCACTTTATTATCTCTGTGGGCCAAATAACCAAATCAGTTCAACCGTACAGCGGTTTTTAACCCAATGCCAAGAATACAAAAGATAGTAACAAGGCAAAATCTATCAAGTGTTCAATATTGTTTTCGCCGGTCGGCTTTGTTGTAGATTTTTTTTACATTTTTTACATGTTTTACAAATAAAGTGCATAGGAACTTTGAAAACATTTTTCTAGGCCCGAAGGGCCGAGTCTTATGTACCAATCGATGCAGCTTGACAAATTGGGAACATGTATGTGTGTGTCTGTATGTATGTACACTAATGTCATGCAATTATCTCAACAAGGACTGAACCGATCTTAACGAAACTAGTTTCAAATGAAAGGCCTAACGTGACCATTAGAAGTTATTTTTGTTTTTGGTTATGTTGTTCACTTTCTGAAATATGGGCGACTTTGTCAAAACACGGCATGTATTAAGCATATAACTTCCAAACAAAGCAAATTTAATCACACTATGCGCAAAAATTAGGAAGCTTCTAAAAACACCTTTCTATTGTCAAATATATTGATTGATTGCTCACGAACGGCGGAGATATTAAACATTTTTGACATAGGACTACGTATTTGTTGTCGATATGGGGGTGCACTTTGCAAATTCTACAAAAATGGTGTGAAACGAAAAGTGGTCAGGTTTTAAACACTTACAATTCAGCTATCTCACGATAAATTCTCAAATGTTTTGCACATATTGTCCCGAAATACTTGTAAGAATAGATTCCAATAGATAATCCCAAAGATTTTTGATACCATGAGATTAAAAATTTGAATAATGTACAAAAAATATATCAAAATATCGCGCATTTACATACAGAAGATAGCGCTTGCCAAGTCCGACACAACACGCTCTACGCTTCTGTGAATGACGTCATCATCGACTATTTAAAGAACGGATTTGGCCTTACAAGGTCAGTTGCCTGCTGAACGGCAGGCGGAGCAGATCACTGCGCTGTGTGTTTTCACAGCCAGTGTAGCTGAGTGAGAAATCTGTTACCAACCTGGGAACAACTTGACAGATAGTGCTTGTTTCATAAATGTACCACTGATTTGATGGCGGCGCTAGTATACCTTCTCCATACGAATACCACGAACAACGAAATGAAATAGAGAAAAGCGTGTTTCGTTACGTGTGCTAAATAGCCGTCAATGCAGCTAGAAAAAGCGTATTCCAAAATGTGGATAAAAAACTATTATTTGAGAATAAATTTATAACTAACTGGAAACCGCCAACACAGTTTCATAAATTTTATTATAAATTAAGCTGGAAGTCGTTGTTTTAGGCAACCGGCTCTCTTCATTCCTAAAAGTGTTTTGGTTTTCTTGTTATGTGAAGTGTGTAATTGCCAAATCATTGGTGCTTTTTTCTCGAGATATGTAAATTTTGGCCAATGAAAGTAAATCACCAAGCTTAACAATTAAGAACGTCAAGAATTCTAGTATTTTGTTCGGGAATATAAACAGGACACATTTTCCAAAATTGGTTTTGGATAGACTTTATGTACATTTTACCAGAATTCTGGTAGCAAACCTGTAGGGCGCGAAGATTTTCGGAAATTCCAATATAAGTGGAAGTGGCTCAAGTTTGAAAGTCATCTTTTTGTATTTCCGAAAATCAATTTATTTTATTTTAGATTTTTTTAAAGTTCGAAACCACAAAATTTGCTTATAAATTCAATATATGAGAGCTATCAAGTTGTCCCCGGCTGTCCATTACACTGGCTGTGGAGGTACGCTACCCAGCGCCGTTCAATACGCGACTGAGCTTGTCCGTTCATACACTATGCTTTTTTCGTGTTGTGCTCGTTCCCAGCACACTTTTATATACAATTTCGAACACAGTTATTCCAAAGGCCTTAGTATAAAGGTACGCAAAGAGTGTGCAGAACGTGAAGCCGAAAAAAGTCTATATATCGAGAAAAAGTAGAATCCAGCTGTGCTGCAGAGGTATCAGAGATGGATTCTAAATTTTGCGCGATAGGTAGGCTTTTTTGACTTCACTCTTTGCGCAACTATTCTCTATAGACTGTGAGTTATTCGTACACAAAATCGCATGTACATTCGAATTCCATTTGTAAACACAGTTAACATAGTGTCGTGGTACTAGTTGTCTCTTTCGCTCTACCCATCATCATCAGCGTTGACTCATTTTTCTTTGTGTGCTTGGGTTTAATTGAAATTTACGCTCATCGATGAAAATCACAACGAAAGTTTATTATTTACATTCGATCAATTCATTGATTCATTTCCACTTCACATAATTCATTTCCACTCAGTCTATCCCATTTTACTTCTGCTAATAGGTACATACTTCAAAGCCTATTTATGAATGAATACACTACCACTCGAAAAACAGTTGCAAAACGCATCTAAGTCCATATATATTGTAGGGATGAGAACCCTTAACCGGCGATTTGTTTCTGCAGCATACACACAGACGACAGAGGAATTCTTTCGCAGCTGTATAAAGACGGTTTTGCTAACAACCGTGTTTTGGGTTACGGACGAAAATCCTATGGAACGATTTGAGCATTGCTTGCACGACTAATATGAACGGTATGAACCAGCAATTCGCCATCTCGCTTCTGTTCCGCCATCGTCATTTGGAACTGCAAACAAAATCCTGCCAGCGGACAAATAAACATTCTCCTTCTGTAGATCGTGTCAAATGAAAGATCTGACAGCTATCCTACAAGTAACAGTAGCGATAATCTAATTGGTTCTGCCAGCAGAGCAGGCAAAGCAATGAAGGAATTCGGTCAAAAACATTCCTTTTATATCAAGCGTGTAGGATGCTTATGAATGTCGAGATGAGGTCCGTGTTAGGGAAAGTCTTGCGCAAATTTGTGAAAATTGTATACGTTTATCCCTATCTATTTATGGAAAACATATTTTTCACTAATGTGCTAATAATATACACGGATAAATTTGATAACAATTTTTTACTGGCAATTTTTAGCGTCGATTGGTGTTCGAATTATGAAAATCCATCAACAATTAACAAAACGTAAGCGAAAACTTTGTCTATCTTTTTACATTTTCCCAATATTTTTGCAATAATAAGGATTTTTCAATAGTATACAGTTGAAATACCAATTTATAGTTGCAACCAATTTTTAACTTCTCTGAATAGATTAGTGTATAAATGACGCAAATCCATCAGCAATTAACAGCGCTACAGTAATTTAAAATTATGCCACATTTTCGTGACGCTGTTCGAAATCAGATTTTAGTTTTACACCTAGCCCCAGCCCCATATAGGGTAATGTGCCAATTATGGCAATAGAGCTTATTGTGACCCTATTTCGTACCCCTTGGTTTCGAACCAAGCATATGAGATAATGACAATATCGATTTGGTTAAAGCAGGTGTGATTGTTTGAACTGAGTTTGCAGTTATGGTTGACGGAAGCCTACAGTGGAGTAGCCACTTTGAGCAGTTACCTGTAACCATCCTGGGATGGTTTGTTCAGGGATACCAGTTTCCTGGATCAGTCGGACTAGTTGCAGAAGATTTTTGGTGTCAGATGAGTTCCTCCCCAAGAATCAAAATACCAAGAGTCAGGATCACTGAATGTCGCTGAAAATGATTGTCACCAATGAACGAATGGTGAATGGTACTTTGTCTAGCAATTAAATGTAAATCCTTGAACACCAACTCCGTTGTCTGAAACGAAAGGAGAACCATAGTACCATACAGCATCATTGACGACCAGAGAGAGACGACGTTCATTATTGGGTCAAGGATTCTACGAAGCAGACAATTAAGTGAGATCTTTCTTTTTTACAATATGTTTTAATTATTATTTTATTTTGATTATTTAACCCTCATCGTTCCGGTTGTGTACGGTTGTCCACGTTTCTTCCTCATTCAAGGTTCAAAATAATTCGTTGATTAAATACTTCATTAAATGAATAGTTTGATTGCCGTATAATTTTGAATCATCTTCATTTTGTATGCTGCACAGTTGGCCTGGCCGCTTTAATGTTTGTGTCATATTCCATATGTGCCCCAAACGTTAATAATGACAAGAAAAATTGTAGGGGAACGTCTGCAATTTTCCAGGATCCCTACATGTATTGGCTGTGCATGTGTAGACTAGACTAGATATCGATTTGGTTAAAGCAGGTGTGCAAAACTAAGCTCAAGTTATATTCTTTATTTTTTGTGCACATATGTATTTAGAACTCCCTACTAACAATTTAGCTGAATAATGGCTTCAACAGCTCTTGTCCAGCTTATTCTTTCATATCAAAGGCTTGTTCAGCCTCCGATGTTTGTTGGGCTATCCTCTAAAACCAACTTTCAATTAAAACCAAATCACATTATGGAAATATCTGCTAATCAGCCTTACTCACGTAGTGAACCGAAACAGGATGCAACGGCGCTTAGCAAAATAAACACTTACGAGCCAGCATTTGCCGCCTCATATCTCGTTATTCCGGTACAAATATATTAAACATTGCACTAATACATACCTTTATTTTAGCTGGAGAACCTTTTTACGATTATTCCACTTTAAAATAACTCATCAAACATTAGGTTAGGCCTAGTGTTATAATAGGATAATATTAAATACGAGGGTTTACATTATTGCCATGTTTTGCCGATACACTACCACAATCAAAACAAACTTTTTTCATCCATCATACAGAAAAGAAACACCAGTGCGGCCAAACCAAAACATGAACTTGAAAATATATTGTTATGCAATTTCAGGTATAAGTAATCAATTATTTCAAGTTATTCAACTAATTGTTGATTGCAGATATTTTATTTTCATTGCACATACAATTCGGATCGGGAGGAAGCAATGTGTGATGTGAAACTTGAGATTTCAGTTGTTAACCTTCGCATGGTTATTTCCTGCGTGCGTGCAATTCTGGGCGCTCTTCTACTAACACCTGATGAGTTTCTTTCATGTGCGTGATGTTTACGTTTGTTTTAATCGGCTGAAAAAAGCAGAATGATTCGTTTTACAAATCACGCGTTGGCGTCCATGATTTTGTTACCTAATGAGAATCGACGCAAATGGAATATGTAACATTGCGTTTCAAGTAGATTGTTTTTCGATGAGGTGGAAATCGGCACACCCATGAGGCGATAATTGAATCGTTGAGGTGAGAATAGATGCACAGAATAGAACATTTATTTTCATTTGTGCTGAACATTGAGACAATTCTGCTAAATAAGCATTATATAGATGTTTAAGAAACAGTACACTGATACTTTATTCTGAGAAACGTTATAGGTAATAATATGGCTTCTTTTAAAGTTGTTCAAAAAATAGTGCGACCCTCTCCCTAATGGTGCCAAATAGGCTCATCACCCTAGTAGAGTAAAGCATTTTCAATTCTAAAATCAATATGTTTGATTCGGTTTTGTAAGCTAGGAGGCGAGTTGCTGGAACAATTCCATAGAGACCAACCATCTAGGGTTGCTTCGAAGGTGCTATCGATAGTGCCTAAATGCTCCCCACCGAGTTCAACGCCGAACATTCGACTCAATGCGGACAATATCTTTTCGCCGTTTTTTGATTGGTTTCCATGAGCAATCGCACGCCACACTTTTTTTTGTTGGAGACGAACCACTGCGACCAGTATTTAGATCTATTGAAACCTTATTCGTGTGCTCAATGAATTTGATTATGGAATTGCATCAACAACGTTTGAATTAATGAATGATCAGAAAACTAATAAACGTTTATTTGGATTTAAGTTTCAATTTTATTTGGGTGATATTTAATAGTTTAAACCAGTGATTCTTAGCCTGGGGTACGCGGACCACTATGAGGGCCGTAAAGTCATTGATGGGGTTCCGCGAAGAAGAAAATCTTTTCCGGACGGATATTAAAACATCAAGTTTTTTCTTTCGTATCAGACTGAAAATAATATATTGACAGCATATAAATTGATGTTAAACTGTAGGGGTCCGCAACCACACAGGGTGATTACGAAGGGGTCTGCGATGTGTCAAGATGATTCCGAAGGGTCCATACATCCGACGGGTGTCGAATCCCAGGATATTTAAAACATTAAACGGCATTGGATGCCCTAAGCTGATTATTAAACTTCTTGTATTAGGGAGCGCCATTCGATTGTATTGACAGTCGCAGATGCACACTTGAAGACACAATAATTTGACAAACATTGCCTTAGCATAAGCATAAGCATAAGCATAAGAGATCGCCCGTAGTTGCTACTCCTTTATTGACCAGAATCAATTTAGGTTGCAAAATGTTCATTGGAACAACATGCTTGGGAATAGCATGATGAGCCACATTGTACAATCTATATTGATCCCTGCATGCTGATCACTACCGACGCCGGCCACGTCCGAATGCAGATCTTCTGGGAAAGGGAGGAATGTTAGTCCGACACATGTTGCTACTAGAGACCGAGGAATCCTCTGCACCTCCACATGTGTTACGGAAAGGAGAGAGTTGTTAGTAAGTGTGCCAATAGCGTTATCATGTAATAATTACTCTGGGCAGCCGGCTGCCGAGAATTTGGGAAATTTATCATTTGTTGTATTAATACGATTAGCAAAATAAGCAACTTGAACTCCGGATAGCCGGCTATAAGGAGCACTTTTATATTTTTTAATAATATTCAACCACGCGACGAATTTTTTCGTGGTTTCTATCGTGTCGGTGCTGATTTTACCCGGCGATCGTTTGAGTAAAATGCGGAATCTTATGCAAAAGGTATTTGCCTGCGTCTTTATTTTTTTCCTGTGTCGAGTACTATTCTTGTAACTAGGTGTAAGTAGGAGTTCATACCAATTCGACCCATATTAAGATCTCAACAGCATACCTGCCCCCATCTCCACCATTCACGGGGAAGGATAAAGGATTAGACGGGAAGTGTTGATGCTCCACCTACTTAACGGAAGGACGACGATTCATCATACTCTTCCATAGGTGTCGCGGAGTTGGTGGTTTGGAAGGGAATAGGGTCTAGGATTCGCTCCAAGTAAGCGATGCGACATGTACAGCATAGTTTATTAGGTAGTAGTTTAGTTAGTTTGGAACACGATCGCTCGAAAAAGAAACACAAACAAAAGCAATTCCAACTCCACACAACCGACCGTGGGAGTGTTGCCTAGAAAAGTTAATCTTATCAGCGTAATGGGCCGGATCACTATGTATTGGGACATTATTTAGACAAATTTCGCTTTTCCTTCTCTACAATATATTTTTGGGTTGCCAACTACCGAGTGATAACACGTTATACAGACAAAGAGTTATGATAGCACGCGATGTTATAAATCCACGAAAGTATTTCCTATGTTCCATATAGGAACGTTTGTGAAATACACGATTATATCGAACATGAAGGAAAATACAAAGGATCGTTAACCTGATGCACGGGCTTGTTACCGATAACGGAACTTGAAATTAGATTCATTAAAACAGACGCGGCGAATTTTCAGTACGTAGATCCGTTCGCACCCTCTTATTCTGCCACTATCGACAGAAAACCCAGAGGGCACCCAGTCGTCGCCGGTCTAAAGACCAAATGTCATTAATAGACCTAGACTCGCGTGGAGGCGTGGGATTGAATTGAAAGCTAACCAACGAACATGACTGCAAAACACTCATTCTTCGTGCTGACATAACTAAAGGTAATTGCCAACCGGTCCCCGATCCCACGTGCGAATTGTCAATTCTCAAACCTTATACATGATTGAAGTCATCATTCCACTCAAATAAGGCCATGTGTTTTCCCTATGCACATTGAATACTCTGTGGATCAGTTTCTCCGTTGGTAAAACAAACCCTAAACAAACATAAAAATTAGTTTGCTCAGTCCAAAGAAAAGTTGGCCGACCGGCGGATACGTGTTCCCTTACAGTGCCATCACATCAACGAACACTTATAGTTTACATGCGACAAAATATCTGCAATCCCAATTATAAAAGAAACAAAACCTCTACTCAGTTGCAATAAAATAAAAAAGCAAAAAAAAACAATTGAATATCCAAGGCGGCTCATTTACAAAAATAGCACCGCCGATGAAACACCCAATAAAAAATAGGTGACAAGAGACACGGACGAAAATAGCTGAGCACCGACTGGCTGGTTTGCCACCTATTTTTCGGGCGAAGAATTTTGGGGCGACACCTGGTAGTCGCTATCCGCCGGTGAAACGCCAATTATTTGAATATGCCAATTTTTCTTATTGCCGTATTTTTTCACTTTTCGGATCGAATTTTTTTCTCTAAAAAACCATTTTTCACTATTTTTAGAATGTACACAGTGTTTCTAGATGTTTTCTGTGCACTTTTGTTGTCCTTGCATCGAGAACCGACGGCCCGTAATACGAGGAAAAGATTTTTTTTTTTCATTTGCCGGAATTCGATTTTCACAGACTGTCACCACTCGCGTCAGTCGAAAATATGCCGAAAAATGCTTTTATAAGCCACTTAACTATGTATAATCTTTAAATTGCACCGTTATTCACACTTTCGACAACCGGGAGGCAGTAAACTGTGCCGAAAATGATGAAAATTAACCGACTCGAAGGGAGCTCTACGAGAGTCAACCGCTCGCGACGAAGATACACACTCGAATCCCAATTTGACAAACATTACCTTAGTACAAGAAACCCCTAGCAGACTTTTGACTTACTGAGTTGACTTAGTACTACGATTCAATTATGTCACCAGCGTAATAACAATATGATATTTATATTGAATTAAATTGGATGTAGAAATTCATAAAACCTTAGTGTAAACGATTAACAAGCCACCACTAGGTTGATCAAGACAGGTTTTTAGATTTGGTTTCAACTACCGCTGCCGCTAGCACTAATTGAATTGGATAGAATGGCAGGAAGCTAATGCTTTCAAAATTATAAGTATTTATGGAAAAACCTTATTGTTTCATTGTGTGTTAAATTAATAAAATCCAACTGAAACATTATTCGATCATAATAGTTTTCAGCGTTTAGCTGAAACGTCCTGTCCAACACTCACAAATCATCTGGCACGTGCCCATCTACCAACCTGTAGAGCTCGGTGCTACCAAATCTACTGCGCTTGGCTCAGTGGAAGCGCACTTTCTGTATACGTATTCGCCTAATTTACATAAACCACGTGATAAAATCACTGCTGAAAACCCCAAATAATAGAGTGTTGGCGAAGCGGAAAACTGGAAATGGAAACTGGCATTTTTTGGTGGAGGGTAAACAGCACAAACGAGTGCTGGCGCGAGCCGGGAAAAGCGACAAGTGAAAATGGTTAAATATATAAACCCCCTCATGCGGTTGAATTGTTGCTCTCGGTGGTTGACAAAGAAAGTAGTGGGAAGCGGTAAACGCGCAACAAGAGTTTTGCGGTACGGTATGGCAATCGACGCAAAAAATAGCAACTTTGGTTCACTAGCAGCGAATCTATAACTGCCATCGTTGGTTATGGAGCACGGTATATATCTATATCAAGGCGATTGAATAATGGTGTTCACATTGGATATGATGTATTTTGATATATATTAACCTACATTTTCTGGCAGGGAACTGAGAAATAATTCGGATTCCAATTTTCATATTTTTACCCACGCTAATAGAGACGCATAGTGCTTAACACCAAAAGTGTTTTCTTTGTCTACAATGTCTCCATCAAATTGCAGAAAATATACAAATTTTGACGATCATTCTTTTCTCCGATGGAATGTTTTGTTTTTGCCATTTTATTTATAAATCACTAGCTAATACCCATCGCGCGTTGCTGCGACACTCTGCGAAATAGGAGGAAAACACAATTTGTTCCAAAGCGCCATCTGGCGGGCAGATAATCTCCAACTAATAGCACACAAACACGCCCCATACCAAATACCTACTGTGTGCAAATTTTTACGGAAATCGGTTAAGCCGTTTGGGAGTCTATAAATCATATACATACAATCAGGAATCAGAATATATTGGCTCAAATGGCACGTTCCCCGTACGTAGTCGGGGATTTGTGCCTTGCCGTGTGTTTTCATCATTTCCTGAGCGGAAGGAAAGGACAAGGAGGTGTGGGGAAGTAGACGTGGAAGGGTGGGAAAAACAGCACAAAACAAAAAATAAACAACAGGTAAATTAAACTCACAAGTAGTTCAACTTGCCTGCGAATAAGCCTAAAGCTCTTTACCACATTGGATAAGAAACTTTAGTATGTCTCTGAGTTTCAGTCGACCAAACATGGTTTCGTCTATATAAGGACGGCTGAAGACTCGTAATCGCAATTGCGCTAGCGCTGGGCAGTTGCATATCAGATGATATGAAGTTCCGTAGTTGGATTCACAAAGATCACATGAAAAAGACTCAGCGCGCTGAATAGTTGCCATGTGATAATTGAGTTTGCAGTGGCCGGTTAAAGCCCTGGTCAGCATGCCGCAGTGGAGCTTCGAAAAATGTAAGAGATTTTTCGAAACCACTGGGCATGGTTGTTCTAGAAACGCCTTTGTTTGGCGACACGTTTGTAGATTTCTCCAATAATTGCGGTGCTCGGACGAAGCCCAGGACCGTATTTTTTCCCTTATCCAACTTGTCGAAATTGGCAGCGCGGGCTCAGGACCAATGAAGTCAATCGCTGAAGCTGCCCTGGCCAATTCGTCAGCCCATTCATTTCCAGTAATACCGCAATGTCCGGGCACCCAGACAAGGTAGATAGTGTTGACAATGCTTAGTTCTTCGATTTGGGTTCGGCACGCGATCACTAGCTTGGACCGGTATTTGTCTGAGCTAAGGGCCTTGATTGCAGCCTGA
The DNA here is from genome assembly GCF_030247195.1 of Topomyia yanbarensis. Classification (NCBI taxonomy): domain Eukaryota; kingdom Metazoa; phylum Arthropoda; class Insecta; order Diptera; family Culicidae; genus Topomyia; species Topomyia yanbarensis. Next base: position 154,031,160 of record NC_080672.1, read on the forward strand.
CTATCGGAGCAGAAGTTTATAACTCTGCCGGACAAACTCAGTTGAAGGGCCGATTGCACCCCGCACATAATCGCAAAGATTTCTGCTTGGAATACAGTACAGTATCTACCTAGTGAGTGAGATTGTTCCAGTCTCATTTCACGACAGTAGACACCAGCACCAGCACGTCCCTCCATCAGAGAACCGTCAGTGTAACAAACCACTTGCGTTTGTTGTTGTCTTTCCATAAAGCCAGACAACCACTCCTCTCGAGAGGGAATCTTAACATGGAATGTCCTGTAAGGAAAACTACAAGTGAGTGTAATATCGCTGGGAGCAAGAATATCTTCACCCCATGTAACCATTTGTGACCACAATCGTGTATGACTGGTAGCAAGATCAACATGATTACTGTTCCAAAGCCCAGTAACCTGCAGTCTGTATGCACATGATAGTGCTTCTTGTTTTAAGTGTATGTGTAATGGTTTGATATTTAGAAGTGCCTCAAGAGCAGCAGTCGGAGTCGTGGTGAAAGCACCAGTCAACGCCATGAGCGCCATTCTTTGCAGATGGTTTAGCTTTGACTGGACTGTCACCACCTCTCCCCTCTGCCACCACACAAGGCATCCGTATGACAGTATTGGACGTACAATTGTCGTGTAAATCCAATAGATGTATTTAGGTTTGAGACCCCAGGTCTTTCCAAAAGTTCGTCTGCACTGCCCGAAGGCCATGCACGCTTTCTTGACTCTGAACTCAATGTGAGCAGACCAATTCAGTTTGGAATCCAATATGACTCCAACGTATTTGACTTGATCTGCACACAGCAGCTCAGAATCAAAGAACTGCAAGGGACGAACCCCGGTTGTTATTCGCTTCTTCGTGAAAAGAACCATTGAAGTTTTGCTTGGGTTAACTGATAGTTTAACTTGTCGACACCACTGTTCGACAGCTCTTAATGCCTGTTGCATCAAGTCAAAGATTGTTCCGATGCAAAATCCAGTAATTAGTATTTGGTAATCGTCAGCAAACCCGTAGGTTGGAAATCCAAGCTCATTGAGTTTCTTCAACAAGCCGTCAGCTACTAAGTTCCATAACAAAGGTGACAGAACGCCACCCTGAGGACAACCGCAAATACTCAACTTCCGTATCTCAGCCTGTCGCAGTGACGAGCAAAGTATGCGGTTACTAAGCATTGCGTTTATCCAACCTGAGATACATGCAGGTATCCCATGACCGCGCGTCGCTTCCAGAATAGACTGGAAGGACACATTGTCAAAAGCACCCTCAATATCTAGGAATACACCCAAGCTAGATTGCTTGAGCGAGAAGGCTTTCTCAATGTTGTAAACAACATCGTGAAGCAGAGTGATCGTGGATTTCCCACACTGATATGCATGTTGCATTTTGTGCAGAGGATATTCAACTAAACTAACGTTCCTGATGTGATGATCGATTATCCGTTCCAAAGCTTTCAGAAGAAAAGAACTTAAGCTGATAGGCCTAAAACTCTTGGCTTCTTCATAGCTTGAGCGCCCCCCTTTGGGAATAAATCTAACAGTTATTTCTCGCCATGCTTTCGGGATATACCCGGTAGCAAAACTGGAAAGCAAAATCTTTTTCAAGACATGTTTAAGAATATCAAATCCCTTTTGCAGTAGCACGGGAAGTATTCCATCTTTTCCGGGTGATTTGTATGGAGCAAAGCTGTCAACTGCCCACTTGACCGATTCAGTGGAAACCAATGTGCGTGCTAGCGCCCACGAGTCCGAATCACCAGAATGAGATCTGTGAACATTGATCAACTCCGGATCGATACAACCTGGAAAGTGTGTGTCGAAGAGACAATTAAGAACATCTTTTTCGTCTGTCACATAAACACCATCTCTGGTTTTCAAGGAGTTCATCTGAAAATCATTCGATTTGGAGAGAATTTTATTTAATCTGCTAGTCTCGTTCAGACTAGAGACATTAGTGCTTAGGCTTTGCCAGCCAGCCCGTTCTGCAGATCTAAGACATTTCTTATATGCACTACGAGCTGACCTGAAAGCCCTGGAGTCATCACGCTGACGCCGGTTCCAAGCTCTTCTCACAACTTTCTTCATTCTATCAAGCTCAGCCCTCCACCAAGGGGTTCCCCTAGTCGATTTAACAGTACGAAGTGGACAAGCTTCTTCGTAGGATGCTAATATGAATGAGTTTGTCGTATCCACGACGTCATCTAAGTCGTCTAGTTGACTAATTGTTGGAAAATATCCATGAAATTTAGTCGCTAAGTTTTCCAAAAAGAGGTCCCAGTTTGTAGACTTAGGATTACGATATGTCACCACATTGAAGGTGACATCAAAATGCTCGAAAAATATATATTTATGATCGGATAGAGACGGTTCAGTTTCATTTGGAACCTGCCAATTTCCCAGTTCATGCAAAATTCTATCAGAGCAAAGTGTTATCTCTAACACCTCCTCCCTCCCAGACCTCGCAAAAGTTGGTCGGTTTCCCACATTCAGAATATGGAGATTTGTACTACTTATGTACTCCATCAGTTCAGAGCCTCTCAGATTGATGTCTGAGCTGCCCCAAATGATGTGATGAGCATTCGCATCACTGCCGATAATGAGCGGAAGCCCATTTCTGCTACAATATGATACAACGCTTTTGAAATCATCAGAAGGAGATGATTCGTTATGCGGTAGGTATGCTGAACAGTATATATATTTTTTGTCTACGTTTCCGACAGTCAATGTAACTGTGACAACACAGATATCGCGAGTTGTGAGCTCCGATATAAGACACGCGTCAATAGCCTTATTTGCAAGAATGCAAGCACGAGGCATTTCACGTGGGTTAGTCATGCCTGTCTTGTTGTAAGCAATGAAGGCAGTGTTAAGTAACTTTCCAAAATAGAAGTTTCCTTTATGGAAATACGGTTCTTGAACCAATGCTATGGAAGCTTTACCTTCCTGCATGAGTCGAGATAAATTCATAGTTGCTGTACGTTTATGTTGGAGATTGACTTGTGCTATTCTAACCATTGTTGATTAGAGAACTGTACATTTCATCTCCAACACAAATTGCACAACAACTAGAGGACACCAAGCGAGTTGGGATGTTAACGCATTTAGCGAGCCATATCAGGTTTAAATGGGACATGATCATTTGATTCCCACGATTTGCGAAGAAAATAATGGTCCACTGTGTCAGAGATTCGCATAACACAGCAAGGGCAAAACCCAAAATGCTCCGTGCGCGACTGGCATATTTTAGACCCTCCAATCATTAAGTCCTCGGCACGGAACTACACCTTGACTTAGGGTCTCCTACTTTCAGTCGCCTCCTACGACATGGCAGCAGGACTCCAGTGGCTCAATTCTAGGCCGGATACCACACGGCCTCTGGGCAGGTTCATCTGTACACATCGAAATTTGATAATCGAGACTCAACAAAACTTCACTGAACTACCATCAGCCGAGAGTCTCTGCAAACCCCCAGCCAACAAAAATTCGGCAAAATTAAGTGGATCATCGGTGAAAAAAATCGGTGTGTAGAGTGAACGTTCCGCTGCGTAATGCAGCGTACTGGGGAGTCTTCCCAGGCTCCGTTCGCCATTGAGAATGTTTTAAACCCCCTCAACAATTTTACCCATAGCACGGGTCGCATGACACTATGGAATTGGGGTTCCCTGTTTGGTAGATTTTTACCACTGAAACAGGTAGTCCGTAGTGTAATTCTTAGCCGGTTGAAACAACCACTACCGACACTACATGGCTTATCTAGGCTGTTCGGTGAAAGAAGCTGACATTGAAGAACAGCTTCCATATTTAGATGGGCGAACAGCCGCAGAAGGAAGGAAGGAAGGAAGGATAACGGGAGGAGAGGGATTTGTGCTAAGCGCTTATTTAAAGGCGGCACTGGCTCGCCTTGTCAGGGCTGCTTTAGGGCATGTGGTATTTAGGCCTAGGACGTATAGGGCCCACTACCTCGTCCTACCACACCCGCAGTCAGCCCCCGCTGCTGGTTCGGGTCGCGAATCACAACTAGTTGCTATCGCGATTAAGCATTATCCACCACCTATGACCCGCCCGGTTGCTTGCAGCTCAGCTTCCCACGTAGCGTTCCTCCACCACCACGGGGCCCGGGTAAACGCGCAACAAGAGTTTTGCGGTACGGTATGGCAATCGACGCAAAAAATAGCAACTTTGGTTCACTAGCAGCGAATCTATAACTCCCATCGTTGGTTATGGAGCACGGTATATATCTATATCAAGGCGATTGAATAATGGTGTTCACATTGGATATGATGTATTTTGATATATATTAACCTACATTTTCTGGCAGGGAACTGAGAAATAATTCGGATTCCAATTTTCATATTTTTACCCACGCTAATAGAGACGCATAGTGCTTAACACCAAAAGTGTTTTCTTTGTCTACAATGTCTCCATCAAATTGCAGAAAATATACAAATTTTGACGATCATTCTTTTCTCCGATGGAATGTTTTGTTTTTGCCATTTTATTTATAAATCACTAGCTAATACCCATCGCGCGTTGCTGCGACACTCTGCGAAATAGGAGGAAAACACAATTTGTTCCAAAGCGCCATCTGGCGGGCAGATAATCTCCAACTAATAGCACACAAACACGCCCCATACCAAATACCTACTGTGTGCAAATTTTTACGGAAATCGGTTAAGCCGTTTGGGAGTCTATAAATCATATACATACAAACTTTGACTTTTATATATATATATATATATATATATATATATATATATATATATATATATATATATATATATATATATATATATATATATATATATATATGTATATATATATATATATATATATATATATATATATATATATATATATATATATATATATATATATATATATATATATATATATATATATATATATATATATATATATATATATATATATATATATATATATATATATATATATATATATATATATATATATATATATATATATAGATAGATAAATTAGAACATAACGTTTAAATATGGTACCGTATTAGCTATATTCAAGATGGCAGCCGCATCACGAGGTTAGGTTCGCAGTTTGAACAATCAAACAAACCCGACAAATGTAACAAAACAACGTTAAACCAAGCTTGTTCCCGAGTTATAATATAAGTCTACCAGATCATTGTGCGCAGTAGCGTAATTATATTTTGCATGCGCAACATAATTAATATTGTCATCAAAATTCAGCATTTTATTTTCTTGGGTCAAAAATATTGTCAATAAAAATATTGACCGACTACTTCAATATGTCAATCCCATGTAAATTCTATGGCATTACTATTTTCAATATACATCCCATCACACCATCAATATATTGATTAATAATTGGATTATTATCTATATTGTGGCTCGTGTGGTGTCCGCTTTCCATGTCTCTTATTGGCTGTAATAATTCTGCCAATCACGTCATCTTGAGCTATTTAAGTATAGCTCGAGCGAGCTCATATCAAATACCAAAAACCCTAAAAGGATAAACTGTACACTATTGAATTAAGTTACTAAAATAACGACAAACATGAAGAGAAAACTTCGGAGCAGAAAAACAAGTTACCAATTCATTCAAAATTAATTGTATCCCACAAAAAATGAAAAGAAAAATAAAAAAAAATTTACTACTACTACTACGAGTGAGCTCATTCTCCCATCGAACACTGGGTCGAAAACAAAAGCAGCGTCAGGCAGGTATGTATTGCACTGCACGCTCTATTTGAACACCGTAACCGTATGTAGGGGAACCGGGGTCAAGTCAAGCACCTTAAGCGCAATATTTTTTCTTAAATACCACAAAGGTCAAAAGTCGTATATTCTGTTCATAATCCTTGTTTAGATGGTTCTTAACATGATATAATTTTTTCAGCGTTTCAAAAAATTGGATTCATTGAAAATTGTTGGTTTGCCATAAAATAGAGAAAAATTACATATTAAAAACGCTGCAGGTAAGACCGACATCCGATTAGAATGAGCGAAAAAAAAAAACATGATTTTTAAAGCTTTTGTGCTGTTAGAACCTTAAAATGAACCAACAAAAAACAACATCCAAGTGTTGACGTTTAATGTACCTATATAGCATCGATGTGTCTCTTAATGCTCAAAATATTCGTACTAATAATACCCTGTCATTATTATATGATTTAAAATTTAATATCTTGGAAAAGTTGTGGGGTTTCGGGCTTACCACCAGTTCCCCTATGTATTGAAAAAGGCGTCGGTCAGCTAGTTGGAGCAGATTGCTCTCAAATGTGCCACACTTAGTCGAGATTTGGGAATCACGATGAAACTTGCACCTGTATCTAACCGATTGGTTTTACGCCAGCTTGCTGCGCGTGGGGAGGATTTGATTTATTTACTAGCTCCGCCAGAAGTGAAATTAAATTTTGGCTATTTGGTTTGTACGTATCGAATATTGTTGTTGTAATGTTGAGTCTTAATTAGTTCAAATCTTATCGTAACCCTTCCCATTTGAAGCTGTCTTTTAAAACGGTGTGTGCTATTTATAGCTAACGCATTCAATCAAATGGTATCGGATTTTATCGATTACTCCTGTTGGGCGTCAAAGTAATCTCTTAAATACGGGGAATACGCAAATTCGATCAATTAATTCTTTCCGACTTTCTGTATGCACGCATTCTCGTTTCATCTAGGTAAATATGCAAACACATAAAATTAGTGTGCGTTTCATTGCTATTAAAAAACTCAATTGATTTTTGGAGGATTGTACCGTGATATTTTGATTATTATTCTGCATTAAAATAAACTAATACATTAATATTGTAACAACAATTTATTATATTTGGAAGTGTAGTTCTCGTTAACAATTCATGCTACTCCATTGGGCTGTCCCTTGTAGTTTTTATTGTTATCACAGATTTGCAAGCATTCGCATTTTATAACAATCAAATCACACAAATCACAAATCACTTCTTGAACCACTTCGGCGAGTCTTTGTGCTATCACTCAATACTGGAACATTCCCTTCCTGCTGGAAATGCGCACATGTTTCCAGTTCACAAAAAAGGAAACAAATCGAACATTGACAGTTATCGAGGAATCTCGTGTTTAAGTGCAGTATCAAAACTATTCGAGCTGGTTGTCTTAGACCCTCTTTTCTTTCACTGCAAACACTACATTGCAGACGATCAACACGGATTTATGCCTAAACGATCGACAACGACTAACCTGCTCTCGTTCACAACATATGCAATGGATGGATTCGCTGACGGATTGCAAACCGATGCTATTTACATGGATCTATCTGCGGCCTTCGACAAAATCAATCATGATATCGCAATAGCGAAGCTGGACAAACTCGGTATTGATGGACAACTTCTGCGCTGGTTTCGTTCCTACCTCGATGGAGGGCAACTCCAAATCAGCATTAAGGACTGTCTATCTACACCATTCTTCACTACATCCGGCATCCCACAAGGAAGCCATCTCGGTCCAGTGATATTCCTCCTCTACTTTAATGACGTCAACATTAAATTACAACGACCCCGCCTTTCTTTTGCCGACGACATGAAATTTTTCAACAAATACGGGATAAAACCGATGCGAGCTTCTTCAGAGGGAACTGGACAGCTTTAGTACGTGGTGTGATCTAAACAGAATGGTTTTAAACCCGAGCAAATGCGCAATCGTTACGTTCACGCGGAAACGCCATGCGATTCAGTTTAACTACCATATCTTCGACTCGAGTATTCCAAGACACTCTAACGTCAAGGATCTCGGAGTCATCATGGATTCGGCACTAACGTTCAAACCACATACATCATCCATTGTGGATAAGGCTTCAAGATAGCTTGGGTTCATCTTCTGAATAGCGAAAAACTTTAAGGACGCATACCAAGGGGTGAGTCGCTTAGAACAATGTTCCATTCACACTGTATCACTTCTTATAACACGATATAAGATTACGATTCACAGTAATACTCGATCATTTCACTCGTTACCACAATGTGTGGCACACTGAGGCACACTTCTGACAACTCAAAAACTGTCAACAAAGTGTAGTTAAATGATCATAGCACCCATTGCTTTTGTTTTACTGAGCACCACGGCACATCGCACCCTTTTTGAATTGTGAGCACAATTCTATTTGTGCTAAGCGACTCACCCCTTGACGTATACTGTTTAAAATCTCTCTATTGTGCGTTGGTTCGCTCAACACTGGAATATTGTTCTGCTGTTTGGAACCCTTACTACCAGAACGGTGTCGACAGAATCGAGGCCGTCCAACGCCGGTTCATACGCTTTGCACTCCGACATCTTCCTTGGCAAAACAGATTTCAGCTGCCGAGCTACGAAAACCGTTGTCAGTTAATACAGCTCGATACTCTAAGCATCCGGAGGGACTGCTCTCGAGCCCTGTTCGTCTCGGACTTACTGTCTGCCAGGGTGGATTGCCCTACAATCCTCGGACGCCTCGATCTTCAAGCTCACGTTCGAGCTCTGCGCAATAACTCTCTTCTGCGAGTCCCATTCAGGAGAACTAACTATGGGCGCCAGAGCGCTGTTACCGGACTCCAGCGTGTGTTTAACAGTGTAGCGACGGCATTTGACTTCAACCTGACAAGGAATTCGATAAAAACTAAAATAATTCGTATTCTGAAATGTAATTAGTTTAAGTAACCACCATTGGGGCCAAGGGGTCTGTTGGTGACGGTACAACAAATAAACAAATAAACATAGGGTATATTCACTGGCGTAGTATTTACTATAGGAATTATAATTGGAAAGGAAACAATCACATCCCCAGCAGAGCATTTCGATTTATTACTTCGAACAGTTTTGTTTCAAACATTGAAACTGGTTGTTGTTTCATTTGAAACACGTTTAGAACGTTTGGGTTAAATAGGTATGGGGGTACAATAAGTATAGGCTATTATCTCATCTTGTGTGAATTAGATACACGGTAGAAAACATCTTTGACGACTGTCATTATTGCTGTTACCGTGGAGCTGTACTAATTACGTTGGCGCTTACATTTTCGCGTATTGTTCTGCGAAAACGCATTGTCTTTCGTCTTCAGTACAATACATTAAATTAATGTAAAAAAATGTCAAGTGAGTTTTTTCTTACGTAAAAATTAAGTCTGAACACGAGTTTTGTGTAGGTTTTTCGACATTTTTTGTTTTTGAAAAAAAATACAAACATTAACATGAAATATATGCTTGGGGGCCTTATTGGATTTAGCTTGACAAATACCATCGCACGAGCTCGCCAAAGAAAACTTGACCCCCCTCTACTCAATACAAAGTACTCACCACAGGTTCGACAGATTGTGAAAAAATATTTCGAGACTAGTAACGACTTTATTTTTAGATTCATAATTTTGACAGTTCTATACCAAAACACGGAAAATTTTTAAACTAGAATTTTCTCTCCCCATCAACAGATTGAGCGGGTGGTTTAAAATTCAAGCCACGGCATGCCTCAAACGTTATTGAACTGAAATTTTTTTTTCTCTAGTCTATCCAGTCTTAGTACCTGTGCTGCTCTATGTATTTGAAATGGTGTTATGAGTTGGTCGGTGTTAAGTCAGAAAGGACTAAGTGACAATATACAGATTTCGAGAAATTTTAAAGTTTAAATCGCAGCATTCTTTACGTTACAATTGGAAACTAATTTTTGTCATAATTCTTGTTTATTGTTACATATTTCAAATCTGGCAAAAGTCGAATGTAGCTGAAGCAATTTTTTGTCTAGTGCTATCATGATCTCATTTTTTTAATTTTTTGCGACTTAGTCCGGTCTGACTTAAGCAACAAATAGAATGGCGGTGTATACCGATTTCAATTTTAAAATAAAATTGCTCTAAATTATAAAACAAAACGCTATACTGTGAATGTTCAGCTCTAGTTCCACATTTAAATACCTATATATAAACGCTTCAGGAACATGCACTTACTTCATTTTTAAGATTTAAACTGGATCCGGTATAATAAAAAAATTGTCAAACTTTCAGATGTGTGTGGTATTGACACTATCATTTTTTAAATAATGTTGTTTGTCTAATCAGTTGATCGATTATTAGTAATTTGACTATTTTTCACGGAGTTGCTCATTGTAATCGATTCATACCGAGAGAAATAAAATAATCGATTTAGTTTGAAAGTATAGTAGAGAGCATTGTGTTGTACCTAGTTTTAAAATTTTGTGTATTAAGGAGGGTGTATAGAAAATTGTATCATAGGCGTTGACCCGAAGATTTTTACAGACCTGAGGGTGGAGGACTTTAACCCATTATAACTCAAGGGTTTCAAAAAGTTAGCCAAACCACTGAGAACTGCCACACAAGTCATGTTTTCAATGTGTGTAAGAAATAAAACTGTCGTTTTGAAATGTCACTAGCAAGTAGCAACTTGCCACTAGCCGGCGCTACAATCGGTAAGCAAACGCTATTCGTGCGTTGCGTGCAAACTTGGATACAAAGGAGATTCATGAATGCGAACTGTATGCGATGGTGATTTTTAACGTATTTTCATTTAAATGCTTACACAGGTTTTTCAGGAAAGTTTGTTCTAGATTATATGTCTGTTCTCTGTGGCCAAACGCAGTGATATTCTCAATTCTATCAAAAATGTATCAAAGATTATGGGAAAAACAAAATCACCGCTTAAAATAGTTTTGAGAATGAAAACATCTCCTGCAAAAAAAATCATGCGCATGCGGGGTCTTCTACTCTCATGGTTTCAAAAAATCGATTATTTTTTCTTTGTTTAATTTCAATCTATATGTATCTAAGAATACGCCACAAAACGGATTTGGTGAAAATTATATTCGTTGGTATGTTTCTGAGAACCGAAAAGTATGCATCTCCGGCCTTTTCTGAGATACTACGCGCGGCGTCCATGGAAAAATCATTGTTTCACCGGTCCATTCTTGACGATTTATGTCTGTGAATTGTCTCTTGTTTTTTTTTGGGGACGAGAAAACACGTAGAGAAGAAATAATGCGTCGGACATATTGAGAAGCGTATGGGACCAAGATTACGAAAACTGAAGGAAGAAAACAAAGGTATCGTTGGGAAAGGAAAGGGAAAGTTGACGGAGAAATTAATCGGCGAGCTAACAAAATTTCATCGGAGAAACTTAAACTCTGTAGAACATATACGAAATGCAATCTGGGCTTCCCTCGAACACTGCTCGTCATTGTACGAAAATCCCTAGCACTCAAAGTGTTCACTCTACGAGGACAGGTAGTGCAAGTGGCGTCAGGCAGAAGTAAAAGGAACTTTAGAAACTTTCGAACATGTCAGGATCTACGAAAGTCTATCATCTAATGATTTATTATGTCGTTTTCTATTGAGAGCCTAGACACTAACCCAGGTTAGTTGCTTCAAACAAACTGAGTTGGGTTCTCGCAAAACAGCGGTGGTGTGAGCGAACCCGTAATATATTTCAGGTTGGAACCCAACTCGGTTTACAGTTCAGTGGCGCATAACCTAGGTTCAAACTGGCTTCAAACAAAAGGTTTGACAACAGTTAGGTCCGAAACTGAGTTAGTTTCTGCCTCAAGCAAAAACGACATTAGACAGATGCTTAAGAGCTCACACCCAAACCATCAATGAGCGCCAAAACCCATGCACAAATTCTGGCAGGCAGGTGGTCAATGTTCTAACTTATTTGGCAGTCAGTATCTTCAACCAAGGATTTTAATCGATCTTACAAGCTATGGGAATTACCTTGGGGATTGAAGTTGAAAAATGTGCTACTCGACTCGACGGTGATCGTATAACTCGTTCTGAACGCAAAGTGGGTGTCGCAGCAAAACAGGCCCGAAATCAACAGTGAGAGCAAAATGTGCAAAGCCAAGAACATGCGGACCCGGTATAGTAGATTATCTAGTAAGTTACTACTATCGAGTTTTACATCGTACTTTATCTTTAAACGCGTTTCCACGAAAGTAGTGTTTTTCATGCGGTCAAGTAAGACTTTTCATAGAAGTACTGGTCCGATTTCAATTTTTTTCTCCAATTGTTCAGAAAACATGCCGCTATGTTTGGTCTAGATGAATTTGCAAAATGTCAATTTGTTCCATTTTTATGACCCTTATAGGGCAAAAAATAACGTAAATATTGGAAATTTTCACAAATCGTTACATAACTTTTACAAATTATAAAATAAAAGAAATCCCCCTCGTCTAAACATAGCCAACGTGACCATGGTTTAAAAAGATTAGTTTTCTGATTATTTGCCATAACTTTTCTTAAGCGGGACCCATGCAGTTTCAACATCAATGTCATCAATGAAGTTTCAAGGTCGCGAGAGATTTTTCTTTTCGTCTTCAAAAGTAAAATTGAAAAGTCAAAACATGTGTCAAGTTTCTAAATCCATTGAGTAGATGCTTTACAATTAATTCCCAAAAAAGTGCCCAATTTTAGGCCTCGCGAGTAGAAAACTTCCTTAAATAAAAACAAAAAAATTTAAGTTGTTTCACTTATTTCTTCAAATTTTTTGATGGACAACACTTCTTTTACAACTATGACAACGTTTTGTTACACAATGGAATTATTAGCACCAATTCTAACAAAAAAAAATCAATTAAATGTATTGCTTACTTTTCAGTCGCCATTTGCCTCAACTATACACGGTTCAAAAAAGTAATTAAAATAAAATAACAAACATTGGCAGCTGTGCAGTTAGATGTAAAAAAATCTACAGTACATACGCTCAGCTATGAATAGTTCTGCGTATGAAATTTCATACGCTAGGATATAATGGGTTAAGGCAAAGCAAACAAAAAATGGAATCAAAGCGATTGCACGACATTTTAGACTTTAAGCTGTTCGTACACAAGGCGACAGTACACACCCCACAAAAAATATTAACAACTGTTGCCGCGTTGGAATAGTTAGCACAAAATCCATAGTAAATATTTTTTGGCGTGTGTCCTGTCGCCTCGTGCGCGTTCAGCTTTAGTCGCTTTTTATTACCTAATGTGCGAAAAAGAGACAAGCTTTACTTTTTCATTCCCTCTGTAATTTGCCATGAAATTTAGTCATGGTTGATTGGAAAATTACCAAGATTACCACCGTAGAGTGATCTCGTATATACCGTCAAAATAAAGCTGTAAATTGCTCATGTTTGTGAACAGTTTTGTTGGTTTTATTATGTATAGAATTTCTCTTCAACGGCTAAATACAAAGCATCCAAAAGCACCAGCCACTCTCGCCGTGGAGGATAAGTCGAACGAGCCTTGCTTTGATCCACAACTAACAGGAGAAGGAGAAACACTCTGTGGCCTCGGTAATTCATCACAAGGAGTTCCAACAAAGGGGCAAAGCTTACCTCCATAGCCAACAATTTGGGGTCGCTGCAGGAGCAGCAACAACACCGAAAGAACTTGTTTTATGTTGACCTAGCCAGTTAGATTAGAACGAACCCGCCATCCCTTGATGCAGCTGCAGATAGGCACCACTAACAATGAAGTGATTTCGAAAAAATGCAGGAAAATAACTTTTGAGCGACTTTGTGTTCGCAATTTTTTTATTCTAGCATACAGTCTGTTTGGTCCAAGGTTAAGAACCTCTCGGGGGGTGAGAAACTGTGATATTTGGAGAAAAATTTGTTCTATCTCAACCGTTACAGAGTTATTGAACTTTTTGTGTAAAAAACATATTTGTCTTAAAATACTTTAAAAGTGTACTTTGTATTTTGAATCTTTTGTCAAAGCGATTGAATGGTGTTCTCATATCTTTCAGTTAATTAGTTTTAATTACCTCTTAGCTGTAAAGTAGTTGATTAATCTAAAAATATGCTTTATATCGATATTTCCAATGTTTCATTGGAAAGCTGAGAAAAGTTCCTATCGGTGTATGTACAAATATCTTTTAGTTAAGGTTACTAAATGATTTTTTACTGATAAAATAACTCCAAATTAGCGCTTTTGAGGAGTTTTGTAATTATACCAATTATTAATCAACAAAATTTATCGTTACCATTGTTCATTTGATGCCCCTTAACGTTCTCTTTAACTTTTTTCTTGACACTTTGTCTATGTCACTTTTCATTTCGCTGCTATGTAATAGTTAACACAGCACCTAGCCACAAATGTAGTGGGTTCGAAATCGTTATTTTTGCATATGAAACGAGGTGATAAAATCGATTTTGCGTCGAAACCAAAAGAGATAATTAAATGCAGTCAAAGAAAGAATTGTAGAACTTGCTGAGATGCATTCATTCCATGATAATAATGGTGTTGTTTCTTATTTACTAGTTTAAGAAAATTAACGAAAATGCTAATAATAACAATAACTTTAAACTGATTTGCTTCTAAAAGGATACTAAATTCACTTAACTGAAAGGTATTAATACATATTTCTCTGTAAAATATTCCTGACTTTCGAATAAAAAGAAAAAATAGTACAATAAGTGCCATACTTTTTCAATAAGAGCTGGTATTAGTGAAAATGAGATAAAAATATCCAATAACCCAAACACATGAAAATAAGAAAAGATAAGTGTATCATGTCAAAGAACGAATTATGCAGCTCTTCAAGACTAACAGTCTGGATTATTAAAATGATGAGGTTAACTATTAGGATTTTCAAGAAATGAATGAAAAATCGATTAAAATTGTTAAATTTTCAATAAATTACTTTGAAAAGGTTATTTAAACTCATTAGTTGAAACATGTGAGGGCATCACTCAATGGAAAATTTTCTCACCTTCCCAAAAAAAAAAATGGCCTAAAATATTTGAAATACAAAGTATACTTTTTGAGTTAGAATTATTTTAAGACAAATAAGTTTTTAACACAAAAAGTTCAATAACTTTGTAACGGTTGAGATTTAATGGAATGTGTAAAACGATTTTTTCTCCAAATATGACAGTCAATCACCCCTCGAGAGGTTCTTAACCATGAACCAAACACCCTGTATAGTGAAATATTATTTTCCTTAAACTGTAATGAATTTGATTTGTTTTTCATTTTCGTTGCTTCGCGTACGAAATCAAAAATATTTGATGAATTAGTCTAAATCAGAAAAATAGTAAATGCACTATACTTACACTTTTGAAATATTTTGCGAAGAATTAATTAAATTCAAAAAAGTTGAAATTATTCATATTTCCACCAAACCCGGAGAAATTGATGTAAAACCCGGAGCTCACTCCCTTAAACCGGAGGCTCCGGGTCAAACCCGCCCTAGTAACAATTGTGGTTTTATAATAGTTTTATAGCCACTCATAAAACTTAGATTGCCCTTGTAGCGTGCTATAAAACTTCAATTGTTACTTGGGCGGAGGGGTGGCAGCCCTAAGAGTGAGCTAGAATGTGACGTAGCATGTTTTTGTTGAAGACTATAATATATATTGTAGGCTATATTATAGCCTCCAGTCCTGAGATGAGTCGATAGTGTTGATTGTTTAAAATTCATTCGTGGATAATGTTGCACGCTCTTGAAAAATGCTACATTTTAATGTTACCATGGTCTTACCTTGTACACAAACTTTTTTAATTACTCGAATATTATTACAATTTCATTTCATTTCCATTATATCACTCAGTTAAAACACAGCAGCTGAAAATAACAAAATCAGAGCACCTGTTACATTTTTATCTTGATTCCTACCTTTTTGCCAGAGTAATAGGGATGGAACAAGGCGGGACAAATAATCTGCACGTTCAACGATTTCCTGCTCCTTCTTGCCCGCTACGCGATGTTTTTGTTCAATTGGACGATCCGAGCAGAGCGGAGTATTTATGTATTTATTTTAATAAACAATTTTCTGATTCGGTTTTCATTTGGATGCGCTTGTTTCTGTTTATTGTTGCGGTTCGATCGTGCAATTGATATCAAACATGTTGCAAAATCCTGTGCAGAACAAGTGCATAACTATATCTTTTTTGGAATAAAATACTGTGCTGCAGTTAGATGGAGTCGTGCTACGCTCTATCAGGGTTGGGTCAGCTTAGTCATTCATTAAAACTTTACACAGGAAGGTACTAAAAATCCCATCAAGAACCATTCTAGATCCGGGTATCTCCAAACATACGGAAAACCTGATGATCGCTCTGAAAAGAAGGTATTTAATTATAATTGTTTGTTTCAAAGCTTAATTAAATAAAAGTTGAATAATTATGTTGAAATGTGAACAAGTTGTTGTTATGGGAATAGTCGTAGAACTGTGGATGCAAGCAAAGCTGAGCTGCTTGTTTCATATTAGATGCTGAAGTGGGTAATGGCAAGGTGCCTTCCAGCCTTCCTGTTTCTCCATGAACAAAAAGCAGTGGTTGTGGGTTTGCAAGCCAGAATGTGAGAATATTCCGCCAGTCCAGCTACCCCGCCCGCCTATCCTCCAATAGCAGCAACGGAAAACGAAGGAAAATATGGTTAAATCACTGTAAAGGTAAAAGTAGTTTGTTTTCTTTTTTTGTTGTAACTGCCAAAATTCAGAATTGCCGATGGAGGCATCTTGGCCGCTCTGTAAAATAGGATCCGTCGAGCAAATAAATTAGAAATCAAGTAGGTGGGAAACACCTACTTACATTTGGCATACAGCGCAAAACTCACGAAAAAAATTTTTCCCAATTTTTGAAAAATAATTTTTTTTTTCCGGGTGCCAATTCTTGTGAGAATGAATTTATTGGTCAAAGGTCCTAATTGTTAGTTTGAAACCTCAGCTACATAATGGAACCATGAAAATTCATTTGCACCATCCCATGGTAGCGCTAAGCAATATTACGATCTCGACAAAACATGCAAAAACTGAGCATCAGCATTAGGTGTATACACAACCACTAGAAATGTATTCTACCTTCGTATTTCTTGGAAAATTTAAACATATTCATAACATACATACTAAAACAATTTCGTATTAACTGTTACCGTTTTATCATGCTGATATGTGATATCTATCTGAAATATAGGGACTAGTATAATATATAATATTATATGAGAAATATTTGGATTCGTTAAAAAAATGTTCGAAAAATCTCAACGACACAGGCCAACTGGAATGAGTGCCGTCACTTTGCTAAACATATCCGTTCTCGCTAGATACTAGAATGTCTCGGTGGCCTTTAACCATTTCGTTTTAAGTAGAATACGTCTAACGTTTCAAGAGGTTCCTATTCAAACTTTTTGCTGAAGTCGATTCCCAGCCCTTGCACTAACCGAAAAAAACTAGATTTTTGCGTTATCTGAACCGAAATAGGGGCAATTTCGTATCTAAATTCGTACAATGAACTACTTTAAATAACAAAAAAAAAGAGGTTTTGTAAAAGCTTCCATGATTGACATTTGACCGACCAGCAAACATATTATTACCTTATAAACATCGCCCAGTAGATGACTATAAACGTTTGTCACTCATGAAAGAAATTGTCTGTAAGAAAAATTCTTCGTTTCGTGTTTTGCAGTTAAGCTGTTGTCACCAACCAGGAGCCGTTGCCATGAGCGAAATTTGTCCTTGGAGAACGTACCAAAACTATGGTCCCCTTAGCAAACAACAAACGGTCCCAACCAGGACCATCCAATCATTTTAGTCAGAATTATAACTGAAATATTTTTAATCACTACAAAAATCCCAGCTCTTTGCTAAGGTTTTATTACTGAATATGGTATCCAACAATAATTCCAGCTAGGAATGTGGTGCGCCCAACGTATTGATCTTAAATACAGTTAACTTTCTCTCTCTCTCCCACGTTCCACATATACCTTCGGTTCTAGCGCATCGATACGAAATATAATAAGATTAAATTTAAAGTAAATGATTGTACTTTCGATCACCCGAGCATTTTGTTTTTGTGTCACTAATTATTCTGACATAGGTTACGAGTTTGTTGTTCATTTTTCTTAATTTCTTTTTAAGCAAATATAAATGTTTGATCATGATTTTGGGCAAGATAAAGCAATTATAAATATCATATTTTTAGTAGAGCTTCAAGCCTGCTAAAAACCAATGAAAATAAGCTCTTATCACTTTAAATCGGATGAAAACTATGGAAGTTATTAGCTTTTTTGTGGAATGCAATTTTTTGTGTTTCCCAGGGTCAACTTATAAGTTAATAATATACAGGGTGTTTGGCTCATGATTAGGAACCTCTCGAGGGGTGATTGACTATCATATTTAGAGAAAAAAAACGTTCTACACATACTATCAAATCTCAACCGTTACAGAGTTATTGAACTTTTTGTGCAATAAACGTCTTTATCTTATAATATATCTTATTCGAAAAATATACGTTGTATTTTAAATATTTTAGTTCCATTAGAAAGTTGAGAAAATTTGCTATTGAATGGTATCCTAATATCTTTCAGTTAATATGTTTTAATTACCTTTTAGTTGTAAAGTAGCTAATGTTGCTATGTTTTTGATGGGGTTTTTGTTGATTTTCCCAAAATAATGAATTATCTATCATTCCAAAGTTGGGTTTTAGGACGATTCATAATTTGTTCTTCAACATCATATTCCTATCTCTTCTAGTTTCTTTGAAATTTCATTACTATACTTTTCCTTGCAAGTGCTTAAAAGTCTCTAATCTAAAAAATATGGTTTATACCGTTATTTCCAAGGTTTCATTTCCAGAAAATTTCCTTTCGATGTATGTACAAATATCTCTTAGTTAAGTGTACTAAATAACTTTTTACTAGTAAAATAACTTAAAATTAGCGTTTTTTGGAGAGTTATGTAATTATTCTAATTATAAACCAACTAAATTTATCGTTACTATTGTTCATTTGGTGCCCCTTAACATTCTCTATAACTTGTTATTTGAAACTATCCCCTTCGCTTTTCCTTTCGCCGCAATTTAATACTTAACACAGCATGACCTCACCACAAATGTAATGGGTTCTAAATCCTTGTTTTTGCATATGAAACGATGTGATAAAAACAATTTTGCGTCGAAACAAAAAAGGATAATTGAATGGAGTCAAAGAAAGAATTGTAGAACTTGCTGAGATGCATTAATTCCATGATAATAATGGTGATGTTTATTATTTACTATTTTAAGGAAATAACGAAAATGCTAATAATAACAATAACTTTAAACTAATTTACTTCTAAAAGAATACTAAATTCACTTAACTGAAAGAAATTAATGCATCTTTCTCTTCAAAATTTTCCTGGCTTTCGAATGAAGAAAGGTATAATAAGTGCCATACTTTTTCAATTTGAGCCAGTATTAGTGAAAATAAGATGAAAATATCCAATATAACTCAAACTCAGGAAAACAAGAAAAGATAAGTGTATCATGTCAAAGAACGAATTATGCAGCTCTTCAAGACTAGCAATTTGAATTATTAAAATGATGATGTTAACAATGAAGATTTTCGAGAAATGAACGAAAAGTCGATCAAAATTTTTAAATTTTAAATAAATTACTTTAAAAGGGTTACGTAACCTCATTAGCTGAGACATGCGTGGACACCTTTCAACGGGATATTTTCTCACCTAGCGAACGGACCAAAAAGAGCACTTTTTGAGTTAAAGGTATTTTAAGATAACTAAATTTTTAGCACAAAAACTTCAATAACTTAGTAACGGTTGAGATTTGCTGGTATATGTAGAACGATTTTTTTCTTCAAATATGACAGTCAATCATCACTCGAGAGGTTCTTCACCATGAACCAAACACCCTGTATGATAATAATTATTAAATAAACACCGACGCCAGAGAGATGACTCTACTATCTGAACCCTTGATATCGACCCATCAACAAATGAACCGGGACCATTCGATGTAATTTTCAGCCGGTTTGCACTCCAGCATACATAACCAGTTAGCAAATGTGAAGCTGGTTGTTTTCAACATTTTGATGATAAAGACTGATGGAATGAATGATTTCTTTCTAAATGATTGAAATAATAGTAGTATTAAAACCAATAAGGGGCCATACATATACCACGTGGACAATTTGGGGGAGAGTAGGGGGTACGAAAATGTCCACGCTTGTCCATGGAGAGGGGGGGGGAGGATGGGTGTATAGAAATAGTCCACGTGGACTCATATTATTTTCTTAATAAGGTCGTAAAACAAATTTGCATCATTGGCACTTGGATGAAAACCGGTTTTCGGCTAATTGGTCACCAGCAACCTGAATTTTAGCGAAAACCGGTTTTCATCCAGTGAAGAGATTGGCTGTTAGAGCTCGTAACAGCATAGCATGTGTATGCCACAAACTCTGTAGAAATCAACACCGAGCAAAATGTTGCACCCAGAAACACTTGATTCAATCTTCTATATGGTTTATAAACTATTTCAAATTTTAAATCATTCTGTTGATTTTACATAAGCCAATTGAAGATCTTAGTTTACTTCAATTTTGTGTTATTATGATGAATGCAAAAAGTGTCTTTTAGACATACAATTTTTAATGCTTGTAATTTTCATAAATGTCTAAGAGAACCTACAAAATTTGAACTATAGTTTTATTCGATTCTTCAGGTTACAGCCAGTATCAAAACAGTCAAACACAATTGATTACATAAAATTAGCAATCCTCTTTATTATATTACTTGACAAAAATTTCGGGAAAATCCTCGTGGACATTATGGGGAGGGGGTAGGTGTACATGTATTATCCACGCTTGTCCACGTAGGGGAGGAGTGTATCAAAAACGAAGGTTTTTTGGTCCACGTGGTATATGAATGGCCCCTAAGATGATAGCTTCAATAATTCAACCATGTTGTAGCTCCAGAATTTAAAAAAAATAAAATCATTATCATATATTTGAAACTAATTTGATGAAAATGAATGATTTTCGATTCTCCACGGTCCATATATTGACTAATAAATACTATGCTTCTCAAGGAAGGATTAACTCGGCAGGAGTTCCGTGCGGTTTATTGTTTTCTAATATCCGGTATCACGTATGCGGGGGACTGCCTAAATGGAATTTCGGTTGACTGGTTCTGCAGGATTTTCTCAACTTAGTATAGAGTAATTTGCCTATTATGGCAGTAGAGCCCATTAGGACCCTATTATTTATTTTCATAAACTGTTGTAACGTTGCGTGTTACCAATGTATTATTGGTCAGACATATTTTTTTCATTTCATTCTCTGCCCGATTTCGTGGAATTTTCCTAAACCCAAATTTTCAACAATCAATCTTCCAAATTATTGCACGTTTACAAAAAATACAAAAATTCTATTTTATACCGCTTCTACTTCATTTTTTCAACTTTTGAATCGCTTGATTTTTTAAAAATCCGATTTGAAATCACAAAGGTATAGTAATTTTTGTGAAAAAAACAACCCGCGATTTATTATTTCTGGAAAAGTTAGACTGGTAAATTTATTCTTGCGTAAGTTAGAATTACAATGACTCACGGATTATTACCGTTTTCTATTAGAAATAAGACCAAAAACAAGTAATCAACTACTGTATCGATTTTGTTGGCTATTTTCGGCAAATTTGAGACTAAGAGAAACGAAAGCAATGAAATTGAAAGACGGATAGGTATCCTAGAGCGAATCCGTTATAAAACTAGAACGGAAAACTAGGACTAGGCAGGCTCATTTGGACATGGTCGAAAGGAAATGTGAAGAATTCTTTGCCGGCGTCGGTGGTAAAACATGATGATGAGTTATGTTCTACGTTAGACCATGCGGTAGACTTGGGTGCAACGCCCAACTCCTACTTAGCAGAAGGCAAAGAATTCTTCAAATTTCCTTTTGATTATGTCCATATGAGCCTGTCTAGTCCTAGTTTTCCGTTCTAATTTTATAACTGATTCGCTCTAGGATACCTATCCGTCTTTCAATTTCATTGCTTTCGTTTCTCTTAGTCTCAAATTTGCCGAAAATAGCCAACAAAATCGATACAGTAGTTGATTACTTGTTTTTGGTCTTATTTCTAATAGAAAACGGTAATAATCCGTGAGTCATTGTAATTCTAACTTACGCAAGAATAAATTTACTATTATTACCTATGCGTCTTTCAATTTCATTGCTTTCGTTTCTCTTAGTCTCAAATTTGCCGAAAATAACCAACAAAATCGATACAGTAGAACCTTGCGGCAATTAAAACATAGTAACAAGGAATCAACTATTATCGCTGAAACGGCTAAGTTGAGGTCAATAGCACCTACGGAAAATTTATTGGATGAAATATGCTGTGTTTACACAGGTAAATCCCCATATAAGTTAGATATTTTCATCAATTTACTTTTAAGTGATTATGTTGAGGTGATGTCTTCAGCAAATTTATGGTTCTTTCTTTTGCGAACAACTTTACTCAAGACACTAAGTATCTATCTTGTATGCTTTAAAAGTTATATAATGTTTTTATTGTTCAATATACTGCCCATGATAGCATATTTGGCCCATTTTCTATAGAATTTCCCATCTTTGTAGGACTGATTTGCGATCATGGGCAGTATAGTAATATCATCAGCTTAAGGGGGAGGGAGTAAGGGTTTCAGCGCGAAAAAAAAAACAATTTCTGCGAACTACTTCGTCAACGAGCCACCTGTCAAAATTTTTACATGGAAATATTACAGAATGTTATTGAAAAGATGCATTATAACGTACAAAAGTTTTGATCAATTCGCGTCAGACTAAATTTCCAAAAAAATTCACGAAAAAATTGCTTTTTTTCATGCTCAAACCCATAATAATGCTTTGAATAAAATACTTAAATATTTTATTCACAAAGCATTAGTCCGCGTACTTCAAAGAAAATTTATTCGCCTTATCTTTGATTTGACTTTCGAAATTTCTCGTAATGACGTTGTCCCATGCTATTTTGATCGATATAATATCCAAAGAGGGAGTTCTAAGTGTAATATGAAATGTCTCATCACACTTTTTGGTGGATCAAATGTGTTTTGTTTTTGTTCAAGTCAATTTATGTATTATTGATTCAATAAATTCCGTACTTTCATCTACCCACCTTTAGCTCGCAATTAAAATACCAAGAAATTTACACATTATACAATTTTTGGTTTCCATTTTTACTTGCAAAAATTGCGATCAAATGCGTGGGGTACGTTTGCCTATCTATGAATAGTCGCGTTAACCTGACAAACGCTCACTTATGGGACGAAATTTTCAAAAATGGAAAAACTATGCTTATTTTAATATTTTTCCAAGGGGATATTCTATCCTATTCTGATATTTACGTAACGTGGGCATCCAAACGAGAGTTAAAAATATTCAAGTTCATTGAATGAAAATTGATCATATTCAGCCGCATTCATTTTCAATATTCAGTAACTCAGCTGAAAACGTCAAACGAACAAACCATTCTGCATTCAGGCTCTATCCCATTTGGCATAATGTCATTTGGCATAATGCCCTTTGGCATAATGCCATTTGGCATAATGACCATTTGGCATAATTACCATTTGGCATAATGTCAATTTGGCATAATAGTCATTTGGCATAAAGGTTATTTAGCATAATGGTGATTTGGCATAATGCCATTTGGTAGAATTCCATTTGGCATAATGCCATTTGGCATAATGCCATTTGGCATAAGGGTGGCATAACCAACTAGCACCCCGCATTTGCTAAATGTGCGCAAACAAGGAGAATGCCTATGCGTTATGAGTGCAGAGAGAATGGTGATTGACGGTCCAGGAAAGATCAACCTGGTCTATAATACATTCGACTAGTTTATTTCGTCTGCGTTTTATTATCGAGGGGAGCACTGCACGTTCCCTTCGGTGTTTGAGATCGACGTTTAATTGCATCCAGAAGTGATTTTAACAGATTTGGAAAGGCTCTTATCAATGCGTTTGCCGAAGAGTTCCCTGGTTCAAGGCATAATGGATGTATTTTCATTTAAGCATGAACTGGTGGAAATATATCCAACAAAATCGTTTGTTGCAGATTTTCAACAAAAATGAAAACTATTTGAATACATACAAAAAACCTGTTTTAATCCACCTAGCGGTTCAATTGTGCCTTTCTCATTTCTATAAACTACGGCTCGGTAACAGGTTATTTTCAACATAATTGTGGAAATGTCCATTACATTCTTAGTACAGTTTGCACTTATACACAATGGCTTGCCAGCCACGAACTTGATCAGATACGTGTCGACGGTGAAACACTTGAAATAAAAAAATATCATACTTAATAAGCCTAATCAGCATTAGTTCAATGTTATCTGCTTGCTAACTCATTTTGTCATGCGGGGGTGGGTGTGTGAGGAGGGCGAAAATCCCACGAACGAACGACTCCCCAGCTTAATTTAGTATGCTTTGTGATATGGTGGTGGTTTAAAGATGATGGGGTTGGGGGGGGGGGGTTATGAGGGCTGGGTGGGGTATTGGTCTGAGGGGTGATTTAAGGGGATGTTAAAGGGAGGGGAGTGAACAGTAGAGGGAGGGAGGGGGTAACTCCTCCCCGTGTACCCTCAACTACGCTTCTGTTAAAATCCAGAAACCTTATGCCAGTCAAAAAAAAATATTAGGATTGGGTTGACGGTTTTCAGAGTGATTTCATAACCATTCTATATGAGAAAGGCAAAAACGTACCAAAATCGAAAAAAGTAAATTTTTTTCAATTTTTTTTTTGGGTTTGCATCAAATCTCGACGTTTTATGCACCTTTAAGATATCTGGCATCAAAAATAAAAATTTTATTTTTAATTTTTCCTATAGTTTATATAGGAAATTTCTGTGTGGCCGCACTCTTAAACCCGTAATTCCGGAACCAGAATTCCGATCGATACAAAATTCAATAGCAGCCGATGAGAAGGTTGTACTTTTCATTTGAGACTAAGTTTGGGCCAGCCATCACTGAGAAAAATGAGAGACAATTTTTTACACATACGCACATTCACACACATACACATATTACACATACTTTTTCCGATCTCGACGAACTGAGTCACTCAGGCCCTCCGGCCCTCCGGCCCGGGATTAGATTGACGATTTTCAGAGTAATTGCATAACCTTTCTATATGAGAAAGGCAAAACACAGGCTCTTGCATTTTTACCTGCCGAAAAAATATCTGACGCCTACGCAAACATCAAATCATCATCACCTACTGAACTTACTGGAATTTTCAAGTATGTTGAAGAATATTATGTGTTAGGCAAATCCAGACTAACAACAAAACCAGGTCGAGTACATACAACGGAACCTTTGTATCCTCCTGATCTTTGGTCGGTTTACCGAAACGTCATTGGAATCGTCTGGTGAGTCGCAGTCGAAGAACTGAAACTAGAGGAAAAATTTATCGCTTCACAAATCGTCGTACCATAGATCAGATGATTGATGCAAAACTGTGCAAAATTGTTACGAACTTACAAAATTTTGATACTATTGATTATCTTCAAGCAATAGCAGCAAATCTGGGCTCGCAATAAAGATGATTTTTTTAATTAAATTTTCTAATCCCTATGACGGTGAATACGAATAAAATCATTGAATATAATTTATTTTGTTTTAATTTGCATATAAACTATTGAAAGAAACAGAACCAGAACAAATGCTTAGTTTACTAAATTTATTTGCTCAAGGATTTTAAAAGTAAAATTTGCTTTGAGTAAGATATCATAAATTTTGGAAATATAAAATTAGGAATTTGCAAACTTTCGCATTAAAGAACAGCTCATAATTGAAAGAAGGATGAATTTTCACTAAAGTTTGCCATTTACCTTTCAATAATTAGGATTAGTACAGACTAGACAGTTCGGTATAAATCATTGATGATTTTCCATTCTTTTAAACATGAACTGTTCTTAAATAGAAAGATTGTCAAAATATATTTAAAATTTACATAAGTAGAATGAAATCCTTAGATGCTAACTTGTCGTTAATCCAATGTTCACTTTGCCAAATAAAAAAATATACCAAATAGAATTATGCCAAGTGGCGTTATGCCAAATGGTGTTATGCCAAACGGTGTTATGCCAAATGGTCATTATGCCAAATTGTCATTATGCCAAGTCACCTTTATGCCATCTCACTATTATGCCAAATAACCATTATGCCAAATATCCATTATGCCAAATAACCATTATGCCAAATGGTCATTATGCCATATGACATTATGCCAAATGGCATTATGCCATATCCCATTATGCCAAATGGGGTAGAACCCAAAGTAGGCCCTGGCACAATATAAGCGATGAAAATTGTTGTTTCATATGCTTTACTGGCATTTGAAAACATTTTCCTAGATAATTAGTGAAATAAATATATTGTACGATATTCAGCTGAATGAATAAGATGGATAGTTGAATGAATATTTTTTCTATTCACCAGGTTCATTTTCAGCCGTCGAAAAAGAGCTTCGATTATTTTTAACTCTGATCCAAACATTTATACGGGTAAATTCGAAATATTTCGAAAAAAACACGTCCTGATCTACAACTGGAATAAATCTTTTTTAAAGTACCCAACCCGACCCGTACAAGACGATAATAAAACCTACAGTTATTTGTACTTTTACTGCGGCTTCTGAATTTGATGAAAACCGTTAATGTTCCGGATCTTCAAAGCCCTATATCTCCAGCCAAAGTTGCGTGCGGTGAACAAATTTGATTGGGTCTTGATTGTTGGAGTTTTCCGCAACTTTGAGAAACCAACCGTCGGTAAAGATGGACAACCGACATGTCCATCTTTACCGACGGTTGTCACGGTAAAGATGGACATGTCTGTCTATACCAGGACACATGAAAGTGAACTCGGGTGATTCGTAGTTATGCTACTTAGCTCGACCCTCATTGGCAGAAGACAAAAATCAAGCCCGTACGATATTAAACCTGTTTTAATGACTCTGCCACTTCTAGTTTTCCGATCTGTTTACTTTACATCCTTGCTCTCACTTGAGTACTATGGGTCTAATTTTCATAACTTTCCCTACCCAGTAATCTCTAGCTAATTGAGTGGTGTTAAAATGTAAAAAATTCATTGTACTTTTACTGCGGCTTCTAAATTAGCTCTCAGATTTGATGAAAACCGGTAATGCTCCGTATCTTCAAAGCTCCATATCTCCGTCCACAGTTGCGTGCGGTGAGCAAATTTGATTGCATTTTGTTTCCTACAACTTTTGGTGTATAGATTGTTATACTATTTCAGCGGCTTCCAATAAAATGCCTTTTTGGTCGGATTTAAATAAAATGATGTGGTGCTCTCCCTATTAGTGTTAAAATTGGCCCATTACCCTATCTATATGGTTGTTTAACGCGTTTGAAGCATTCAAGCGAACATTGAAACGCCTGTGAGCAACTTCACGTTAGAATGAGGGATGAGTGAAGTGAATGTATTGAACATAAATTATTATCCCTGTGTTACAAAGGTGGCAGTAACGCCTGCTGTTTATAGTCTGCAGCACGGGAAGTATGATGAGTCTGTCGATTCTTTGAGCCAAACAGGAAAAATAAGAGCCAATATCCTTGACTCGGCAAACCTGAGAATTTTAAAATTGCATTTGGCTAACGATTAAGTCTAATCACGTTCAAGTACCAAATGGTGAATAAGAAAATTTATGGATTGCTATGAGAGGTATGTTGATCTTGTCTTTGTAGAATTATATCACGACGAACCTACGTGCTACATGCAACAAAAAATAGTCATATGTTCTAAAAGTTTAAATATAAATACGTTGGTACACTGGCGGCCTCTGTATAATGGTTGGATGTTGAACAAGGTATGCTAGAATGAACCAATTTTATTTTACTTATGTTTAAGATCTTTTTTCAGCATTTCATTGTCTTTTCTATGTAGTACTTCACTATACCATCCATTAACCCTAGAACGTTACACTAGAGTACAAATGTACCCCACGCCATCTTTTGAGACATGTGAAAGCGAGAATTCTGCATTTACTGACCTGGGATCCTAACCATGATTCCATTTAGAGTTCACAATAAGAGTACGATAAGGTGGTAAAGCCAGTTTGCTTTTGGTCTTCATAGAAGCAAGAGTCAAAGTTAGCGTTTAGTAACCGTGATTTTTTCACTTTGTTCAAGTCAATTTAGTGTAGACGAACCCTTATTCATCTCTTTAGTCAGGATGTCACACTATTTCGCTGATAACTCGACTTAGCGTGTCTGGAATGCGCTTAAATATCATCATCTTTGGTTCGTTCCCAAGAAGCAGCACAGTTAAAATTTTTGCCTGGAAAATGTAAAAAGCTCGCGTTTGAGCGAAGCGAAAAGTCGAGTACAATGTACCCTTATTCATCCTACCGTTTGAGCTACTGCACACTGAGATAGCAGATACTGCTCTAACTAATGTGTTTAAATGGGTGGGATGAATAGAGTTACTAATGCTGATTTCGAGCCGCTCTAAGTTCGCTTTGAGCTGTCACTTTTGTATGGATTTTGTAAATATTAGAGCGAACCTAGAGCGACTCTGATCTAAAACCGAAATCAGCATAAGATGAATTAGGACGCAGTAACTCTATGTATCATTTATTCAATATATTCCATACTACGCCTACCTAGCTGTTTTCGCAATTAAAATACGGAGAAAATTATATATAATATATTTTTTTACTGTTTCCATTTTTACTTGCGAAAAACAATCAAACGCGTTGTGTAGGTTCGCACTCCAGTGTAAGGTTCTACTGTAAAAAGTGAGTGTAACGTTCTAAGGTGAAAATAAAAAAGTAACAAATAACATGCATTTTTGATGAATTCTAAATAGCATTGTGAACTAGAATACTTCTATCGTTTCAATATGGGGGTGCCGGTTCATAAATTTCAGCTGAGAAATTTTTTTCCAGTTTTTAAATGCGAATAACATCTGTTCTACTGAACGAAATCGAAATATTTTTGCACTATCTGATCACAGGGCCTACGGAAAGCGTGGGTAGTATGGGTAATACTACCCACTCGAAAATAACCGAGTGGGTAATTACCCATTCGAAATTTTGAACCATTTCAAAAATTTAAAAACGCAACGTATATATCTCGCACTACACACATTTGAAAACATCGATGTACCACAATTCCATGTGCATAAACGAACGTGATTTAATACTACGTTCACACTACGAGTTAAAACATGTTTTAACGCTATCTTGATGACATTTTTCTTGTTGCTAATTATTATAACGTGTTTTAACTCTGTAGTGTGAACATAGTATAATGTGAAATCTGTATTACAAGCGTGTGCATTGCGAAAAGGGAAATAATCTTTACTAATGGACTCGTCACCCTATGCTTTCTACCCACTCGGGCGTAAAGTGTTTCGCCGCCCCTGTCTGATCGGAAATATGTACACATAATTTGCAGTACATTTCGAGCACAGTTTTTTTCAAAGGGGGGAATGAATGAAAAAATTGAATACGTATTTTTGATGCCAAACATCTTCAAAATGCATGAAAGGTAGAGATTTCATGTTATCTCGAAAAATTTTTTTTATAAAAATCGACTTTTTAGGACATTGCCGATTTCGCACCTTTTTGCCTTTCTCAATAGAAAGGTATTGCAATTGCTCTGAAAACCGACTTTTGAACGGAGGCCCGGAGAGCCGAGTGACATATACCATTCGATTCAGTTCGTCGAGTTCGGCAAATGTCTGTGCGTGTGTATGTATGTGTGTATGTGCGTCTGTGTGTATGTGACCAAAATGTCAATTTTCTCAGAGATGGCTGAACCGATTTTGACAAATGAAAGGTACAACGTTCCCATAGGCTGCTATTGAATTTCTAATGGATCCGACTTCCGGTTCCGGAATGACAGGGTGATGAGTACGATCACGCAGAAAATGTCGATTTTAATAAATTCTGCAATGAACGTATAAAGGTGAAATTTTTTCCAAAATATGAGCACAACTACTTCGATTTGTAGTATTAAATCATTAACTGCCACATTTGTAGTATTAAATCATCTCTTTGGCCACATTGGCCACCATCCTCGGTTCTGGAAGCCCCGGTGGAAGTATCTAAATTCAGAATAACAGTCACATCGGTTTCTCGGAGATGGCTGGACCGATTCGACTAAACTTGGCCTCAAATGAAAGGTATTGCGTCCCCGTAAATGGCTATTCAATTTCATCCCGATCCGACTTCCGGTTCCGGAGTTACAGGTTGTGGCGTGCGATCACATAGTAAATTGCGATCTATGGGAGCTGTCCATCAATGTCAGCTTCTTTCTCCGAACAGCCTAGATAAGCCGTGTAGTGTCGGTAGTGGTTGTTTCAACCGGCTAAGAATTACACTACAGACTACCTGTTCCGGTGGTAACACCAAACAGGGAACCCCAATTCCATAGTGTCATGCGACCCGTGCTATGGGTAAAATTGTTGAGGGGGTTTAAAATATTCTCAATGGCGAACGCAGCCTGGGAAGGGCCGGGCGAACTCCCCAGTAACTGGCTGTGGTCCACTAGGAGGTTGATAACTCTATTATCTTTCTCCGGACAAAACCAGCCTAGAGGCCGCGTGGCATCCGGCGGGTTGAAGTATGTCAGTTATGGAAATAACTGTCAAATTCATTCCCAAAGGTGGCCGCGTCACTTATGAGGAGGCAAAGAGCTTTAGACCGATCAGTCTGACCTCCTTCCTTCTCAAATCAGTGGAACGTTTAATCGACCACTACATTCGGGATGGTAGCTTGGGCGAGCACCCGCTGCATGCAATGCAACATACATATCAGCGGGGGAAGTCTACTACCACCCTGTTACACAATGTTGTCTACAACATTGAAAAAGCTTTTTCACAAAAGCAATCAAGTTTACGAGTTTTTCTCGATATTGAAGGTGCTTTTGACAACGTGTCTTTCGAATCCATTTTGGAAGCAGCACGAGATCATGGAGTACCTTCATATATCAAGAACTGGATACACGCAATGCTTAGCAACCGACATCTGTGCTCATCGGTAAGACAAGTAGAGATGAGGAAACTGAGTGTCTGCGGATGTCCTCAAGGTGGTGTGCTGTCACCACTTCTATGGAACCTTGTCGCCGATAGCTTGTTGAGAAAACTAAATGAGCTTGGGTTTCCGACGTATGGTTTCGCCGATGATTGTCATATGGTGATCACCGGTATTTGTATTGGCACACTTTTTGATTTGATGCAACAAGCCTGATGTGTTGTTGAGCGGTGGTGTCTTCATGTTGGACCATCAGTTAATCCAAATAAAACCTCAATGGTGCTTTTCACGCAACGAAGGATTACAACCGGAGCTCGTCCATTGCAGTTTTTTTGACTCTGAAATTATTGTCGAATATCAAGTTAAGTACGTTGGGGGTAATTCTCGACTCAAAACTTAATTGGACAGCTCACATCGATTTCAGGATCAAGAAAGCTTGCATGGCCTTTGGCCAATGTAGACGGGCTTTCGGCAAATCTTGGGGACTCAAACCCAAGTACATTCAGTGGATCCACACAACAATTGTTAGACCAATACTGGCATACGGGTGCCTTGTTTGGTGGCAGAAGGGAGAAGTCATGACAATCCAATCAAAGTTAAACCATCTTCAGAGGATGGTCTTGATGGCGATGACTGGTGCGTTCTCGACAACACCTACTGCTGCTCTCGAGGCACTCTTGAACATAAAACCACTACATGTGTTTCTGAAACAAGAAGCACTTTCTTGTGCATACCGTCTTAGGGTTACTGGGCTCTGGAACAGTAACCCAATAGATCGTGTAACTAGCCACACAAGACTGTGGCCCCAAATGGTTACTTGGGATGAATACACACTTGCTCCCAGTGACCTTACACTCACATGTAGTTTTCCTTCTAAAACTTTCAATGTGAGAATTCCTCTTCGTGAGGAATGGCTGTCTGGCTGGATGGAGCGACAACTTGAAGAATACGTAGTTCGTTATACGGACGGTTCTTTGTTGGAGGGCCGAGCCGGTGCTGGTGTCTATTGTCATGAGATGAGATTAAACCAATCTCATTCGCTTGGTAGATACTGTACCGTATTCCAAGAAGAAATCTTTGCGATTCTGTGTGGCGTACAATCCGCACTTCAACAGGGAATTTGCGGTAAAAGAATCTATTTTTGCTCTGACAGTCAGGCTGCCCTGAAAGCACTTAGTTCGGCAGATTCGAGATCGAAATTAGTAATCGCATGTCGAACTCAAATCGAAGAACTTAGCATTTCAAATGCTATCTGCCTTCTAAGGGTACCCGGTCATTCCGGTATTACTGGAAATGAATGGGCGGACGAATTGGCTAGAGCTGGTGCTGCGACTGATTTCGTTGGTCCAGAACCAGTTCTACCACTGTGAATAAGTTGGATAAAGCACAAGATTTGCTCTTGGGCTGCATTCGAACATGCCAACCATTGGCGTAGCTTGCAAACTTGCGTTCAAACAAAGGCTTTTCTGCCAGATGTGAGTCCGAAAATGTCAAAAAATGTGTTGCATTTTTCCAAGCACAACTGCAGTATTCTGGTCAGG
The DNA here is from genome assembly GCF_030247195.1 of Topomyia yanbarensis. Taxonomy (NCBI): domain Eukaryota; kingdom Metazoa; phylum Arthropoda; class Insecta; order Diptera; family Culicidae; genus Topomyia; species Topomyia yanbarensis. The sequence goes on from NC_080672.1 coordinate 154,063,468, forward strand.
GCACTGACTGGACATTGCGAACTCAATTATCGCATGGCTACTATTCAGCGCGCTGAGTATTATTCATGTGATCTTTGTGAATCCGATTACGGAACATCATATCATTTGAAATGCAATTGCCCTGTATTAATGCAATTGCGCATCCGGATTTTTGGTTCTCCATACAAACATGAACCTATGTACAGAGAGCTGAAATTTAAGGATATGCTTTTGTTCCTAACCCAGTGTGGTAAAGAGCTATAGTTTTTTAGCCGTATTTGAATGACAATATCTCTTCGGGGGTGTTGTCGTTCTGTTATCTCAATATCCCCTCGGGGGTGTTGATATATCCGCTCACTGTTTGAGTAGAGGTTCTAAATCCCTCCGGGGGTTGGAAGTTTTATTCCTGCTGTTGTAGCACCTGCACATCGTTCAGCATCACTCCGGGGGTGCAGAATGCTCTGTTTTAATTGTTCTGTGTCGTTGTTTTCCTTACCCCTAACCTTACCACTTCCCCAATCCTTCCCATCAGGAAAATGATGAAAAGACGATTCTTGGCAAGGCACAAATCTCCGATCAACATGGGGAACGTGCCATTTGAGCCAGACGCTACTGATTCCTGATCCGGTTCCGGAATTACAGGGTGATGAGTACGATCACGCAGAAAATGTCGATTTTAATAAATTCTGCAATGAACGTATAAAGGTGAAATTTTTTCCAAACTATTAGCACAACTACTTCGATTTGTAGTATTAAATCATTAACTGCCATTCAAAGTCTCTTTGGCCACATTGGCCACCATCATCGGTTCTGCAAGCCCCGGTGGAAGTATCTAAATACAGAATAACAGTCACATCGGTTTCTCGGAGATGGCTAGACCAATTCGACTAAACTTGGCCTCAAATGAAAGGTATTGCGTCCCCGTAAATGGCTATTTAATTTCATCCCGATCCGACTTCCGGTTCCGGAGTTACAGGTTGTGGCGTGCGATCACATAGCAAATTGCGATTCAAACCGATACTCCCATGAAAGCAAAATAGGTAAAATTTTTGCCAAAATGTCTCTCAAACAACTTAATTTTGCAGTTCTAGGTCACCGACGACCAACCAAACTTTCGTTAACTACATCGACCACCATAGACGGTTCCGGAAGTTCCCGGGAAAAGCGGACATCTTTCAAAATAAACGAACTCACATCAGTTTCCCGGAAAAGGTTGGGCCGATTTTCACAAACTTAGTCCCAAATGATAGCTATAATATCCCCACAGATGTATATAAAATTTCGTACTGATCGCTTATATGGTTCCGGAAATATAGACTAAACCGCTCGTTTGCCTGGAAAATGTAAAATGCTCGCGTTTGAGCGAAGCGAAAAGTCGAGTACAATGTACCCTTATTCATCCTACTGTTTGAGCTACTGCATTGAGATAGCAGATACTGCTCTAACTAATGTGTTTAAATGGGTGGAATGAATAGAGTTACTAAGATGAATTAGGGCGCAGTAACTCTATGTATCATTGAATCAATAAATTCCACACTACGCTTACCTAGCTGTTTTCACAATTAAACCTCGGAAAAATCTTGAAAATCTGAGCGAATGCTATACAGTACTTTTAAAAGAAATGTAAAAAAACCTGTTTTAATCCACCTAGCGGTGCAATTGTGCCTTTCTCATTTCTCTAAACTATGACACGGAGGCTTTTTATGTTCAACGTAATTGTGGAAATGTCCATTGCATTCTTAGTACACTTTGCACTTATACACAATGGCATGCCAGCCACGAACTTGATGAGCTACGTGTCGACGGTGAAACACTTGAAACAAAAAAATATCATACTCCATTAGCCTAATCAGCATTAGATCAATGTTATCTGCTTGCTAACTCATTTTGTCATGCGGGGGTAGGTATGTGAGGAGGACGAAAGTCCCATGAACGAACGACTCCCCAGCTTAAATTGGTATGCTTTGTGATATAGTGGTGGTTTAAAGATGATGGGGTTGAAAGGGAGGGGTATGAGGGCTGGATGGGGTGGTGGTTTGAGGGCTGATTTAAGGCGATTTTCAAAGGAGGGGAGTGAACAGTAGAGGGGGGGGGGGTGTAACCCCTCTCCGTAAACCATCAACTACGCCCCTGTTAAATTCCAAAAACCTTATGCGAGTTGAAAAAAAAATTTGGCCGGGATTAGGTTGACGTTTTTCAGAGTGATTGCATAACCTTTCTATATGAGAAAGGCAAAAATGTGCCAAAATCCAAAAAAGTGAATCGCCGTCAAATTTTTTTTCGAGTTTGCATCAAATCTCGACGTTTCATGCACCTTGAACACATTTAAACACATTTAGCATCAAAAATAAAAATTCTATTTTTAATTTTTCCTATAGTTTATATGAGAAATTTCTGTGTGGCCGCACTCTGAAACCCGTAATTCCGGAACCAGAACTCCGCTCGATCCAAAATTCAATAGCAGCCGATAGGAAGATTGCACCTTTCATTTGAGACTAAGTTTGGGCAAATCGGTCCAGCCATCTCTGAGAAAAATGAGTGACATTATTTGACACATACGCACATACATACACACACACATACACACACATACACACACATACACACACATACATACACACACACACACATACAGACTTTTTCCGATCTCGACGAACTGAGTCGAATGGGATATGACACTCGGCCCTACGGGCCGGGATTAGGTTGACGTTTTTCAGAGTGGTGGAACGCGGGGCAAGTCCGACACCTTAAGCGCAATAATTTTTCTAAAATTCCACAAAGTTCCTAAAATTTCATATTCTGTGCATAATCCTTGTTTAGGTGATTCTTAACAAAATATAATTTTTTCAGCATTTCAAAAAATTGAATTCATTAAAAATTATTGGTTGCCAAAAAATGGAGAAAAAAGTCATTTTAAAAACGCTGCGGGTAAGACCGACACCCCAAAGGGGCAAGAGCGACCCCCTTTTGAACTTTCTTTTTGTCCAAATTTTTCCATTAAAAATGTATTGTGTATGTGTGATAAAGTGCAATTATGTGTATATGAGTATTAGGGTGACAATGATTTATATGAAAAAATTTTTCGCAACCTACACCCCCTAGCGTCGTTCCAAATCATGAAAAAATGACACTGTCCAAATTTGAGCGAAATCGGTTAACTGTAACCTCTCCCCCAAAGAGCTTAAAGTTTGTATGGGATTTTTGGCCAAAATGTATGGGGAAACACTCGCAGTTCACAAAATCGCCGCTAGAGGTCGCTGTAAACTTCCGATCACTGACCTAGGAAGGAGTTAAGCTTTTGAAGATATGCTGAACAAGTTTGTCGAAGACTGCAAGACAATCCAACCAACCGTTAAAGGGTTATTAACGTTTAAAGTTGGATACTGCTGCATAACATTCGCAAAGGGCGTACTCTGCTTATCTCATGTATGTGAACCACGAGTGAAGGTGGGACAAAGTTAAGAAAAACTCATATATCTCTGAAATGATGAGAGATAGAAAGCTATGATGTTCCACAAAGTTGTAGAGGAATAAAAGGACTTTTTGGTTTTATGGAAAGTTTCAGGATTTCTCCGCAAGGTGGCGGTAGTGAGCCAAGCAATTTAAAGGGAATACTCCTATCTGTACAACGGTAAGAGATGGAGCATTTCTACAAAGTTGTAGAGAAGCAAAAGTTGTAGAGAAGCTACAAAGTTGTAGAGAAGCAAAAAATATTTTCTTTTCTCATTTGAAAATTGCAGAATTCTACCACATGGTGGCGCCAGTGATCAAAATTAATTCAAGGTGATACTCCTATCCATACAATGGTAAGAGCTAGTGCAATCTGATGTTATGCGAAGCTATATAGTATTTCAAAGGCTTTCGTGTCTCGTTGTAAAAATAGAATTTAGGCCCCTTAATGGTGCAAACAGCATAGAGTATGAATATATTTTAATACACCTTTTGAATGTTTTCTAATTTTTCGAATTTTTACTCCTATTTCTTGTGCAGAGATTCTTTTATTATACATAACATGCTACAAAGTTTTCTTAAGACTATCATGCTATGATAAAACCTATATTCTTGAAAATTCGTAACCCCATTTATATTTCTCCTGTTGCATTCATTTATATAGCATTTTTAATTTTTTATCTTTAAAAGCGCTCTTGTTTCAGAGATGTCGTGTATAGTGCCGCGCGTCAGGGTTCGTTTATTACCTCTCGCAGAAGAAGCGTACACAATGCGCTGTGAATCCAGTTAGACTGGCATTGGTTGCACGATTGCAGGGCTGATAATTTGGTGATAGGTGAGAACTATTAGGGTCAATTAGTGACTTTTTCATCAAATCTGGCCTCACTTATAACTTAGAAATAGGCTGCTCGAAATATATTCTGTTTTCTTACGCGGACTACAGAGCTTAAGTACTATATTGTGCTAGAATATTGCCAGCCTGGTATAAATACCTAAGTAGGCTACAATCCAATTCGCGCTGTGCTTCTATTATATTCAGCATCCTCCGTTTTTGCAAATAAGCAAAGCGTGCATGACAATTGCGCTACCTGCCCACCAGATCACCACATCACCAGATATTTGAATTTTGCTTTTGCAGATCTTCTAGAATGGGTGGATCGTCTCGACAGCTGGGTATTTTATGCGGTTCATCGCGCATGTTGCTCGCTATCGCCGGAGGAATATAGTGTATGTTGTTGTCGTCGGTGCTCTTTGGTCGCCTCAAGGCGTGCCATGTGCTGCGAACCCAATTCAAATGGTATTGGTTATACGAGAACAGGACTGAAATTTTGATAGTAGGCAAAGGATACTACGCCCATTTGAAGACCCGATGGTCAATTTTTCGTCGTATCTGATACCACACAAAACTTCCAAACTGAACAATTCAAATCAATACTTTGGAATTGTAGTCCATGTGAGGTCATAGAAATAAGGATTACTATTCCATAGTGGTCTAGAATGTAAATTTAGCAGGAATTTTGAGATTTTTCTAAAACCAAACAACTTAGCCTTAACAAGTCTTTGGAGAAGTTTTTATAGTTTGTGGGCCTCCTCTTTTTGATAAAAAAAAACAGATAGGGTAATTGTACCAAGATCAAAGAAATAACTTTTTAATTATTCCAGCTAGAGCCAAATAACCTTCAACGAAGTTGTAGAACGACAAATCTTGGAAAAGTTTGCTGAAGACATGTGAGCTCTACCTATCATACTTTTCATTTTACAACTTATACTTTTATTTTAAAATTGAAGGTTGGGGTGTTTCCTAGTGTTTATCAGAAAAACTGTTTTAGTCAAATAACTTTTGCGCTATTGATTTAAAAGTGAAGTAGTCTACAGACAACTTTAAGATTGTTTTAAGGAAAATAACTTGTTTCATGGCAACTATTTATATCTGTTTCATGGCAACTATTATATTTAATCATTTTTGCTGATGAGTTAGGAGCACTTTTTCGCCAACAATTACAATATCACTCATTGGGGCAAACAAATAATAATTCTTTTTCAAGTATAACTAAGGTCATTACTAGATTTATAATTGAGCAAAAAATAACGAATACGTTATTTTCTAAAAGTTCATAAAGTTGATTACAAAAATTCTATTTTTAATATTATAAGTTCTTATATCTTTTGAATAATAGAACCTAGCGTTTTAATGTGGGTGGTTCTAATTTTTTAAAATCGTAGTAAATAAAATTTTAAAAAACTTGGTCGAAGACACTGGAACTCTATGTCGTGTATTTTCCATTTTACAAGAAATTTACAAAAAAATAGGATGTTTCTTAACAAATGGTTTTCTTTATATAATTTTTGCAGTTTTAATTTTTCATAAGGATCACGTAAGAAAAACTTTCAGATATTTTGAAGGAGAGCATTTTGTCTCAATGTACCGAACCTCTAGCATCTCTCGTTAGAGTGTTATATATACTTTTTACTAAAAATAAACTCTTTTATGAGTAAATATTGCAAGGCGTAAAAAATATTGTATTTGCCATTTTTTGCGCTCTATACTACAAAGCATGCTATTTCATATGACAACAACGCACTATGGTCCCAAAGCTGTATTTAGGAAGACAAAACTCTTTGCGTCTAAACCGTTGATTTTAGATATATAGTATCTTCGGCAAATTTTCTTAGAACTTTCTTGCCGATTTTTTTATATTAGCTGAATTAGGGTGGTCCTTGTGGTTAGGGTGTTCAAAGTATCAACTTCTTAGATATGTAAAATTCAGCTTCATAATGTTCTACAAAGTTATAAATCAATCAACTTGAAGCAACTTTTCTGAAGAAACTATGTGACTATCTCTAATGGTTCATGTGCTATGATTTTTGCAATATTTAAGGTAGGGTGGCTCTTCAAAAATTGGTTTTCTATTAATATCTTTTTATGTGTTAATTTCTCGCTAATACTTTGTTCTAGAGGTTTTTAGAACTTTTGTAAATACACATTTTTGCTGAAGCAATGAAGTTTCTATCTCTTTTGTTTGTATAGTTATAGGCGATTTTCAAAATAAAAATGGTTTTTTTCAAAGCTATATATGTTCCAACATTGCAAATGGATTTTCAATATTTTAATTTTATTTAAAAGATCGGAACTTTTATAGTTTTTGGTGAAAAAATTGCGAGTGCGTTAATTCTGTAAAATAATTAATTAATTTTTGAAAATGGTGTGTTTTTCAACAAAAATCGTTCATAACTTTTCAAATAGACGAGATAACAACTTTGTTACTTCAGCAAAAATATTCGCCATACAAAGTTCTAAAAGTGCTGCAAACAAAGTATTCACGATAAATCAATGTATGAAGTGATAAATGAGAAATAGTGGTTTTAAGGGGTCACGTTTTCATTGCTCAATCTCTTATGGTACAATCAACTGAGAAATAGTCAATGTGTGTGATAATACCAAAAATCACAGAAAATCTATTGACATCTATGTGACACTACATTCTACCGTACAACTACATGTTAGTGTGAATTTACAATAGTGTTAAAAGCGTACTATAGTAAACTCTAAATAAAAGTTATCTATTACGTGGCCAATGAAGCAACCGCCATGCATTATATAGGGGGGAATTATGCTTTATGAGTTATTTTACCAGTTCGCGGTTAGCGATTTTCAGACCTCTTACTTTTATTTGTTTTGAAGTAACAAAAAATAGAGAATCTTTCCTTAACTTACCCACAGCCGTCATTATAGTCGATAATTAATTTATAGTTTCGAACATTGCATAAATGTTGGAAAAGCATACAATAATTTCCGCTGCTATGAATAACAAACTCGTTTCAAGATTTTATTTTAAGATAACAATACGTGAACTAAAGCATTTTCTTTCTAGCACTCGTTTTGAGCACTAGTCCAAACCAAAAAGGATTTACTTAAGTGAGCAATGATAACGTTTGTTGGCCGATTTAGAATTAACGTTAGTTTGCAGCTAACACTACTGTTAATCCACTGTACCATTTAGATGTACGGTAGACTGTTCTTTGAAAAACGTTTACAAATCCAATAGAATTGCCATGACACACAGCACACAATAACTATTTCTCAGTTGATTGTAACATAAGAGATTGAGCGATGAAAACGTGACCCCTTAAAATCACTATTTCTTATTTGTCACTTCAGACATTGATTTATCGTAAATAGTTTGTTTGCAGCACTTTTAGAACTTTGTATGGCGAATATTTTTGCTGAAGTAACAAAGTTGTTATCTCGTCTATTTGAAAAGTTATGAACGATTTTTGTTGAAAAATACACCATTTTCAAAAATTAATTAATTATTTTACAGAAATAACGCTCTCGCAATTTTTTCATTAAAAACTAAAAAAAGTTCCGATCTTTTAAATGAAATTAAAATATTGAAAATCCATTTGCAATGCTGGAACATATATAGCTTTGAAAAAAAAACATTTTTATTTTGAAAATCGCCCTTAACTATGCAAACAAAAGAGATAGAAACTTCATTGCTTCAGCAAAAATGTGTATTTACAAAAGTTCTAAAAATCTCTAGAACAAAGCATTAGCGAGAAATTAACACAGAAAAAGATATTAATAGAAAACCAATTTTTAAAGAGCCACCCTACCTTAAATATTGCAAAAATCATAGCACATGAACCATTAGAGATAGTCACATAGTTTCTTCAGAAAAGTTGCTTAAATTTAATTGATTTATAACTTTGTAGAACATTATGTAGCTGAATTTTACATATCTAAGAAGTTGATACTTTGAACACCATAACGGCAAGGACCACCCTAATTCTACTAATATAAAAAAATCGACAAGAAAGTTCTAAGAAAGTTTGCCGAAGATACTATATATCTAAAACCAACGGTTTAGGCGCAAACAGTTTTGTCTTCCTAAATACAGCTTTGGGACCATAGTGCAACGGTATTTAATGTTAAGTGTCCTAATCGAAGATAATGCTATATGAAAAAGTTATATTTTTTTCATTTCTTATAAAAGAAATGTATAGAATTCGCTCAAACTTTCAAGATTTTTTCCGAGGCCCGGAGGGCCGAGTCTTATATACCAATCGCCTCAGCTCGACGATTTGGGTCAATGTCTGTGTGTGTGTCTGTGTGTGTGTGTGTGAATGTAACGGACAAATTCTCATTCGTGTTTTTCAGCAATGGCTGAACTGATCATATCCAAACCAATTTGAAATGAAAGAACTAAAAAACAGTATGAACGCTATTAATTTGTTTTTGATTCTGATGTTTAGTTTTTAAGATATGATTGTTTGAATGCGTAAAAATGGCGTTGCTTGCAGTTTTTTAAAATTATCTGCCGGAATTGACAATATAGATTAACAATTTATATATTTTTAGGCAGCTTATACAAATACCTTTCGAACAAGCTATAGATTGTTGAAATCGGACTATTATCAAAAGAGATATTTAACATTAAATGCGGACGAAAGATTTCTATCATTTCCCATTGCCAGAAATATGACCAAAAACATGTAATCTATTATTAACGCCAAAACGGCTTATTTTAGGTCAATAGTATCTTCGGAGAATTTAATGGAGGTAATATGCTCTTTCTTTTGGAATTGTGCTTTTGCTGATGAGTGAGATATTTTCACAAATTTTCTTGGAAGTGATTATAACGAAATGATGCCTTCAGCAAATTTGTAGCTCTTACTTTTGCGAATAACTTTACTGAAGACTTCAAATATCTATTTTGAATACTTTAAAAGTTATGGCTTGTTGTTTGTGGATTACTCTTCGTCGCCTATTTATTGTTCAATATAGTAATAATCCATTGAAATAAGCCAAACATTATTTCGATAAATCGAATTTTGTATTTCATTTTTCTATCTACAGCCGCTAGAAATAATCACCGAACACTTCCAAGTTGTCTGGAAGGAACTTGATAACTTATCAGTGCAAAAATGTTCATTTGTGCGAACCTTCTGACTGCAATTTTTCTAACTTATGACCATCGGATCGATCTGAAACCTTTCGGAAAATGAAAAGCGAAATAAATAACTCCAAGCAACGGCGTAGCCAAGAGAAGGTTTTAACACCATAGAGCCCCCCCACCACACAAAAAAAAATTGGATTGGAGTTGAAAATTTATTGATGCAAACTGATTTAATTCAATATTACAATAACATTATCTGATCCGTAGATTGATAACCTGTTGTTGTAAACATCATGAGGACTTTTGATAAATTGTCGGAATGGGGTCCTGATATGTGACTGATCTATTGGTCTTGATTTCACAGTTGTCTAATAGCATCAATATCAAATTCATGCCTGAAAACATTCCAATAGAAAATTCCAGAGTTCTGTAATCAATCATAATCCTCAGATTTCTTTTCAAATTTTCAGCTTTTTTCCTACACAATATTACGAAAGCTTATTACACAATTTTTCCTAATAGGTTTGTGAAAATTAGAAACTATTTGAAATTTTTTAATAGTTTTATTTTTTATTTAACCGTGATTTTTTAATAAATAGTGATCATCGCTTCACAACGTAGTCTATTTTTCATGGTTTGCGGTGAGCACGAACTCTCGAATTGCTGAACTGAAAATTGTGGAATAGAAATTAATTTTTAGTATTCTGTACAGACCCGCTGGTGCCCTAAGACGATTTCGCTAGATTTTTAGAGCACTGTGCTAACTAACCTAACGATTATTTCACAAAAATGTTTAGTCCGTGTGAATCGAGTACTGATACACAACCATGCACTATTAGGCCCCATGCAAAACTGACTCAGACATCACTTCGTTAAAAGTTTAATAACTTCTTTTAACAAAGTCGGATTTACTTGCAGTCTTCGACGAAGTTGTAGACAATTCAATTATCCTTCTTATTTTCACTTACAGTGATAATACGATGCATACAGTGCCACCTAGCGGCGAAAATGCGTGCTGGTGGGTTTTCTCCATGTAAATTGTTGAAAATTCCCATACAAATTTCAGGCCCGTTGGTCCGGTAGTTAGACTTGTCCGATTAGCTTCAAATTTGGTGCAGGTGCTCCTGGTGGGGCTAGGAATCTACGCAGAGGTGGGCCGATAGGGGTCATTTTTTCCTGTCACCCTACTGTGCACCCAGTACATTAACGCAAGTGACGGAAGGTTATCGAAATGTTTCGTGAAAATGAAAGTTCCAGTAATGATGATGATTTTCCCAAACGGTTCGTTTTCGTGAGGTTTTTATTTGTTCTTTGGCATTAGGATTAGCGATAATAATTCAAATCAAGAATACTACTGGGAAGTCACCTTTAGAAAAAGTCGATGTCGAAGTAAAATTTGAAACTATGCACGCATGTACTTCAGAGATAGCGTGATATCAGGAGCTGCGATTTCATTTCAACGCTTTTTTTGTGAAAAGGGCGATACTTACAAATGTAAACATAGGGCTTTTTTCTTACATGCGAATGAGGGCTTTGAAACGCAACAAATTAACCTAAAAATTTTGATTCTACGATATTGCTTTCTTAAACTACAGCAAAAAATACAACGGGCGAAACTGTATTTTTGTTTGTTTATTTAAAGTTTCGCCCTCCACGCTCCATGCAAACAAACAGGGCGATACTTTTTTTGCTAGCAGTTTAGAGGCGAAACTGTTATTTTCGTATTTTTTTAGGATTATCAAACTGATACCAGCTGTAAATAGTAACAATGATCTCTATTGAAAAAATCCGGACGAAATCGGTGGTGTAAAACGGTAGTTATTGTAAAAAAACGTAAGGGCGATACTTCAATGCTGATAGATGGGACCGAAAAAGTAAACAATCGCCAAAGGGGCGATACTATCATTTTGTCAATTTCAATAGCAAAAACAAATTTTAATTAATTAATTTCAAATACTTTATGAAGTTTTGGGTTTCGATCACTGAATCATGCAATCTAGGATGTAAAAAACACAATAGTTCTTAAATAGGAAATAAAACCAAGTCTGGAAATATTCACTGTTGATTTCCTTTGAATGGTATCACTACTTGTATCGCCCTTTTCAAGAAAAAGCGTTGATTTCTTAGTTCTCAGTCGCGTTGGAAATTTGAGTAAAATATAAACTTCAAATCGATTAAAAAAAATCGTTTTTTTGTTTCAGTATTTCCCACCACAATATAGATATTTTATTAACAGAGCATTAACAATAATTCGTTGGTATGTCTATTTTTTGGGCCATTTCTTCGCTTTCCCATTGATTTGGTTTGAGATTTCTAGCACTGATGTTGTCCTATGCTGATTTGAGCGATTCTCTGAGTCCTGCCACTATCCCATGTAGTATGTGTTATCAAAAACATCGCGAAGCATCAAGTTCTAAATGCTCTCAAACGATATAATATCCGAAGAGAGTGATAAGAGTTATAAGAAATAACTCATCACTCTGTTAGGTGGATTAAACACGTTTTTTATAAAAAAGTTCTCATACCTTTCAAACGACAAATTTTTGGTAGTTGGAGTTTTAAAGAAAATTATGCACCTTAAAATAATCTTGTACCCCTGTCCATAGGGTACTTTAGTGTAAAATGAAAACTTTTTATAGAAATAAAACCGTTTTTAAGGAATACCTTACAGCTTACATTTGGATTTGTCGGGCAATGGAAAGTATAAAAGCTAGAGCTTGCGTGTTTTCAGCAAATTTGGCTAAAATGTGTTGTTCTACAACTTCATCGATAATAGTCAAGCTCTATCTCGAACCGTTCAAAAGTTTCATTTTAAATATTGCTAAAGTTAGAACCACCCTAGCTTCTGTTTAAAGCAAAATAAAGGGCTTGTAAAGTACAACAACTTTGCCAAACTTATTGTAAGGTTAAATAATTGAATTTTAACAAAAAGATAAAATTCCTGCTAAATTTACATTCTGGAGCCCTGTCCATTCCAAAGTACTAAGTAACTCAACAGTGACATTATTTCTAGGACCCCAAAGTAAGCCAATAAAATTGTACTTTTTCGAAAATTGTACCGCGGCGGAACCCATTATACTATGAAGTGCTGTTCCGTTTTTGTCGTGGCTAACGACTTATCATTCAATATACGGGCCCTTTTCAAAATTTCGGGATGAAAGTCGTGTAAGGTTTGGAACGCTCATATCTTTTTATATCATACTGCATGGAATTAATCAATTTTCGGAATTTGTCGAAAATAAGTTCAACAATGTTGTATAAAATTTTGAGGTATGCATGACATGCATTAATAACGAAAACCTGTTTTGAAAAATCTTTCGAAAAAAACTACTTGGAAATGGGGAAAAGTTTCAGCTCATCTCGGTCAGAGCCTTCAATATGATGCACCAACCGGATACTGAAATGATGAGAAATTTTAAATGTAGGTCCGCTACAGTTTTATTTCAATTTTTTGTGTAGAGCTGTTTAGAGCGTACAGGGTTCTCCAAGGGCTGTACAATACCGGGAAAAAAATATTTGTGAGCTGCACACGGCTAATGGATGAATCAATTTGTGTCGTTACCTACTACTAGCAGAAGAAATTATTTTCATTTCTGATAGAGAGTAGCATGCACGACGAAAAACCGGATTTTAAACACCTGCCCGTAACCAGTTCGTGATTCATTACTGCTAACTTCATGCACTGAGCCGAAAAAACGGATTTTACAACACCCAACTAAAACCAGTTCGTGATTGGTTACCGTTAATTTCGTGCACCGAACCACACATCTTGAACAAAATAATTGTAATTTTAGTCGGTTTTTATTAGTCGACCTAGTTGAATAACCGGAGACTACATTTCAACATTTTTCCTGCATTCGTGAACGTTTTTCCTAATAAATCGCTGTTTAGGCTTTTAAAATTGTATTAAAAAATTCTCATCAACAAAACAAACATAAAAAAGGAATTGTTAAGGTATGAGAAAAATTAATTACGATCAATTTAAAAAAAAATAAAGACAATCGGTTGAGTGGTATTTCAGGAATCGTGATCACGGGAAAACCATTTTTTTTAAATCGGTATTTCGAGATAATCGAGTTTAAAATTACCACTGCGCTTGGTAGACGAAGCACGCTGTAACTTTCGATCTATTTCTCGAATCTCTACAAAATGTGGAAAAATATTCTCAAGGAGTTGTACTTTCAGATAAAGTAATAAAAAATTCGATTTTTTGAAAAATAAAAAAGGTATGTAACCCCTTAAGCTTCATACACATAGTATATATGCGTTCTTATTCCAATTTTAATAACGAGACACGAAAGCCTTTGAAATACTGTATAACTTCGCAGAACATCAGATTGCACTAGCTCTTACCATTGTATGGATAGGAGTATCACCTTGAATTAATTTTGATCACTGGCGCCACCATGTGGTAGAATTCTGCATTTTTCAAATGAGAAAAGAAAATATTTTTTGCTTCTCTACAACTTTGTAGAACATTCAAATGCTCCATCTCTTACCGTTGTACAGATAGGAGTATTCCCTTTAAATTGCTTGGCTCACTACCGCCACCTTGCGGAGAAATCCTGAAACTTTCCAGTGAAACCAAAAAGTCCTTTTATTCCTCTACAACTTTGTGGAACATCATAGCTTTCCATCTCTCGTCGTTTCAGAGATATATGAGTTTTTCTTAACTTTGTCCCACCTTCACTCGTGGGCACATACATGAGATAAGCGGAGTACGCCCTTTGCGAATGTTATGCAGCAGTGTCCAACTTTAAACGTTAATAACTCTTTAACGGTTGGTTGGATTGTCTTGCAGTCTTCGACAAACTTGTTCAGCATATCTTCAAAAGCTTAACTCCTTCCTAGGTCAGTGATCGGAAGTTTACAGCGACCTCTAGCGGCGATTTTGTAAACTGCGAGTGTTTCCCCATACATTTTGACCAAAAATCCCATACAAACTTTAAGCTCTTTGGGGGAGGGGTTAGAGTTAACCGATTTCGCTCAAATTTGGACAGTGTCATTTTTTCATGATTTGGAACGACGCTAGGGTGTGTAGATTAGTGATTTCAAAAATGGTCGTTTTATTGTCACCCTAATGAGTATGTGTGATGCAAACGCATACTTTCTGTAGTTTCATCGCGTAGCAAGAGGAAGAGCATTCGAATGCGTGGTGTTATGAATAAATAATGTTTAACGCATGGTTTATATTATGGTACGGGTTTTCTCAAGTAATTCTTTCGAGCTTTATTGCCACTTCTCTAGCCATTCTAACGAGGAAGAGCTGTTCTGCAAGCAGATTACATACGCTGTTACTAGGACTCATTCACTTAGAAGTGACGCACGCTTCGTAGTAAGCTATCCGTGTTGTGATTTTTCGGAACACTGTTGATCAACAATCCGACGGTCAATGAAATTTTTTCATCAATATCATTTCAAAATCTCATATTAGATTACACTTTTCGTTTCTTTTTGTAATATTATTATGAATCACGTTCAATTAATTTTCAATTGTTTTGGTCGGCTTGAGACAATACTGATAAATAAATGCAAACAACATAGTTTCCGTGTATTTCAATTATTAACATGACGTAATTATAGTATAATTGAACACAACAAATATACCCAGTCTTTGTATCGAATCAAAAATGAACCCAATTATCTAAACACCGTGTCGGTCTTACCCCACCCAAAAAATGCTCAATTAACAGTATTGAAATACTTAAACTTATCTTCAATACATACAAATAACGATATGGAGAGTAGAATAGAATGTGTGACAAAAAAACTGGTCATTTTCAAAGCTTTTGTATTATTAAAACCTTAAAATGTATCAACTAAAAATAACATCCAAAAGCGCACCAACTTTGCTTTCGCTTGTTTTGTTTATTTTGTTGACGTTTATGAACCCATATGGCATCGACATGTATCGAAATGCCAAAAATAATCGTACTAATAATATCCTGTCATTATTGTATGATTTAAAATTTGATATCAGGTAAAAGTCGTGGGGTGTCGGGCTTACCCAGGGTGTCGGGCTTCCCCCCAGTTCCCCTGATTGCATAACCTTTCTATATGAGAAAGGCAAAAATGTGCCAAAATCCAAAAAAGTGAATCGTCGTCAAATTTTTTTTCGAGTTTGCATCAAATCTCGACGTTTCATGCACCTTGAACACATCATAGCATCAAAAATAAAAATTCTATTTTTAATTTTTCCTATAGTTTATATGAGAAATTTCTGTGCGGCCGCACTCTGAAACCCGTAATTCCGGAACCAGAATTCCGATCGATCCAAAATTCAATAGCAGCCGATGGGAAGATTGCACCTTTCATTTGAGACTAAGTTTGGGCAAATCGGTCCAGCCATCTCTGAGAAAAATGAGTGACATTATTTGACACATACGCACATACATACACACACATACACACACATACACACACATACATACACACATACAGACTTTTTCCGATCTCGACGAACTGAGTCGAATGGGATATGACACTCGGCCCACCGGGCCGGGATTAGGTTGACGTTTTTCAGAGTGATTGCATAACCTTTCTATATGAGAAAGGCAAAAATCAGAAATCGAACAGGGTCTTTGCGAACTGTGTTAGAATACGAGTAGTTGGAGTTCTAGGGAATCATTGTCATTCCAATCAAATTTAATCAAATTCTCGTGCATATGTATTTGGTACTCATCGATCATTTTTATTAATAGTATATTGTTGAACGTGAAAAATTCTCAGGAACAAAATAGAAATGGATTCGATGCCAGGAGAATTGAGAAATATCAGTTTTTGACATTTAGACTAGAAACCATTTTTCTATTGATTGCCCTAATATCCCAACTTTCCGCATTTTTCCTGAAATGAAACATTTACCATATCATTTCTTAACATTATACATACTGAAAATAGTAAATTAAATAATTATGTATTGTTAAATGGAGTTGTTATGTGCGATTTAATGATAAAGTATGGTCTTGAGACTAAATAACAAAAAATCAAATGTATCTGAAATTTACCGATGGTAAATCTTCCCCTATTTTCTTCCTTAGGATTTTTCACGTTCAATAAGGTGCATTTACTAAAATTTGATTGAAGAATATGAGATAGATGCACTAGAAAATAATAAAATTTAATATGAATGAAACTTCCTGCATTCGAGAAACGAAAATATTTCCATTTAAATTTTAAGAATGATTCGTTGCAAATAAGGTTCAAACTGCAATTTTCCGAATACTATTTCAAAAGTTATAACATTTAATATGTTTTTTTTCTCATATTTACCCATAATTAAAGCAAAGAGGGCGGGATTTAAAATTATCTAAGTGATGGGAAATCGGGCATCTGAACTAACTTTGACATTTGTCATAGTATGAAAGGCAATGCAATGCCCTATCTCACACACATTCTACCAAGGTGCTATTACATTACTCTTTTACCCTGAAGTCCATAACGTGTTCAATACCCCCAATATTGGTAACACAATTTCATTTTTTTTCTTTATTTATTTTCTTTAAAAATATGTGGTGGTTCTGAAAAGGATGGTTTTACAAGAGCATTTCATTAGTGAGTTTCAACGCTCGATTTATGCTTTCTTCTTTTTGGTCTTCTTGGGCACCAGAACAGCTTGGATGTTTGGTAACACACTGCCCTGAGCTCTCTCTTACTCAGGAGAGCAGGTTATTCAACTCTTTGTCGTTACGAATCGCCAGCTACAGATGACGTGGGATTATTCTAGGTTTTTTGTTGTCACGGGTAGCATTTGCTGCCAATTCCAACACTTCAGCAGCAAGGTATTATTACCGCTGCTAAATTCACGGACGCTCCGACACGTACAGCATAATTTCCTTTTCTGAGCAAACGGTGAATTCGGCTCACGGAAAATTGAAGACCGCCGCGATTCGAGCGAGACTTTGCATGCTAACGCCCAAGCCCCAATATCTTTACCTGCACCACAATCGGTTGCCAAATTTGTGGCTGCAGTGAAGGCAATAATGACAACTACAAAAGCTGCGTCAAGTACTTCAAACTTAACAACTAATACCACCAGCAAAGAAGCTACCACCAAGGATGGAGTGTTCGTGACTAGGGTTCGCAGTACCGACCCTTTTTGGCGAGAACCGGTACTACGGTACTGAAGCCCTCAGTACCGGTACTACCGGTAAAGTACCGGTACTCGAATATTTTTAAAAAAAATCGAAAAAAGCTTCAAACTGAAATTGAATGCTCATACTGATGATCTTGTTCTCAGATGATTGATTTTTGCTGATCAAAAAACATGTTTATTGTTTTTAATTGCTTCGGAATGGCAAGACTCATTTCACAGAAGATATCTTTCGTATAGCGCACCTTCTCTTATTTCGAAATCTAGGCCACTTTGAAATCAATAACTGCTAAGTGGTGCGACTTTCGTCGACTTGAACAGATGGTAAATGTATGAAACCCTATTAACAACAGTAAATCAAAGCGAGAATGGCAGTAAATCCGAGCAGGTTAATCGCATTTCCTCTCTTGCTTTTCTGAAAATTGGTTTCGAACTTTATGTCGTTTGCCTACTATTCTCTAACGCATATCCAGGCTCATTGCTTTCCTGTAAACTATGGAGTTTTGCTGAATTTTCCGATCACCAATAATTACAAATCGCCCCATTTGAAGCAGTTCACCAAGTCTAAAACTGTTAGCTACTAAATCGCTGTTCGTTCTATTATAGATAAAGGTTTAAGAGCTAACCAAATACAGACATGACTTAGACCATATTCTTATTACGTGCCACACAGTGAATAATGGAAACCAATCAGAATGTCGCTAATAAAACACTTCTAGAATTATTATGATGATGGCCCCACCTCGTTCCCACACAAAGGTGTTATCTCAACGATTTATCTAGAAGGCAAATTAATATAATTAAACGTTATCTTGCAGACCGATATTTTGAAACAGATCCCCCTACAGAGTTAACATATTTGTCATAAAAAATTGTTTAGTACCGAAAATACCGGTACTGGCTTTTGTTCAGTACCGGTATTACGGTACCAAAAATGGGTCGGTATTCCCGGGATTTTCGGTACCGGTATTACCGGTACCACAACCCTATTCGTGACCCACAAGGGCAAGAAGCCAGGAAGAACATCTGATCGCGAGTATCAAGGCAGTAATCAAGATGATGATACGGATTTAGACGACAACGAGAGAGACATGGATATTATCCATTGGATAACCCTGAAGTTGACGAAAGAAGGAACATCTTCCCGACGCGAAAAAAGATCTCCGCTCGCAGTAGCAAGTTGCGCGCACGGGATCTTACAGGCTCAAAATAAAATGTATTGTAATTTTTATTTTTTACATATTGTAAATATATAAAAGACCCATGGCTCCTCTAATAGCGTTTTCGTTTTTTCTTGGTGCTACACCGGTGTAGTGCAAAGAAAGAGATAGACTGATTACACCCAAGTTTGAATGAGTGTAGCACCGACTACACCGGTGTAGTGCACTGTCAAAAACGAAAATGCCATAAGCTAACGCAAGGAGCCGAGTCAAATAAACGAATTAAAATTTACAACAGGAGAGAAGTAGAATACACACTAGTCCAGATCTGAAAAAATAAGATAGATTATTTTTCACTTAGTTGCTAATTTTAATCGATTTATGTCAAAAGACAATTAATTAATTGAAATAATTGATTAGCATAATAGCATAGCAGCGAGCATGGTGTTGTACTAGGTTTTAAGATTTTGTTACTGTTCCCTATCAGAATGCAATAACAAGATTATAACAGAACACAATTTTTGTAACATATTGTGTTATAAATTAGGCCTCGTTAGTAGTTAAAATAACAGAAATTTATAACAAGTAACTATGCGAGATATAGTTGTGAAATATTTCTGTCAGTGGCGTAGCCAGGGGGGGGGGGGTTTTGGGGGTTAAAACCCCCCCCCAAACCAAAATTAATTGGATTGAAAAAAATTGATGCTGACGAATTTAATTTAATATTCCACAAAATATTTTTGGAAAAATATTCTCTGATCATTACATTGAGAACTGTGTTTAAAGCGTCATGAGAACTTTTGGAAAATTATGGGAAGGGGTTCTTGTAACTTATCTCTTAGCCAAAATCCCATAGTTGTCAAATTACTTCAATGTAAAATAAAATAACTGTCTGAATTATTATGAGATGACTGGAATTTTTGGAAAGATGCTTCAAAATATGGATATGAGACAATTTTTCGAATGGGAATCTAAATTTGAATAGGTTGTTTACCGAAAACTTACATACATTTCAACATTTGCTGAAAATGTACTTTTTTAGATTGTGTAGAGTTTAGACAACAATTCAATATGGTTAACAACAAGAATAACATTTCAGAAACTAGTTGAAAGCTGATGTAATTTTGTCTCTAGCAGGTCAGGATCGGTTTTATGAGCATTGGATTTTTGTTGTATTATCAACTATATGAATAGCCTCTTAGCAGGATGCAATGAATGGCGTACTAAAATTTTGTGTACTACGTTCTAGTACTGCAAGTTGTGAGGTTGACTAATAAAGAAAAGTAAAATTAATGCTCGATAAATTTTTAACGGTCACGATCACATTCATTCGAAACTGCCAAATTTCGATGTTAAGTAACATTGAAGAATTTCAAAACGTAAAACTGTTCATCTGCTGATAGAATAATTTTTACGGTTAATCCTCCTAGAAGTAATTATACACAAGAATTACTCTTCAACCAAATTTGGGTCGAGACTTAATGTCTCCAGCAAAGTTTTCGAAAGTGCTATTTCAAACAACTTTGTCAAAGACATATATATCCCACATATTCAGAGTACCGAAATATAGTAGTAGAAAACCTTTACAACAAGCTATTCTGAAATTACTGTATTTGATAAATCTCTTCTGCGGTAATTAAATAATAAATTCACATTGCGTTCAAGGTGCCTTTGAAGCTTACAAAAAAATAAGGGAATTGGATATAAAACAAATAATTCCCAGATATTAAAAGGACTCAAAAACACAAACAGTGATTCCATTTTCAGGAGCTAGCATCAATTCGGCGCAAGCTTAGTCCGCCCACCAAGTTAGTGTCGGATTCTGATGAGATGAAGTCGAAACGCAAGTTTCAGTTCCATCCATCCATAATTTAGTTATAGGTTTTGTGTTCTCAACTCGCAATGATTGTTTCAAACAATTTTATCCGTAGCGCAGAAAAAAATAGTTTTCACCTAAATTTTTCTTCGCTTAGAAGAAATATAGCAGGCCCAGTCCATTTAAATCCCTATATGTTGAATTCATGTAGCCTTCATATTTTCAACAAAATTGTTTGAAATGACATTATCAAAAACTTTGCTGAAGGCACCATGTCTCTTAATATTTTTGAAAAATTAATTCACCATAATTACCTCTATGAGAGTTAATCACTAAAATTTCTATATCAAAGCAGGCGCTGTTTTATGTTGATAACTTCCCGAAGTTGTCAAACCTTCAAAGTCAAGGATTATTATATTAGGTTATCTTGAACGTTGAAAATTTTTAGATCATTTATCCCACTTTAAAAGATCGCAATTTTCGACTTCATTGACATATTATACAAGAAAATAATCTATAGAGGCTTGAAAACTGTTCCATGTTGATCCTTCTTGTTTGTAGACTGGAATGACATCTGATAGACTACTTGTTTTTGAGTTTCCAATAATTTATCAAACTCATATTAAATTTTAGCATTTTTTCAAAAAATTTGCGATTTTCATCAAAACCCCCTCCAAACCAAATTTCTGGCTACGCCACTGATTTCTGTTATGTGTTTCTGATCGGGTTATGGGACCATGAAGAATTTATGGTTTAAGGGGCAGGGTGTATAACAAATTGTAACACATGGAAGTAGGAGAATAAGCTAGAACGTGACGTAGCATGTTTTTAGTTTTTACTGAAGTCTATATGGCCTTCAGCCCTAAAATATGTCGAATGTTTTGATAGATTAAAATTCATTCGCGATTTATATTGCGCGCTCAAGAGCTACATTTTTAATGTCACCATAGTTATCTGCTGTACACAACACTTTAATTTTTGAAAATCAATTTTCAAAGAAGTCACTTAATATAATCGTAATATTTTATACAAAATATAGTTGTCAAAATATTCCCGTTACATTCCGGGCATGCTTTATTGAGTCGACTTTTCGAGGCTTAGAACAAACAATCGTAACATTTAAGCAAACTACGTTCCTATCACCGGTTGTTAAAAAGACATTCTCAACCGTCTGCGTCTGGACAAAAAGGTAGTACGTGCGGATAACGCCAAAAAACTATTCCTGACAACCATAATTAGAGATGGGCAAAACAGTTCACTTCGAAGAACCATTCTCGACTGAACAGTTCTGTAAAAAGAACTAGTTCACATGAACCGTTCTTCCGTTCAACAGATGTTTTGCTTGTATCTAGAGAATGGTACTCAAAACAATCGATTTTGGGAGAGTACAATTTCTGAGCTAGAGCTCCCACAGGACGTATGCCGCCTAAAATGTTATATCTATCTATGCGAACGTTCACGATGGGCGGCGAGTTGTTTATGATATGATGACAGAAATAGAGATCAATGGGAATATTAAATAATTCAATTTTTAATTTTGATTGTGTGTCGTTCATCGCCCGGTTCCATACTGGGAGAGCACCGAGAACGATTTGTGGGTTGGCAAGTCAGTTGATTTTCATTCGTTGGCCTAAAAATCGGCCCGAGGAATTTGACTAACGGCTTCAAGTGATATTCAGTTAATTCGTTTAGAAAAGAATTGAGAACTACCGTTCTTTTAAAAAGAACTTCCGTTCACTCATTATCTTCGAAGAACCAGTTCCTTTGAACCGTTCGCGAACGAATGACCCATCTCTAACCATAATCGTTCTCAAACACCAACTGCAGCCCAATATTGGGCTACAGATGTTGAGAAAAAATATTTTCATATTAGTTTCTAGGATACTCTCGCAGCATACTGTGGGAAACTTTTTAAAACATACATAAGCTGACATAAGTATGAAATGTATTACCCTCGCGAATAATATGTTGGGATTTATTATATGCGGAAGCGAGACAATAAATCATATTAAATTACATTTTTTGTTGTCACCGGTTTTCTTTTTCTATTCTGGTGGCAGGTTTACTTTCTGCTCATTTTTCTACACAAATGTCCATTCACGCGTTTGGTTGACTATGATGCTGTTAGTTACTCTCTTGCCATAATCCGAGACCGAGGAATTCGCGACTTTGTTGGTTGGCAAGCTAACCAAATCTTCAGTTGTGTTTGCTTCGCGTATCTAATTTATTATTACATCTTCGAGGGTTGCCCGCTTTAGAAAGCAAGAAAGACGCTGTTTCTGGTGATTTTTGGAGTAGAAAGAAAAGACCTAGTGAATCGGTTCGTCGTATTACCTGATTGGCGGGAAAAACCAAATTCGTAATCCTTTTTCAAAATAACCAAAGTCCAAACCGAAAAGATTTATATTTTGCGTTAGTATATTTACTATTTGAATCTACATGAATCTAAACTTTTGGGTTATAATTTAAATAATATACATTACAGTAATGTTTCGATTGTATCGCATTTGTATATCCACATGCGTATGCATGTATCTGTTTATATACATATGTACATGTACGTATCTATGTACGCATATGTAAAACAGTATGTATATATTCACTTATATACATGTACTGATATAGAGTAGAGTGGGTTCAATTAGGTCAGTTTTCTTTGGCGAACTCGTGCGATGGTATTTTTGCACTGATTTTGACAAACAAGCACTCGTTGGAAAGGTTTTACATCTGGTAACGTTCTAGCAATAATAGTTTTATGCCTGACTAAATATTTTTCAAGCTAAATCCAATAAGGCGAAGGTACTTTTTTCAATGTTTTTAAAATCTGTGCGTACGATAGGTCACTATATTCGAGACTAAATTAATCAATGTACACGCCTAGAAAATCACCTGTTCATTTTTTATTTGAAGAGTATTAATATTGCAGATTATTTGAACATTAAATTGACGTCATTCAGGTAAGAAAATGAAAAAATCACAAATGATCTGAAAAATCATGAAGCCGCGAAAGGAAATGTTGAAAAACATGTTGTTCTTACAGCTGCGTCTGACTTTGTACTTGCGAATGACTTCTTCGTTGTTCTCATCGTCGCCAGAATGTCCGTTTTTTTCAAAAACAATAATATCAAAAAATCAATACAAAGCTCGTGTTTGGCATTACTTTTTACGTAAGAGAAAAATCACTTGACTTTTTTTACATTGATTAAACGCACTGTACAAGAACGAAAGGCAAAGCGCTTTCGCAGAAAAACACGCGAAAACATAAACGACGCCGTAACTAATACAGCTGATCCACTATAACAGCCGAAATGATAGTCGTCAACGATGTTCTCTACCGTGTATCTAATTCACACAAGATGAGCGACCTCTGTTTTAACATAGCAAAGATAATGACCTATACCTATTATACCCCATACCCATTGGACCCCGTTCTAGTCTCAGCTGATATGACTATTATTTACATAAGAAAAACAGTTATTTTTGGAAAAATTTGGATAGTTTCGCCTCTTAATCGAATAAGGCAATTTAGATTATCTTAGAAATTTTGAAATTTGTTCACGAAAAGAGAAATATGTGTGCATCATCATTATCAATTTTTAATGCTCCACCAATGCTAAAATAGTGCTTGCTAGATTAGCAATTCTGCACTGTTGGAATTAGTTATAGCAATATATCTTTTGAAATATTTACGAATGACTTCCTTTGAATGACACTTTTAAATTTACACTTATGTAATATTACATACTACACGGTATTTGTACTACTGATACTATAGTGAAATGAAAACGGAAATCTTTCTCAAAGTTCAAAGTAATTTATAAAATTCAAAATACAAGTTTTGTATTTCGAAGAAAAATATTTTGATTTTAAATTCCCTTGAATTGATACTAATTGATTTGAGCAGTGATAGACAAAAACAATGGGAAAATCATTATTGATCGATGTTTGTTTTTGTCTTCAACAGTTAAAAGCTTGAAATAAATCTGAACACCTCACGTTTAATTTTTATTTGAACATTATAATGTGCTTCTTGCCCATTTCACATTTTCCATAAATAATACAAATCGAAAAGACTACGTAGACTTTTATGGAGGAGAGTGGGGTTATGGCGAAAATCAACTAGGAAGGAAGGGGGTGTCGTCAAAAAATTTCAAATTTCGGTCTACGTAGTTTATGAATGGTCCCTTTGTGAATTGAACGAAACCAACCAACTATTTGCAATGCACAAAAATGCTTTTTTGCAGAAAGAATTCGTACATTGCATTGGTTATTTTCAATCTATTTACAAATTTCAGTATCTTCAAAATGGCTAAAATGTTATTATTGATACTCGTATACTTCAGAACTTTGCCTTTCCCCTGAACATTCCATGTTTGTTCTACAAAATGAAATAAAATCGAAACTTGTTACGGTATCAGCTTAGCACAACTTGTTGCCTGCAATTAGTCAATCATGCCAAACACCTTCGCACTTTATCCAGCATGCATCCGACCATCGCACTCCGTTTCCGGTACACTAGCTGGTATGTGTTGGCTGTGTTTTTGTTTTTACGGATGAGCAGCACTTTCCATTATAATTTATTTCATTAATTTTGAGAAGAATGTAATTAAAATAATCTATTTATTTATGTAATTTACTCAAACAATTCATCTTAGAATTTAATTAAGTTCTGTATGCTGTATGTAGATTCATTTTTGGAATCTGCCTTTCCACTTGTGCTGGCATCGAAGGAGAGGCAAACGCTTGACGAAGGCAGTGCTAACTCGCCTCCAGAGCATTGAGCAGATTCGAGAAACAGTCAGAGGCCCAAACTATAACAGCAGTAGCACAAGGGGTTAACAAAATTGTACTCTGGTTTACTTCGTACCATTATTGTGTGGACCTTTTGCCGAGTTGAGGTTGAGCTAGGGAGTCGGAAGAGGTACCATCATCAGCAGTCATCAGTTCTATTAGTACTACAAGTGTTGGTGTTTTACAGAGTCGAAAAGTGTTCTCGCAAATGCCTTTGAGTTTTATACTCGCTTCGAAGCTATAGGGAAGCAGTCACAGGCGTCACAACTTGCAGAGAAGCTTATTGTTTCAGAGTGCAAACGCAGGATGAAAATAAATGCAATATGATTGTGTAAGAACATAGTATCATGAGACGGATTGAATCCATCTATAGCTGCAGCGGAAGGGATGGTTTTCACTCAGACGATTTGAGCTAATAATTCCAGCTAAACTTCATTTATATCCGTCTGGAAAATGTTCCTCAGAACGGTGATAAGAAGCACTATATGGTTTATAATGTTAGTCTAAGCATATTGGAAGTCAATCTAATTGGCATTTTGATTCCTAGCAAATCATAACCTTTTCACGTTCGAGTTTCCGTTAATATTTCGAAACAAAACATCAACATAGAAGATCTATTATTGAGATGAAATCCTGCAAGTGTGCAAGCATTTTTTTTGTCTGTCTATTTTTTTTGTAAAATATTTTGTTTTTCGCTCAAACTTTAAAAACTTTTTCCGGAGGCCGGCTCTCATATACCAATCGACTCAGCTGGACAAATTAGGACTATGTCTGTATGTGTGCCTAGGTGTTTCTATTCGTATGTGCCCTAATGTCATGCAGAGGCGGCGAAACACTTTACGCCCGAGTGGGTAGAAAGCATAGGGTGAGGGGTCCATTAGTAAGTATTTTTCCCCTTTCCGCAATGCACACGCTTACATTACATTCACATTAAATCACTTTGTTTATGCATATGGAATTGTGGTACATCGATGTTTTTAAATGTGTGTAGTGCGAGATACATTCGTTGCACATCTAAATTTTTTGAAATGGTTCAAAATTTCGAATGGGTAATTACCCACTCGGTTATTTTCGAGTGGGTAGTACTACCCATACTACCCACGCTTTCCGCCGGCCCTGATGTCATGTTATTATCTCAATAATGGCTGAACTAATCTAACGCAACTAGTTTCAAACGAAAGGTCAAACGAAACAATTTGACGCTATTACTTTTGTTTTTGGATATTATGGCATTGCAAAAAACAATTGTAACAGTTGATTTAATGTACACGTAGTAAATAAATTAAAATTTCTCTTCCCATACTGCTAATAAAATATAAGTCAATTTGCAATACTAATTATTGCATAACATTTTATTCATTTAAGCCTACAAGTATGCTATAAAGCTTCACCTACCAAATTCACCATGGGCAACTCATTTCGAATGAGCTATGCCTTTAAGACTTCGCGAGAGATTCCACGAAGGCAACTCCGAGATAACTTTCTTCGGGGTTGGAACGAAGTAGCTAGAGCAACGAATAAACAGATTAAATTGGACAGGAATTCGTATTTTTCGATGTCCGCAATGCCCAAAGAATAACTCAGGAATGACGCACTTCCGGCTCGCCGAATGAGTTTCTGATGAAACTTTCCCTAAACTGAGGAAAAAAGGTCTGACTAACTTTGCCAGCGGCTGTCAACGAGCGGAGAGATTTGGCGCATTTTGTCGCGAGCCTTTTAATTTATGAAAAATAGAGTCGTGTGTGCTTCTACTTGTTAGTGCTAGATTGTTTGTGCGAGACAGGATCCTCGAGTTGTCAAAGTAAGCAACAGACTACGCCATCGTTGTCGAAAACCATCCAACGACGATTCAGCGACACCGAGACAAAGAAACCTAAGCGTACCAGCACGCTGAAAGCGATACGTCACCAAATCGCTTAGAGTGCCAGGGGAGCCCGTATCAACATCCAAGGACTACGAACACCATCATCCTGGCCCGAGCCAACCTGTAAGGCCGGAGCTTCGTCCGTCGACCGCTGATTCTGCAAGAAACCGGGACACGTATTTCCGGCCTGAGCTACCACGTAAGGTCGAGTTGCAAGGCTTCCGAGTTCATCTGTTAGTCAACTGGCGATCGAGCGTAGAAGAGAATACAAAATGGCGACAACGCCCATAAAACAATATGTACATTTTTTGAGCATGCTTTGATAAATACCACGCAAGTTTAATTCTCTCAATCAATACCAGGTTTAAATAATGAATAAAAGTTTAGTTAGGAAAGCTAGTTCTACACATATATTAAATGCAGTTGTTGATTTATACACTTGATTCCACGTCACTCTGCCGTCTTTAGTGTCAGCATTTCGTTTGAAGGCCATCACGAGTATTAGTTGCTAAGCAATATCCTCTTCCACGAACGTTGTGCTATCTGCTGGCGGGTTGCGAAGCCTGCCAATGATTTCTTGGGCATGGGGAGAGTTATCTCATATTGTGACAAATGTCAAAGTAAGCTCAGATGCCAAATTTCACATCATTTGGACAATTCTAGACTCCCGCCCACTTCGCTTGAAATTTTTGAAATTGGTACTATGGGAAAATATGGAGGAAAAATTTATTAAACGCTATAACTTTTGAAGTAGCAATCAGAAAATTACAATTTATACCTCTTTTTAAAGAAAATAACCTTAGTATTTCAATGGAGAAATTTGTTCCTAGAAAAATACGAAAAAATAGGGTACTGGGTCATTTTGGGCCAAAATACTCCTATTTATAATAATTTTTCTGCTCCGTGATGTCAATCATACATATTTTACAACTTTCCTATTGTGAAAAATCTCAGAAATCTAACGGAACCTTTTTGAACTTTGTCCGAATACGAGAAGTTGGGGATATAGGGCCTTTTGTCATTCATATTAATTTTTATCATTTTCTCGCGCATATATCTCTACATCCAAAACAATTTCCCAATGCGAAAAAGGCATTACATCCTTTCGTTCATATTCCGAATTAGAATCATGCCTTCTTCGCATAGTAGACCAAGCATGGCTATGGCATTATACCAACACAGCTTGATGCATGATGAAATAACTTGATTGAGAATACACGCTACCATATTATCTGCCCGCATGTAAAAGTATTAGTTGGTTTTGCTTCCTGAGTCTGCCAAAAAGATGGTGTATTCTATACATGAATACTTATGTGGTGCTTGTAAGAACTTCTGTCTTCATACACAGTTACGATTTTTTGTCTGCGAACAGCTCAATTCCAACCACACCAAACGCGTGAACAGTTTACGTTAACGAGAGTGTGTGATATACACGTTATTTTCCCATAGTGAATGGGTTTTTGCAGTAAAATCATCGCTCTCTCATTCTATGCTTCAGAGAAGAGTGGAAGAAAATGATTTGTGCTCCGATTGATTTGCGATGATCGTTGACCAGGGCGATGTTGTGCGCTGGATTCGCATATTCGGAAACTAATACAAACTGAAATGAGTAACTGCCACTGCTGCTCAAAAGTGCAAAACCTTGTCATCACTGCCCTTATAGTTTATGATACTTTAAACTCAGATACTTTTACTGCGAAATACTGATATAATATCACCCGAAAGTACTGTTGATATGAGGAATTCCAAAAATGATTGGCGGACGGCTTCTATCAGACAAATGTTGAATTAACTTGTTAGCCCAATGTTCCCATATAAGTAACTTTCTCCTGCGTATAGTGCGCTTAAATAATCATTAATCATTATTAACATTTATGAACCTTTCAACTGGCTAGAACTCGCATATCGCTAGTAAATTTAAGGTTGAGAGAACGCCGAAAGGTCAACATAATATCAACAAATAATCATCACCCACACGCCACCAATTTGATGATGCTATAAACTGTTCTCTCCAATATGCAGCATGTGATCAGTAGAAAAGCGAAATGGAAACAGGTCCTTGGGTGTGTATTAGTATTTTCAGAGCGCATATGTATCCGAGTGGACATGTCCTTAACATGTGTATTAGTGCGGAGTCATTTTAATACTAATACTCCGATATCGTTAAATTCATTAATACATTCCCAACTGTGGGTTTGTGTAAGTTTCTGTGGTGTAATCGCCATTTAATGCATTTTTGTCCCGGACCAATATCGTTTTCTTTGCATTATACCAGTTACAAGTCAAAATTCTCATTAGAAAGTTTCATTCCTAGAAAAATAGGGGAAGTTGAGGTATTAGGATATTTAATGAAAAAATGTGATTTGTAGAGTTTATGTCATAAAACTTGATGTTTCTTAACTTTACCGCTAACGATCCTATTTGTGTTGAATTCCTAAGAATTTTCCACGTTCAACAAGTTACATTTTATGAAAATTGATTGAAGAATAATATATGCACGAGAAAATTATAAAATTTAATATCAATGACAAAAGGCCCTATAACCCCAACTTCTCGTATTCGGACAAAGGTTCAAAGGGTTCTGTTAGATTTCTGAGATTTTTTCACATTAGAAAAACTGCAAAATATGTATGATTTGCATCACGGAGCAGAAAAATAATTAAAAATAGGGAATTTTGGGAGCAAAATGACTTTCCCGTCTTTTTTCTACAAACAGGAATATGTCCATTGAAATACTAAGGTTATTTCCTTAAAAAGAGGTGTCAGTTGTAATTTTCTAATTGCAACTTCAAAAGTTATAGCATTTAATATATTTTCCCATAGTACCATTTTCCAAAATTTCAAGCGAAGTGGGCGGGAGTCTAGAATTGTCCAAATGATGTTATATTTGGCATCTGATCTAACTTTGACATTTGTCACAATATGAGAGGGGCCTTTGAGAATTCAAAATTATTTTTTTTGCAATGCCCTAGTGTTCGTGCAAGTTTCGACAGAGCGATTTACGAATTTCGGTTCATAGTGCGGACGATTGCCAAGCATAGCGGGTTCGATAGCAACCTCTCAAGAGCCTCTCTAGAGTGCATTGTCTCGAGAACAAAGCAAACATAATTTATTCTTGCCATCATGAGTCAAGTTGACGAAAAAACTCTGCTCCGACCCAACACAGCGGTCGTTGACTTTAAATTCTGTTCTGTACGATTGAGTTTTCATGAAGTGGAATACCTGCTGAAGATGAAGATGCTGCTTAGGCTCAAGGAGGTTATGTATCTTCAGTATCATCATCTTTGCAATGTAGTACTCATATCATTCAACACGTTAGCTCAAGCCGAACGTTTCGTTTTGCAGAACAACTTGAAGTACGTGGCTGAAAGTGATAAAGTTGGAATCAGATCCCCGTGTACATAGAAAAAGACTATGCAGATGTCAAGCTACATGACCTATCACCACGTACCCCTCTTGTTCTAATTGCAGAATGCATGTCGCAATACGGAGAAGTAGAATCCATTACACCTGATACGTGGAGAAATTCTTGCCGGGTACACCTTACGGTGTTCTTGAGGATGCGGATCGAAAGACATACTCCCACTTGACTATAAAACTCAAAACACATGAAGCTACTATTAACCAAACTACATTATGCACCCATAAGGGGCAAACTACTACGTGCAAGTATTGTAATCAGACAGCGCACCAAGGACAACCATGCGCAGAAGATCACAAGGAGAATGCATCTCTACCGATTGTCAACGCATCCACGGAAAACCAACAAAAAGAGTTTTTAATACCAATACCTGAACCACAAACGATTGCCAAATTTGTAGCAGCAGTTCAGTCCATATTGACAACTGCAAAAGCAGCATCCAGCACCCCAAAACCATCGTAAGCAACATCGGTGAAGAAGATAATAACAATGACGACGGATTTACATTGGTCACCCGTAAGTGCAAGAAGCAGGAAAGAACATCTGATCGCGAGCACCAAGACACTTAACAATGATGACCTTGATGTGAATGACAGGAGAAAATTAAATGATCCCCATGACGCAGTAGGCAAGTCACGAAAAAAGGTCTCCGCTCACAATAAAAAGTTGCGCGAACGAAATCCAACGGATAATCAATAATATTAGTTTAATTTTTATTTTTTTACATATTGTAAACACATGAATGATCCACGGCTCCATTAAACTACCACTATGAGCCGTGTCAAATAAACGAAATAAAAAAATAGGTTCGTTTTTCGAGAGAATCTCAAACCGGGCAAACAACCTTAGCGCGCAGTGTCCCTTCGGAAGTGGCACATAAACTGCACATTCTTTATAGATCATCCTGCTGCGGTATACAATCATTTTTGAAATCTCAACCCCCCCCCCCCTCACCTTGTTAAAGTAACCACAGATACCAAGTTTCACATAATTTGGACAATTTTACACCCCAGCCCACTTTGCATGACATTTTTGACATTGGCAGTTTGAGAAAATATGAGAAAAAATGTATTAAACCTTTTGAAGCAGCACTCGAAAAATTACAGTTACAGGTAAAAATTCTTTATCCTTAATAGCCATTCTGCTCTATGCTGCAAATCATATTTGATGATAAATTTTTTAGAGCCAAGTGGGGGTCAGTGTCGAGCTTAGGCAGAATAACTACGAATCACCCGAGTTCACTAACATGTGTCCTGATAAAGGTAGACGTATCTATCTTTACCGTGACAACCGACACAAATTTAGCCACGCAAGATCACCACTGAAAACCTGTCGATGATTAGCATCAATCTTAATGATGATTGCTGCTGTTCATCTCCGTTTGCCTTTCGAATGCCGGGATAGATTTTTATTAGACTATTGTCACTGTTCTTACAGTCGTAGCGGGTTTGCTACATTGTGTAAGGTAATGGTTGTGTCTACAGCGGCTACCCACCGCTGCCGATGGATTCCCATCAGTTCCTTTTTCTTTTTTTCCTTTTTTATTTCGACTATGCTAGTTACATTTTCTTTTTTACATTTTAACGACATTCAATTAGCTAGAGATTACTGGGTAGGGAAAGTTATGAAACTTATAGCTATAGTACTCAAGTGAGAGCAAGGATGTGAAGTAAACAGATCGGAAAACTAGAAGTGGCAGGGTCATTAGAACAGGCTTAATATCGTACGGGATTAATCTTTGTCTTCTGTTAATGAGGGTCGAGCTTAGGCAGAATAACTACGAATCACCCGAGTTCACTAACATGTGTCCTGATAAAGGTAGACGTATCTATCTTTACCGTGACAACCGACAAAAATTAAGCTACGCAAGGTCACCACTGAAAACCTGTCGACGATTAGCATCAATCGTAATGATGATTGCTGCTGTTTTTAGGTAATTTTCCAATAAGTAGCTCAAAACACATATCTCCCTTTTAGAAGGTTAAATCAGTGAACACACACTGTCAGAGTAACGGACTTGTAACGATAATGAAAACCTTTGAAAACCCCATTTAGTCAGTTTCGCGTTGGTAATTAGGTATCTTGAAATTCGCAAAACAAAACGTTTTCTTCGATTTATTTTTCTTATATTCAAAATTCTCGATTTAAAGAGATAAGAGCAGTGCTCCACATTTTACAGGAAATTATTTTTCCTTCCCGCAAAATCATTTCATGTTCTGTTTTATAGTCAGCGAGAAAATAATTGGAAGCAGCAGGGTGTTATCTGTTTTATGGGTTTGTTTATATGTTTAAAGTTGCAATTCTTTTATAGGAAATACACGAAAGTTGAAATTTTAAAGTGTAGTTTATCAAGTATTTCTATTTGCATAATCGACGAAACAAAGGATCTAAATACATCAAATAAAGGTAAAATGGGCTGAGAAATGATAAAATTTCGAAAAAGAAAAGGGTCGGATAAAAATCCCGAACAAAAAACTCTAATAACACAAAATGTAAGCAAATGGGTATTGTTTCGCGGATTTGAAGAAATTCCAAAAAGTTATAACAGGTTTATAACCCTATGTTGGCCCAAAAACTCATCTGTTTAATTCTTTTCCCAATTCGATAGATGTGAAAAATTGTAACGTTTTCTATATAGTAGTATTTTCAAGGTAAAATATAATAGTATTTTAGCGTATTTATCGCTAACCCAAAGAGGAAGTAATATAAATTTCAACAAACTTCGGAAGTTTAATTCACAAATAGTGTTTTATCTCACTTACCATTAAAGTAGGAAGCAGATTAGTTTCTTAGATCGACGTTCAAACGAGTAATGAAGTATCCATATGTGGTCGGTGTTAAGTCAGACCGGACTAAGTGACAAAATATTGATTTCGAGAAAAACGAGTTTAAAGTTTGAATCGCAGCATCCTTTACATTATATGATTGGAAATTAATTTTTGCCATAATTCTTGTTTATTGTTACATATTTCAAATCTGGCAACAGTCGATTGTAGCTGACGATTTTCTTTATCCAGTGCTATCATTATCTCATTTTTTTATGTTTTGCGACTTAGTCCGGTCTGACTTAACACCGACCATGTATACATATAACTTAGAAATTTATTTTTCCATTATTGAAAAGTTCTAAACCCTCAGGAAGAACAAATTTAAAATTTGAATTATCACGAAATTGGCTAAAGGTCTGCCATTGGTGTCTTCGGAGGTATTCATTAACTTAACAAGCCCCTCCTTCTGGTACTAAATGTCTAAAGATTCATCCCCCTAAAAGTAAGATATCTGCTGAAAGCTATTCATTGAAACGCAATCTAATCATCAAAATGTTAAAAAAAAATATTGTTCTAGACCCCTCGATAGAACATTTCAAATTTAGTCTCAGATAAAAGAGGAGTATCTAAGCTTTCAACTAGTGAGTACGTCAGCGATACTGATTTTTTTTGTCTAAATATTGTTCTACCAGACACACCGTGCGCGTAGTTAGTACGCGAGACATGCCATGAAATCATGTAGACTCTGCATAGCACAGTGTTTTAAAACGTCGTTTTCGTGCTCAAAATTGATGTGATGTGATGTGATTTGAAGCCACCATCAGCTCAAGGTTTTTCCAGTGAATGTGGGTAGACTTACAGTAGCCCCGAAATAGTTTATCGTGAAACCTTCACATTATTGCTGTTACTAAAGGGAAATCAAAAAGGGTTGGACGGGCCCGTAAGCAAAGACACTTACGCACACCCCGCAGGGGAAAAAGTAGGAAAGAGTCCCTTCCAACAATAATATTCTAGTCAAAAGGTAAACAATTTCGCTATACATGCTTTACCCACCTGATGGTTTGTTTTGAGAAGGGTGCGTCAAACTCATATAAGACCTTCTGAAGAAAACAAGTTTCCTTCAAGTGACTTGGGCTGGCTATCCACGTTCCCTCGTCCAGTCCTCAATTCGTATGATACCCTGTTGCTCCCATCCCTTCCCAGCATTCAATTGTTATATAGTGTGTTTACAGCAATACATGTTATCAGGATAATGTATGTAATGGAAATTATGATTCATTATGAATATCATATAACATGCTATTAATATAACGTATACCATGAATTTAATGATGTTAATGAGCAATATAAAACAATATAGTGCATATAATGAATAATGAAATCAAAGGGATAATATTGTGATGATAGAGACAATTCATGTGTTGCTGGAAATAAATAATACCAGTACAGTAAAGACCCGTTTTTATCAGTCTCCTGGTGTATTTACGGCTGATGAAGTGTAGACATTGAAAACCTTGGCTCATTACCCGCCTAGCTGCCGATTTTGTAATGGCTACCCTACCCGCATGAGCCAAGCTATGTTATTTTGTCCATCTCTGCTTATGCAGCCTCTTACATTATAGCTCAACATCACAACCTCATAAGCGTAACCAAACGATTATAAATATTTCATGACCATAGTTTAGTAATTAAAATAGTCAATATTTTGTATAATATAATATAACATAATGCAATATAATACTATGTAATACAATACAGTATAATATAATCTAATATAAGGTAATATAATATAACAAAATATAATATAATAAGACTTCAATTAGGAATATAATGAAATTAATGAACATTATGTTGTAGCGGGCCTAATGGCCGTTTACGGTTTCCGTCTACCAAAACGCTCCTCAGGACGTTTTAAACGAGTAGCTTTAGCGCCACCCCCGAAGAGGACCACTCGTCAGGTTAGAATTGCCCAGCATGAAACCTAACCTCAGGGCAGGTTATAGAAATTGATCCCGAAATGGCGCAAAGGAACGGTAGGTAAACACAAAATGTGAAAAGATGCACTCCGTTTCGCGTATAGATGGAGCCACTACTATATTTAGCAAAGACGCAAGAGAAATGATCGTTATACCAACTCGAAAGCTCATGCACTAAAAAAACGATCAGTTATCATCACAGGCAGAACTCAGTCGAACACTCTTTCCCTCTCGCTTTGTAAGTAGTAGTGGGGACTAATTCCCAATAGCCCATCGGAGTAAAACAAACACAAAGAAAATTCAAATCTACGGAAACGACGCGAAACGTGAGATATCTTCTCGAACCAAATTCACTACACGGGAAAGCTAATCAACATAAAAAATACAAACATTTCAGGTATCACTAACTAACAGGAAAACATTTTATTGGACGGATTAAAATACGGCAATTTATTCTTAACCTAGGTTTCATATATTCATTTAGCTTTACATTTTTCGTGTTCCTTCCCTTTCTAGCTTTCCCTTTCCTGTCTACCTATGTGCGGTCAAAATTTCCTGCTAGCGGATAAAGCTGCGCTGAGCAGTACAAATATGCGCTCGGCTTTAGCTTTCGAGCGGCAAAGAAAGCTTTCGAAGGTTTGAGTGTTGTGTGTGTATGGATCTACGTGCACGGATCAATGATCTATTTTTAACTTACATGCGTTATTTCAGGAACAGCGTCGATCTAGTAGAGCTGCATCTCAGCTGGGTGCCGACTGGTATTGCGGCTTCGGCACCGATTTCCTATCGCAAACCTATTCAGCGATGGCGACGAACGGCGTCTACAATGGCGTCGCAATGATGACGCTATTTAGGCCTTTGCCTACCGGGTGTTGAATTCGGCCGACTTTTCAATGATGAAGATGGCCGTCGCTCTAACGAAGCGCGTTGATGGTTTTGCTGCTTCCTTCCGACCTTTTGCCAAAAGCGTCGGGAACTTTCGAAGCCGGAACGTGGGGTCAGCAGGGTGGTAAACGAAACGGGCGGCGTGCCGAGCGTATGCGTCGCTAGAACGCGGATGGCGGAAAATCTCCAAACTTTTGCAATAAAAGAAAAGAAGCCGTCGATCGGCTATTCGGCGCTTTGAAGCTTTTTATCACACAACTCAATTATTAGTTCTTACCTTCTTTTCACACACAAGTTCGCACGAAATGTAACGAATTCAAATTTGTTGACCGCACAATTCACTGACCGCACTAGCTATGCCTATCGGAAAGGAACTTTTTTAATAAATTTAATCCTAAAAGAACTTCTCACATTTTTGACAAACTACCTTTTAAAACACACCGCGATACTAAAAAAGAACTTCACACTGCTGCCTCTTCCACGATCAGGATCGAAATGGACGAGTTGCAGTTCTGTAGATCCTCAGATAGGGGTTAAGTGATTCGAGTATTCGTAGTCGGAAGTACGTATTTTTACAAATACTACTCTTTCGACAACCATTTCTCTCGCTTGAATTTTAAGAATACTCTTTCCTCTTAACACATTCGTATCTATCCATTTCATTCTAATGCGCATTTGGGTTTCGGTGAGACGGAATATTTTTTGAAAGTTCATCCGAAATAGGCTAAAATTGCATGCAAGGGAATATTTGTACACAAGCGTCTGAATATTTCTTGATGTGATGCGTTTTGGCATAGTGAGCGTAGTGAACGAATAATGACAAAAATTACGAAAAAGGTGAACATGCTACATCATCCCCTACTAATTGTACGAAAATTTGATTGAATTGCAAAATTCAATCAAATTTTCGTAGGGTTTAACTTTACTGAATTGAACAAATTGGCTATTGAAATGAAATTCCAAAATAAATGTGACAAGCAACTCATTCAAACATCACCACGCAAAAAAAAACATTCATACAATTAAAAAAGCATTACTTTGCTGAAATTTATGAAAATTCCAGAAAATAACAATACTAGAACATTGTTTTCACTTCAGCAATGAATTAGCCGAACCACTGAAAACAATAATCTGTAAAATAAACCGCGACTTGTGGATCCAGAATCATGATCTACTCCAGAATAAATTCCGAATTAATGATCATGTACGTTTTCCACATTATAAACGATAAAAATAAACCTGCAAATCCTGAATAACGATCACTCCAGAATTAATCCCGAAATTCTGATCGTATTCACTCTCCACAATACTAAACCTGTGAATCCTGAATGGCAATCCCTCCAGAGTATACTCCGAAACTCTGATTGCATTCATTTTCCACAATAAATTCGTCTTGCGCTATTAAAAACCCTCCAGAAATAATAATCCGAAAAACTGTTTATCATAAACACGAAACGTCAAATCGAAAATATTATATTTTCGACGAAACTAACAATACCAATTTACTTCTCAATCACTCACACGCATACTGGGAGCAAATCGTCACTCACTCCCGTAACTCATTCACTCCTAGTGCATTGCCAACAAAACGGTACAAAAATGAAAAACAAATGTCAAAATGAAATACAGTGATGGCGGCTTTGTTTATTTTTGTAGTACCCGGACTGTTGCGGAATGGTTTTCCGTAAATTTTCGTCGGAAAACCACGGAAAATCCAGCCGAAAACTTAAGGAAGTATTTTTTATTTATGTGTCGTGTCATTGTTTTGCTCATTTGAGCAATTATTTTCCAGGAACCCGGCGATTTTTCCTTCTTTTCAGGTAGATTGCAGAAGGAAAATGGTTTTAGCGATGGATGAAATGCGACTACAATTACAATAAAAAATGTAAACGAATGCAACGAATAATTATGGCCAAAAATAAAAAATACAACGGAGAGAAAAATATTGAAAAAATAACTATGAAGAGAGGAGATACTAAATTGAAGGCATGCAAATGATTTGGATAAAAAACAAGAAGAAGAAACAATGAATTAATCGTGAGTCTGAACAATTAACTAACAGAAACTTAAACTAACAATACATTTAACGTAGGGCGTTAGGCGCGTACTAATCACTAATTTACAGTATTTACATGGGGAAGTAAGTCCTCTTTGTTTATTGATTATTTCTTCTCCGTTTGGGTTTTTTGATGGATTTTTTCTTAATTTCTCGGTTGCTTCGTATGAAGTGAGCATAGCTTGAGATCCATCTTAAACCCTCTCGTGAGGTCTGATCACACTTTACTGTGATCGAAGAAGTCCAGCAAGTTTCCTAGAGAATGACTCCAAGAATCGACTTTTGATGGCGTCGTGCTTATTCTCGCTCTTATAGGAAACATATACTTTTTTGTTTTTTGAAGTCATCGCCAGGCTCACTTTAAACATTCGTTTGTTAACTACTGTTGACAGGTCATGGCCTTGGCTCGTTCTTACTCTTCATGAATCCTACTACTTTCTTGAAATCAACGCACGGATTCCTCTTTAGCTATCTCAAAGTAAATGATTCAAGTAGTATTCGTGGGTTTCCTTTCTTGAAATATTTTTGAAGTTCTTGTATCTCACGATACATAGCTTGGAAATTAAAGGGTGGTGTTGTTCTATATGTTCAATAATGACCCCGGAGGTGTTTTGTTATGACCTGCATGTAGTTACTCCGTAGAGCTTCATAGCTGGAAGAAGTGGGCTTTATTTTCCAACACGATTTCAATACTGACCCGAAGGTATTTTCTATAAAAGTGTTATGTGGTTACTCCGTAGAGCTACATAGCTGGAAATCGTTGGATGTTGTTATTGTACAACACAGTTTCAGTATTGACCCTGAGGTATTTTGTTATGAAACGGATTCATTTTGTCACTCCGAAGAGTTTCATAGCTGAGAATCAGAGAAGAGAAGGGCCACTCGAAATCAAAACGTCTCACA
This sequence comes from Topomyia yanbarensis, assembly GCF_030247195.1. Lineage (NCBI taxonomy): Eukaryota > Metazoa > Arthropoda > Insecta > Diptera > Culicidae > Topomyia > Topomyia yanbarensis. The sequence goes on from NC_080672.1 coordinate 154,102,529, forward strand.
ATTCTTTTTAAAATCACTAGCGGCGCGTGGTGTCGAAGCCCTGCAAAATACACTGTTAATCAACACATTAGTTCAAAATTATACGACGTTACTGGTATAAAATATCTAGCAAATTCATCCCCGATAATCCGACAAGTGGTCAGAATATGTTCTTCCAAATAAAAATTGTCATGCAATAATTCACCCATCTTTCAAACATTGGCTGCGTTTTTATGTTGCAAACGGATATTTTACTTTAAATATTAACCTATCCTTTTCCATCGAAAAACGAAAGTTTAATTGTTTTTCGTTGAAGTATGTAAGCATACATTTACGTTTAAATGCCGAAACTTTTGACTGCACAGTTGATTCTTAGCGCACTAGCCAAGAAAGATTTTGAATGGATATCTTCCCAATGGTTATTGCGTGTCCTTTCTTTTGAGAACCACAACGCAAGGACATTAAATTTAAACACAAACAGCATTTTCTTAGCCAGCCATTTTCCTTTTCCAGGATTCGATATTAGTTTTTTGGTCCTTTTAAAAGTGAAGGAAATTAGTTTATAATTATTTTCAATCTTTAATATTAAAGGCCGCTTTGTATAAATTCTCAATTCTCTCAATTCTTTTCAAGGATTTAACGTCTCATTTCAATTTTTACGAAATGTCACCAAGGTCTGTAAACCATGATGGGCTCGAAAACTTCAGCGGATTGATTCGTATGAAAAATACAAACGACAGAGGTCTAAGCAGTAGAAACAAAGCTATAGCGCTGTTCATCTTGTTCCTGTAGGAGGGCGGAGCGCGTGGAGTGAAACTATAAACGTGAATAATCTCGAAATCATGTTTTACCGAAAACGTTGTTGCAATGACTAGGATTGCCGAAATATCTTTCGGACGATTCCAATTTTTGTTTTAAATTCTTCGTAACTTTTTTCCTTCTCCTAAGGGGGCGTCTGGTGTAAAATAATTGAAAATTTTTTATTCGCGTAATTGTTAGTTATCCACCGGAAAATTTAAAAAAATAATTAGAAAAAAATACGCAAGATATGGTAGGTACGCTGAGACACAGAGAACAGACGCTACTGTCGTCATGTTTGTTTGTGGCTGAGTTCGACAGAATTGACAGCTGTTATTCCTCTACCCAGTCAAACTAGTCCAGAACCGATTCGGACTTCCAGCATGGATTCCAGCTCAAATGCATCAACCGATAGAGACGGAATTGGTTGTTTTCTTTGAGCAAGATTCCATACTGAATCCATTCAGGATTTCGAACCGGTTCCGGAATGGATTTGACGGATAGTTGGGATAGGTTGGTGTGGCGGCGCTAGTGTTTATCGTATATTAATTCAAATGTTTACACACGTTTTTTAAATATTTTTGTTCGATCATGGATGTCTGTTCTCTGTGACCGAGATAAGCATTTTCCCTTGAATTGATGTGAATACTTTTCTTTTGGAAAAACAACATCAACAATTGGAGATGGGACTATTTCTGTGGATGTTGAAAAAAACGAGAACTTAATCGTAGTCTCTTCGAATACACTGATTGTAATAGCCAAGATATTTTCCCGAAATCTTAATGTGCCAGATTCCTTCAAGTTTAGTTTTGAGTGGTTCAATAATTTTATGAAACGGTACGGGCTACGTAATGTGAAGTTGTGAGAGGAAAAATTATCCACTGATGCCCTACCATTTGACCCACTGCGTTGAACAAAGATGACAGACTCTGATCAAACCAACAACTTCAAATGGGTAGTGTGATAATAGAAACATGGCGAAAATAGGCTCATTATCCTACTATGATTTATTCTTTGTGACTAACTTTAACTTTTTATTACTTTTTGTTTATAGAAATACATGAGTTAATATTTTTGTTTTGTTTTGAATATATCACGCTTCAAATATAGCACACTAAAATACAGACCGGCCGTGATATAATCGAAACATTACTGTAATTATTTTTCATTCGAGAAAGTGATATACTGTGTTGGTGCTGATGCTGATATTTGGCTGCGAAAAACCAAAAATTGCGACTCGGAATCAGTTGCTTCATTTGCGATAAAATTTCGTCTACTGAAAAAAAGAAGCTGTGACCAAAAATTAGGCACTCTATGAAACGTTTGTTTGACAACTCAATGGTGGGTTTTGTCAACAAGTTTGTTTTGCTTTACTCCTGCGAACAGAAAAACCCGTCCGACAAACATCTTTCATTAGTTCCGATTCGTTTGATGTTGGATCGAATCAACGGTTTTGTCGGACGTTGTGCCCAGCAGTGCGAAGTAACGTCAGAAGAAACAATCAAGAAATAATCAGCTGATCCAACACGTCATTAAAGAAAAGTTTGTGAATGTGGCAACCCTGGATGTGGCTTGTACTGACTATAGACACTCATAGTAATAGACCAGCGAAGGTACTTTTATCGAGCCAAACGAACTGTCAAAATCCGGAGCCAAACGAGCATGACATCATTCAATGCAAACAAGCAGAACAAGTATTGCGATTTTAGTTAAAAAAATATATTTTGTTATTCACAGTAGGCTTCACTTTTCGTGTTCGTATTAGTATTTCACATTGTTATTTAGAAAGATATTTATTGTGTTCAATATAACTACACAAAAAGCATTTTACTTATGCTCTTTTTCATCAACTTTGTGTTTCTGAGGAAATTGGATTTGTTTCTTTTCTCAATTTCTTGTTGCTCAGTACCAAACATATAACTTCTCTTTTGATTCATATATTGAACCACTTGAAAAATTATTTTGATAAAAACAGATGATCGAATACAGTCGAGCACGTTCGAGCTTGCACATTTTTGGGTGATGCCAGTTTAACATGCTTGTTTTTCTAGTTGCCAGTTTTGCGATTTTTATATCCGCGAGTCTATTACTATGAGTGTTTATAGTCGAAACTATAAACACTCATAGTAATAGACTCGCGGATATAAAAATCGCAAAACTGGCAACTAGAAAAACAAGCATGTTAAACTGGCATCACCCAAAAATGTGCAAGCTCGAACGTGCTCGACTGTATTCGATCATCTGTTTTTATCAAAATAATTTTTCAAGTGGTTCAATATATGAATCAAAAGAGAAGTTATATGTTTGGTACTGAGCAACAAGAAATTGAGAAAAGAAAGAAACAAATCCAATTTCTTCAGAAACACAAAGTTGATGAAAAAGAGCATAAGTAAAATGCTTTTTGTGTAGTTATATTGAACACAATAAATATCTTTCTAAATAACAATGTGAAATACTAATACGAACACGAAAAGTGAAGCCTACTGTGAATAACAAAATATATTTTTTTAACTAAAATCGCAATACTTGTTCTGCTTGTTTGCATTGAATGATGTCATGCTCGTTTGGCTCCGGATTTTGACAGTTCGTTTGGCTCGATAAAAGTACCTTCGCTGGTCTATTACTATGAGTGTCTATAGTACTGACATTTGGATGCGAATTGTGACAAACCTGGATTCAGCAAATCAAATGAAGCATATGGGTGCTTACAGAGTGGCGGCGAGAAGCTAAGCTGGGGTTAAAGCTGACATTAGAATGCGAGGAACCTGCTTGTTGCAAACCAAAGGGATGATGTCAAAGTGAAAGCCGAGCGTATCTGCACCGGCCACCTGCTTTTACTCTGACAGGTTCCATTTGATATGCTGCAAGCAGGTTTCTCACATCTCCTACTGTCAGTACAAGCCCCTACACAGTTTCTCGCCGCCACTCTGTAAGCGGCTTATCACAGTAAACCTAAGAGAAGAGGCGACAACAGGCTTCTTGCTCTTCCTAATTTCTTCGACTAGGACTTGCCGTAAATTTAAGGTTGGACAGAGAAAGGGTAAAATTCGCAAACGAAAAAAGCAGTTTTTTTCCACACCGTATGTGAAATCTTCATAAAAATCAATCAGCAGTACTGTAACAACATTCTACATACGCTGATTGATTTTTATGAAGATCTGACATACGGTGTGAAAAAAAAACTGCTTTTTTCGTTCGCGAATTTTGCGCATTCTCTGTCCAACCTTAAAGACAACAAGCGTTCATCGTTGCCAGATTCCTTTTGGATGCTTTTTTCAATTACTGAAATTAAGTGTACATCAAAGATCGCTCCTCATCCAAGAATTGCAATGCTTTTAAAATTTAAATTTAATTTTTTTTTCATGTCTTATAACAATACATGTTTTTATATTGATATTCAGGACTTTTATTCAATTTGTATGAAATGTTGATGTGAATGAAAAGCAGCCAGAATAAATTCAGCAACACTGTTTTCTATCCCGTTTGTAAATATAATGAACGCTCATGACTGGCAAAACGACCAGTCAGAAGCTGGTTCAATATTGAGGTTAGGACTGGATCAAATCAGCCACGCGATTGTCTTCTCTTCTCTTATTGTCGCGCTTATAATAAAATCTCACATTGCGGGCGTCTGAAAGGCGCATCAAATATAGCCGCAGTTGCTCCGCAAGCAGATTTCAGTGGAGCTTTATTTTTCTGCCAGCTGTGTGCTTTTCGAAAGCTTCAAGGAAAAAGCTGCCTATAAATATATATAGGCGGCTGTCACGCGCCTATCTCAATTGAGCTTTCATATAATCGCATATCGAGCGATTATCCTGCAAGGCACAATAGCAGTAAACGCAAGCAATCCGCGCAGTTCCGCTCGGCTTTCATTAGGTTTGTTTCAATACACGCTACTTGCTCCTAGTTGCTCCGTAGCAAACAGGAACAAAAAAAACTTGCTAATATTTAGTTCGGTTTGCTACTAGAAGTAAAAAAGGAGAAGTACTTCCAGTTTCTCCAGGTACTGCAACAAACCTATTTTGACATCAATCCTTTAATTTGCTGCAAGCAAGTTTCTCGAATCCCGCATTCTAATGTCAGTGCTACCTCCAGCTCAGTTTCTCGTCATCACTCTGTCAGCGGTCTAACTCAACATTTACAACCTGTTTACTGGTATGCATCGCAGTGTTAAATTATTTTACATGTCACGTTAAAAAAAATCTGTACCAAACTGTACTTTTTTACAAAAATATGTTATCCGTATCGAACAGAATCTGTACCAAAAATACTCAAAAAATCTGTACCTTTCTAGATAAATCTGTACTTGTAGCATCGCTGCTACACACTTTGTAGATCTGCGTACCGAGAAGCAATTATTAATCGGTTACTCAGCAGCCAGGTTAAAGAATTTTTCTAAAATAAATTTAAAAATAGTTAGACTGTTAGAGAAAACAACTCAAATGCTGTTAAGACTGACGATGGCGAAATTGTATACGTTAATTGGATCATTAAGTCATATGATGTTTTCGATTTTTTCCGATGCAGCTGACGCTTTATCGAATTTTTTTTTTATTTTTTTTCGCAAAATTACAATTTTTTTTTTACAAAATTGAATTATCACAAAATCTTCCATTGGATTCCCTAGTATGTGCTAAGTGCTATTGTGACCTTAAGTACTCACATTAGCTTTTACTGCATTGGATTGGAATTCAGAAAAAAAAGTTTACTTCTTCAACTTAATTATCACAAGTAATATTTATGACAAATGGAAAAATCCACCACCCATGCGGAAGATCACGTTCCACTACTTAAAAAGAGGGTTCTGCAATCATGTGCTGCTTAGTAAAGGTTCCTTACGAGTTGCTCTTCACTGTGCAAAATTAATAAAAGCATTTCCGTCGGACCAGGTAATCAGAGGACATTCCGTTAAAACTGAATGATTCTCCGGACGCCCCGCAAAAATAACAGACAATGTCGTTTTAGAAAACGAGCGTTCAATGATTACATACAGCAATAAGGATAATATCAATCAGAAAAGTAAAATCTATGATACGAAATGCAATAATACATTTTCTGTTATTTACTGTACGCTTTAGCAAAGCTCGACTTTACCGCCTGCAACGATTTATACGAGCCAGTCTCAAAAGTTATACTAGTTGAAACATCATACGGGTGCACTCTCAAATCAAAGCAAGGAAAACCAGCAACAAATCCGATTCGCTTTTGTGAGAACTTTCGTGATTTTTTTTGTTCGAAGTGGCACTTCTCTTCTCTGTGAGAATGGTGTTGTTACTTCATAACAATGTTTCAGTATTGACCCGAAGGTGTTTTATTATGAAACGAGTTCATTTTGTCACTCCGAAGAGTTTTATAGCTGAGAATTGAGTGTTATTACTTCATAACAATGTTTCAGTATTGACCCGAAGGTGTTTTATTATGAACGAGTTCATTTTGTCACTCCGAAGAGTTTCATAGCTGAGAATCTTTTTACTTCTTGGGCAAATGCATCTTCCAGGTGGTTCCCGTAGAAGACGCCAAGTCGCTTCCCAGTAGAATCTTCAAGCTCGTAGCAGTGTTTTCCTAATATTTTCCTGACTACGGCGAGTTCATACTTTGGGGCTAACTTTGCACAGAAACCTTTCCCTTTGTCTGAAAGCGCAAAGTTTCGCTTCGAAACAGTCTCCCCGAGAGCATAGGTGGGACAATCTGAGTTTGACCGAAGGTTGTATTGCTTTTTATGACGATCATAAGCCTTCGTTAATTGTTCTTTTATTTCGTCGAACAATTTTTTTCTTCTTTTCTGTGCTTCGTCATTCTGCATTGGACCTGCGGTTGGCTGATCCCGTATTTTCTGGTATTCAAAACCATCAGACACCCTTTCTCGACCAAAGACTACAAAATACGGCGTATATTTCGTCGATTCGTGAACCGCATTCCGGATTGCACATGCAATCGTTTGCAGATCGTCTGCCCAATCTTTGTGCTGCTTTATCGTGGCTCGAATCGCTGTTGTTATTACCCTATTCGCTCGCTCAGTGTTGTTTACCTGAGGGTGGTAAGCCGGTGTAAGCCAGTGGTTCACGTTGAAGTCTGCCAACAGATCGCGAAAGATTTTCGACGTGAACTGAGTACCGTTGTCTGTCAGAATCACTTCTGGTACGCCGAAGAGTAAGAAGATCATATTGTTGACAAAATCGACAAGCGAATTCGCCTTTGCTTCTCGAAATGGCTGTATCAGGACGAATTTGCTAAAAACATCGGTGGCAACCAGCAGACACGTGTGTCTACCCTTTCCCGATGCCGGAAGCGGCCCTACATAATCCAGCGTAACGAACTGCCAAGGATACTCAACGAACTCTTTCTGCATTCCCATCGGAGGGGTTGCGTTGATGTTACTGGCTTTTGAGGTCTGGCATTTAACGCATTCGCGACAGAATTTTTTTACCTCTTCAGCCATTCCTGGCCAGGTGTAGCGACGCTTCAGTGCCTGCAGCGTCTTTTCTACTCCTAAGTGCGCAATATCATGCTCGGTCTGAATGATTGGTACCCTCTCTTCTTTTCTCGGGAACATTTTCCATCGGAATCGTGGATCGTCGACACGGCTTTCACTTTTAACGTAACGGTAGATTACGTTGTCCGTTATTCGGTATTCGGCGAACTTTGCTGGGTTTGCTTTAATCTGTTCTACCAGTTCTTCGTATTCGTCATCCTGGGACGTTAGATCGAGGAGATTGATGGACCTTGAAAGGCAATCGGCGGTAATGTTGCAAGCTCTTTTCCTATACTCCAGCTGTATGTCGTATGACTGTATTTTTAGCGCCCATCGGAGGAGTTTTGAATTTCCGGACTCAACTCCGATGGTAAACAGCCATAAGAGGCTTCGTGCGTCCGTGACTACTTTGAAGCGCGACCCCTCTACATAATGTCGGAAGTTCTCTATCGCGAGCAGCACTCCGAGGCATTCCTTCTCGACACTTGAATACGCTCGTTGCGTTCTACTGAGCTTTTTGCTGAAATATGCAATCATCCGTGTTTCCCCGTCGATGCTCTGGACTAATGCTGCTCCAACGGCTGTGTCGGACGCATCTGATTCGATGGTGAAAGGCTGGTTGAAGTCCGGATTTGCCAGTATCGGTGCCGACGTTAGAACTGACTTGAGCTCTGTAAATGCCAGTTCCGCTTCTTCGGTCCACTCGAGTTTCTTTTTGGACTTTTTCAGCAGGTCGGTTATCGGCACGGTAATCCGACTATAGTTTTTTATAAACCGCTGATAAAATCCGGCTAATCCCAGCAGTCGTCTTACGTCCTTGACGTTCTTCGGTCTCGCATAGTCCAAAATCGGTGCGATTCTGGAACTATCGATTGCTACACCTCTTTCTGTCAGCAAATATCCGAGGTATTTAATTTGCTTCCGGCAAAATTTTGACTTTTCTAATGAAACAGTCAAATTTGCATTTCGCAATCTCTCGGCTACAATCCGCAAGAGACGAAAATGTTGGCTCAACGTCTTGGTCGCAATAACGATATCGTCCAGGTAGACAAATACCGCTGGCATGAGATCGAAGCCAATCACCTTGTCCAATAGTCGGCACATAGTGAAAGGCGCATTGGTTACTCCAAATGGACAGACCTTGAACTGGAACAGGCCCTTCGAGGTCCTGAAAGCGGTCAGATTCTTGCACTCTTCCTTCAGCGGAATTTGAAAGTACGCATCTTTCAAATCGATGATGGAAATGAACTTCGCGTGTTCTAGTCTGCCGAAAATCTCTAGCATGTTCCGGATTGGGTACTGGTCCTTCACCGTCATCGCATTCAGCCTTCTGGAATCGAGACAAACTCGTATTTTCCCGTTCGACTTCCTCACGGGCACCAGCGGGTTTGTCCATTCACTGTAGCATTCCTCTATCACATCCATTTTCCGAAATCGCTCAATCTCAGCATCTATTTCCTTCTGTATGCTAGGAGAGCAGCGATACGTTGGCTGGTTCCGAGGTTTCGCCCCCTCCTTCAAAACGATTTCGTGCTCGATCATATTGGTTCGACCGAGCTTTTCGCTGGATGTGAATGCAAAGTCCTTCACAACTTCCACCAATTCTCGACGTTCGTTAGTTGTCAATTCGTGCTCCACCTCGATCGAATCCTCAGTTGGGATCTGTGCGTTATCCGGTACGTCGAATGTGGGAACGTCCAGCGTTATATCCTCGCCTGTTAGCGGTAGAGGTGGCAACGTGCCTAACGGCTCTAACGTGAAAGCGATGAGCTCGTTAACGTTACCGAAATCACCTACTGGTTCTGGTCCGTGTCCCAGGTCGGACATAGGAGTAATGCCAAAACTTTTCCAGAAATTACAACCTAATATTGGTTTTGAAATTTCTGGAACTACGACGGTCGGAACTACTCTCGTAACACCTTTGAAAGTGTACGGGATGTTTAAATAACCCAGACAATTGTACTGGGTGTTGTCGGCCGTGCACACTCGCAGCTTTGTTGGCTGAAGCTTCAATCCGTATTTCTCAGAGAGCTCCAACGAATTAATTACAGATATGCCTGCACCAGAATCCAACAACGCTGTTATTTCGCTGTCAAAAACGTTCACTCGCAAATATGGACACTTTCTGGTTTCGATTTGAATCGTGTGGACACGATTAATTGGGTCGTAACCGAGTTTAATGGGAACTTTGCCGTTTGTAGGGATGACCGTGTTCCCCGGCGTACACCCCCTTAATGGTTTCCCTGGTTCTGATTGGGTTGTATTCGAGCAGTTGCAGCACAATGTGTGCAAGTGCGAATCGTCCTCCCCAGTTCTCCGCAACCATAACAAAACACCCTTCTGGTCTCTCTGCAGTCCGCCAATTGTGACCGGATTTCCTACAGTTCCAACAGATATTTAGCTGGGTGTGCTCTGCATTTTGAAGATTCGTCGCGTTCCTTTTATCTGCTGACGGTCTCCAACTTTTCGCTTCCGCTCTTGGATTGATTGCGTCGATCGCTTGCGGGGTGTCACTGTCGCACTCTGACTGCTCACAATCCACGTGATTAACCATCCGCTGGGTTCGAGCATCCGGCTGTTGAAGATTGAAGTCGGCTGCATCGATACCGTGATTCAGTCGAATCAGATGGTCAAGATCTCGCACCGGAACGATCGAAATTTTCGAACGGTAGTGCTGTCGCATATTGTCCCATACTACTTCGAACTTTCGTCTGCGTGAGAGGGGTCTTGATAACAGTTTGTTCAACCTCTCTATTTTTGTCACGAACGCAATGAACGGCTCTCCTCTGTGCTGCTTGCGTTCCTGGATTTTCTGCCGAATTCCCTGGTCCTGATTCGGGTTGCCAAACCGATATCGTATCCTCTCCTCGAAATCGTTCCAGTTCTCAAATTCGTCGACGTACGTGAAGAACCAGTCCGAAGCTTGTCCTTCCAAAATGAGATGAATGTCACGCAGTAGACTCCTGTCTGACACTCCCTCACGTCCAGCGATCTTTTTCAGTTTATACAGGAAGTTCTCCACCGAAACGGATTTAGAATCACTTGAAAAAAATAATTTCCAGTGTTCTATTCTCCGGTAGTGTCGAGGTTCGCGATTCTCTCGCAAGATTCCACCCTGACGCGCCATCCTTCCATGGCTTGCCCGGTCACTGTATTCTCCCGAACCGTACCAATCATTGCTGACCTCTCTATAGTTCTGCCTATGACGTCCCCCTTGCCAGTCTGTCGCCCTATGTCTTCGAAAATCTTCCTCCGAATCAACTTCGCTGCTTTCTTCGGTTCGTTGAGTCGGCAGTCCGCTGATCCTGCGATTTAGCGTCTCATCCGGGTATTGTCGTTCCGTCCTGGCGAAATGCCCTGTCTGTAGCTGAACTGATCTTCTCCTCTCCGGCTCGTTGTTACCGTGTTCTGATTCGGTTGCGTTCATTCTAGGATATATATTATTGGCTGCTTCCATCTTACACTGGATTAACTGCGATTCGAGTTGGTTGATGCGTTTCAGGAGTTCTTCAATCGACGGTTGCACCGCTGTCGACTCACTATTTTGCCGATTTGTAGTTTTAGCCGGTGTCTGGTTGGTTTTCTGGATCGCTCCAAAGCTTTTATTCAGTGTTAATTCCCGGTTAAAGCCTTTAGGGTTCTCCAGGTCAGCCTCAAAATCTTGTTTGTCCTCACCTCCTACGGCTTCGCTCTCATTCCCGTCATATTCGGGGAGTGTTTGAAGCTTATTGGTAGCTTTCTGAAGCAATTCATGAATGTACTTCAGAAGCTCTTTGCGCGCTCTTTCTCCACTCTCGTTTGTAGCTTCACCTCGATGTACCCGCAAATCATAGTGTCTAAGACGAGACACCAACTTGGGGCTCGATCCATCCTGCAAGGACACATCTATCTGGTGTAGCCGACTCCTGATGACGTCAATTTCCTGCTCGAATCAATATGGGGGGCGATACTCCCTGCCCTCCTTCTGGTCTTCTTGGAATAGTCGTCGTAATAACCGCAGTTTTGACGACGTGTCTTTTTGCCGCTCCTCTAACTGATTCCGAAGCAATAGCTCGTAATCCACTTCTTCATTCGACAAGTGTTCCGCATATGGAAATTTCAAAGCCATTTTCAAATTTTAAATTCAACAATTTGTAATTCAAATCAAGTTCACTCACCAACTTCACTGCTTTATTTTTATTAAGTTAAAAAAAAATTAAATGTACCAATAAATTTAAGGTTATCATAGAATAGAAAAATATATGTACAGAAACTAGGAATAATAATTTTTTTTTAACTTAATTATACTCAGGACGCATGTACAAATATAAAAACAGAAGAATAAACGTTATAAAAATGCCCAATTTTGCTTTTGATTTCAACAAATCCGAAAAAAAATTACCCGAAATCGTTATGTATTTTTTTGAGAAAATGCCGTTCCCAAAACACAACTAAAAAAAAATCCAATACTAGATTAACTCAAGATGCAAATTGCACTACCTCAGTCCGCAAAATTTTAGCCTTTTTTAAAATTGGATTCCAAAATGTGATACGCGCAACAGGAAAAAAAATTACCCCAAAATTTACGTTGGGCGCCAAAATGTAGCGGGCCTAATGGCCGTTTACGGTTTCCGTCTACCAAAACGCTCCTCAGGACGTTTTAAACGAGTAGCTTTAACGCCACCCCCGAAGAGGACCACTCGTCAGGTTAGAATTGCCCAGCATGAAACCTAACCTCAGGGCAGGTTATAGAAATTGATCCCGAAATGGCGCAAAGGAACGGTAGGTAAACACAAAATGTGAAAAGATGCACTCCGTTTCGCGTATAGATGGAGCCACTACTATATTTAGCAAAGACGCAAGAGAAATGATCGTTATACCAACTCGAAAGCTCATGCACTAAAAAAACGATCAGTTATCATCACAGGCAGAACTCAGTCGAACACTCTTTCCCTCTCGCTTTGTAAGTAGTAGTGGGGACTAATTCCCGATAGCCCATCGGAGTAAAACAAACACAAAGAAAATTCAAATCTACGACGCGAAACGTGAGAAATCTTCTCGAACCAAATTCACTACACGGGAAAGCTAATCAACAAAAAATACAAACATTTCAGGTATCACTAACTAACAGGAAAACATTTTATTGGACGGATTAAAATACGGCAATTTATTCTTAACCTAGGTTTCATATATTCATTTAGCTTTACATTTTTCGTGTTCCTTCCCTTTCTAGCTTTCCCCTTTCCTGTCTACCTATGTGCGGTCAAAATTTCCTGCTAGCGGATAAAGCTGCGCTGAGCAGTACAAATATGCGCTCGGCTTTAGCTTTCGAGCGGCAAAGAAAGCTTTCGAAGGTTTGAGTGTTGTGTGTGTATGGATCTACGTGCACGGATCAATGATCTATTTTTAACTTACATGCGTTATTTCAGGAACAGCGTCGATCTAGTAGAGCTGCATCTCAGCTGGGTGCCGACTGGTATTGCGGCTTCGGCACCGACTTCCTATCGCAAACCTATTCAGCGATGGCGACGAACGGCGTCTACAATGGCGTCGCAATGATGACGCTATTTAGGCCTTTGCCTACCGGGTGTTGAATTCGGCCGACTTTTCAATGATGAAGATGGCCGTCGCTCTAACGAAGCGCGTTGATGGTTTTGCTGCTTCCTTCCGACCTTTTGCCAAAAGCGTCGGGAACTTTCGAAGCCGGAACGTGGGGTCAGCAGGGTGGTAAACGAAACGGGCGGCGTGCCGAGCGTATGCGTCGCTAGAACGCGGATGGCGGAAAATCTCCAAACTTTTGCAATAAAAGAAAAGAAGCCGTCGATCGGCTATTCGACGCTTTGAAGCTTTTTATCACACAACTCAATCATTAGTTCTTACCTTCTTTTCACACACAAGTTCGCACGAAATGTAACGAATTCAAATTTGTTGACCGCTGTATGAAAGGTAAAGTTCTTATTGTCCCCAGCCATAAAGTCTGCTTTAGAGAGGATTTTTCAGCGCAAAAATTGAAAGAAAAGAAAAAAAAATCGATATTCAAATTAGTCTAGGTTTGTCTGCTAGAGCCCATTACACAAATTTTTTATGAGGTCGTCAAAATAGAGTCAAAAAGCTAACAAAATCGAGGGTATGCAACAATCCGGGCTGATAAAACAGGACCTTCACTGTATATACTATACATAGCATCAAAAGAACGTAACAGTACATAATAATAACACGAAGAATAAAATTAACAATATGATTAGAACAATGTAACCGTGGAATGAAAATTACATCATAATAAGGAATTTATTATCAGGAATTTTAGAAATGCTATATTAAAGGAAAAAATACGAATAATATTCAATTTCCAACAATGCACTACCGGCCAAAAGCTTAAGTTCACCTGCTTTTTAAATTTTACATAATTGAGTGGGTTTCTCAGTAGACTTTGTCAAGCACGTGCATCTTGACTATATCATGATGCTACACGCTACTGATCAGAATGTAGGAGGAAGTTTGACGTCTTCGGGTGACGCGTGACGCACAAACATTTTTTGACAGGATGCATTCTTTTGATGCGTCGAATACACAATACGCGTAACATCTTAGTGTTGCGAGAGCTCACTCTAAAAATTATATTCTAAACTTTTTTTTTAAATATTTTTCTTTATTACAAGTGTTCAATTGACCTAATCCTCATTATTGAAAAGTGAAAAAACTACATATTTTACGTGTCTATCGTAGAAAATAATTATAAATAATAATAATTAATAACAATAAATTAATACACCCAACGCTTTTGAATTTTACATTAACATTAACTTAAACTTTTGACCGGTAGTGTACGTCTACCGTCTTTTCCGCTAATAACTCACAATTTCATGTCAACTGCTCAACTCCTTGCACATTATGACAACCGGGCTCACAGTCTTTCGATTTGCACTGAGTACCTAATTGTTCGAAAGTTTTCCAAAGGCCAGCTATTGAAAAGAAGAAATGAAGACTTTTTTCACTAGCTCCAATCTGCAAATGAGAGCCCTCCTCTTTCGCTCTCTCTCTTTCGATTATTACCGCGCAACTACAAAGCTTTTCAACAATTTATCGGTATGTTTCGAAAGACCATAGTTTTTACTAGCTTATTATGCATGCAGTTGACGGGAAATCAGAAAGGTGACCGAGTAATTCGCGAAAGAGAAGGTAAACAAAGAGAGGCTCTCCTTTGCAGATTGCACCCATTGAAAAAAAGTCTTCAAATAGTTAGAATACTGCCACTCAACCTAACTACAAATGCAGCAGACTTTCTTTTGTCAAGTATAAAACAAAATTCACACCCTTCCGCTTCTTCCACTGCTGTGACCCTTATGCACCCTCGTGCACATAATTCCAGTAAACATTCAATGAGTGGACAGACCGAATATGTCCAATGGATAAAATTCACAGCAGAAGAAACGAGAGGCAGATATAAAAGTATGTTATCGATGCACAAATAAATTTCTGCGTGTAGTAACTATGCCTGACAAGTATGCGCACTCCAATGTGGCACATACATATGTGGCAGAACACACGGTTTGCCAATGTTGACAACCAAAATACTTAAACAATCAAGAAACACAATGGGTCGACGTCACAGCGCTCACGCAATTCAATAGGAGCGGAACGAACGGTGTAACGAAAGCAAGTTGAAAAAAAAAAATAAAATTGTTGCCAAAAACGGAATCCTACTGTAATACAGTTTAATATATTACAATAAAATAGAATACAATATAATATACTATACTATGATATAATAAATAATAGTATCATATAACTTAATACAATATAACACATAATGATGACCGCCTAGCACCAGTCCTAGAGCTAGACATTTAGAGTATGCAAACAATGGAAAAGGGCATTCTGCTTTCCGGCTTACTCCCCCCCCCCCTCGCCGAAAGTCTATAATAATGCTATGAACATGAAGAAAGTTACTTACTTACTACTATCAATGAATTGAAAACATTTAATTATTGGGCTAAAAGTAAATCAATAAATATGGGAACGAAATCGATGAACTTTGGGTGAGTCTATCAATACTGAATAAAAATAATCTGGTCACCCTGTATACCACGTAGATAACCACCCACCCCAACACCACCAATCTCTCCGATCATAGGCTGTGCGTACAGCTGGGTAGTGGAGAATGAGCGAGTGCTGCAGCGCACACACTCAGCACTCATCCAGTTCTCACGAGCGCCGTGTCTCTGTAGTGGACAAGCATAACCAGCAAGCACAGAACTATAAGATATATTAAAGTGGATGCCGTAATGGTCAAAAGAATAATAAATGCAGATTTGAAAAACCATAAGCCGCTTACAATGGCGTGCAATTACCAGCCGGTCGATAAACAAAACCATACCATACTAATGATAGAGTGCATTGATTAAATACATGCGCGCTGCATAGTTGTGGTAGCTACCATGCCAACTCGCCTGCTTGTGTCTCCGTAACCAGATTGTTTTACTCACACGTACTCACAAAACAAAACAAGATAAATAAAATATACTTCCTTTGGTCTTTTGATGCATTCCGGATTCCTTTCTATCTGTGGCTTGAGAGCGTAGAGGCAAAACGCCGTTCAATTGGAAGATTCACTACCACCTCTTCGCTCTCCTGGTGATATCCTCACACCAAGAGATGTATTATGATACGATTCCATTTTGTGTTGCGTATATGAAACCAAGCACAACTGGCTCACAAGCCACGCACCCTGCAACACCAAACACACACAAGCACATCAACGGTAATGAAGTGACTTTGCCTTTTCTTCTCCGAACATTTTTCTCTAACACTATCAGAGCGTATCATCGTTCTTGCTGCAGACACACACTCCAAAATGCGCCGCTTAGCAAGCCTTTTTTCACGACACAAAAAATACTTTTTCTGCTTTGCATAATCAAATCTTTGCGAGTTTTTGGGATTCTACACAACTAATGCACTTCAAAGATTGATCTTAAGTTATTTCCACCATGAGATTATTAATCCTACTACTTGAAAATATATGAAATTGTAGATGAAATTACAACGCAACCAACCGACTTGGCAGTGCTGCCGCGACTGTCGTTTTCGTGCTCAAAATTAAGTCTAAACTTAAGGAGTGTAGTTTGTTCGGAAAACTTCTTGCCTTTATGATTGCGCATCTACAGGGATATATGTTCAGTGATTAATATAGCTATAAGTGATGATCGAAATTTATTTTCTGAACAAATTAAGATATCTTCGACAAAGTTGTAGGAAAGAAATTGCTGAAGACACTACATATCTAACTTTAATATTTTTCGAGTTGTGGAACATGTTGTATGGAAGACCCTCTAAAATTAATTTTTCATTGCAACTTTTTTAGTTGTTCTTCCATATTCTTGAAATCTTCCATAAAGTTATTTACGTATCGAATCACATATTTTTGCAGAATAAACACTGAAAACCATTCGATGAAGAAAATAACAAAACAAATTCTTGTTTTCCTAATTAGTTGATTTCAACAGAAAAATTAAAAACGTAACTAAATTTTCTCTTAATTTTACGAGATTCTCAAATAATAGTTATTGAAAATTATTATTGATTTTGATTCAAGACGCACATCATACGAAATGACAGCAAAGTAGCCAAGATACACACCTTACTAAAATACACCAAGGTAGTAACAGCAACTATGTTGCAGGTAGGTAGTTGTCTCAGCTTGGAAAGCTTGTTTTAGCCAGGACGCAACTACCTGAATCAGTACACAAAAAACAGAAATTTAACTGACCTCATTTTGGTTTTACCTAGTTTTTCTTTAAAAACATTTCAATACAGGGATGATTTTAATTGACATTTTTTTCAATACATGTATACTGAAAGTTGAAAGTATTGCCGAAAATTGCCACAATCATTCTATTTCGGATTTAGTTGATTATATAGTAATATGCAATATGATAGTTATTTTTCATCTCTTGAGATTCCAACTAGAAGTGGAATAAGTATGAAGTTTTTTTGTAGTGCTGGCTGACTTAATAGAAAAGAAATAAAAATTATTCCTTTCGTCTAAAATTGAAATCATCAATTAATAACCAACAATCCTTAATTACCTTTGGCTATTTCGTCTTATTTGAGAGTGCAGTTTATAAAAAGATAACATTATGAGAAACATAACTCTTTATTATATTTACGTGTGAATTACTTGCATACGGAGTATTTCAACAATTTAATTCCATACCTTCATATGTCGGTAGGTGAAACAAAATGTTTTAAATATCCTATGTTGTATTTTACGATGAAGCTGTTTAATTCAACAATGAGATTAGTTGAATTCCAGTCGTTTGTGTCTTGGCTGAAAAGGTAGTGTAACGGCATATGCAATTGTGTCTGAACTAAAACAAGCGTTACAAGCTGAGACAGCGTTTCAAGCTTAAGCTCAGGTAGGCCTTTTAAGTTTTGTGCTAGGCTGAAACGTTCGTGTCCAGACTGAAATTGACAGCATTAAAGCAACAGCGTTGGATTATTGTTTTCAACAAAAACTTAGTTCGCCCAAATATTAACTAGACGAAACC
This sequence comes from Topomyia yanbarensis, assembly GCF_030247195.1. NCBI lineage: Eukaryota > Metazoa > Arthropoda > Insecta > Diptera > Culicidae > Topomyia > Topomyia yanbarensis. The sequence goes on from NC_080672.1 coordinate 154,120,304, forward strand.
AAAAACTCAACTAATTTTTTAGTTGAAATTGTGATAGGGTAAGCTTACTTTATCATGTTTTTTTACTTTTTCCATACAAAAATCAGCAAAAAAAATTTTTTCCGTTAAATTTAGTAATTAATGGTATGACATCGATTTGTAAGCATTAAATTCGTTATGACATGTCTATTTGAGTATATAGTAGTTTGGGATCTCCAATGATATTAAAAACTTCAGCAAAAGCTCCTACGTTTATAAAATCTGAAATATTCAGGTATAAGTGAAAATAATACTTGTAATTGAATATCAAACCAAGAATTTCAAAAATTGAGGCAAAAAAACTTAAAAAAAATTTTTTTGTTGATTTTTGTATGGAAAAAGTCAAAAAACATGATAAAGTAAGCTTACGCTATTCATAGGGTTCTAAAGTGCCACGCACCAAACCTTCTTAACTTTATTGTGCATAGTTTAGACAGTTAAAAAAGTGCCTGTTCGTGCATTTTGGTTTGCACCTTTCTTTCTCATACGTAGTTGAAGTTGGTGTAAATAAATTTAAAAATCATCAAGAACTTTGAAATAAATGAGTATTTTTATATACAGTCTTCGACAATATTATGTAGTTTTGATACCTACATATTTGTCTTGAACATAATTTGTACGAGAAGTCAGATTGAAAAAAAAAATATTAAAAAAAAGTAGATTTAAGGGGGTTGCCATAGAAAACGCCTTATAAATCGATAACCTTTAATCCTACAAGCTCAAGTTCTTCAACAATTTTTTTCACTATCAGCACTTCTAAAACGTTGTCGAAAACACCAACTTTCTACCTCGTCAGCATAAAAAGTTAATTCTTTTAGTTTGATCATAGTAAACCGTGCCTCATTTCAATTGTTATCAGATTGTGAAGAACAGTCATACGAACAATTCCTCCAAAGACACCCTGTGAATATATTCGATGGTTTAATCTCTAGTGAATTAAGTTCACGTTTTTGGCGTTTCCGACCACTGCACAAGTATCACAGGAGGAGGATATTTTTGTTAGTAATAGTGTAGAAGTTGGATCACTTCTTCTTTACCAACGCCAGAAAGATGACTTCACTATCTGGACTAGATATCGATCCACCAAACTCATAGACCGGAGACCAACGGCTTTACTACCCTTCCGAAGGAAGACGTGACCACAGATTTTTTCACCACAGAAAAATCTCAACGACCTCGGCTGGAATTGAACTCAACCACCGGCGCAGTCAAGCTAAGCCAAACCAAGTTCAGGTTTATTAATCCTCATCAGCTTAAACAGAACTTCTTTTCTTTCAGGACATCACGTAGTGCTAGAGGTTTGCTCAGAAACACAAATCGTTTTTATTTTTTTGAGCTAGCGTCAATCCGGCGCTAGCTTAGTCCGTTAACTAAGTTAGTGTCGGATTCTGACAAGATGAACCTGAAACGCCTCCAATAACTAATTTCTTAAAGTTAAATATATAGTGTCTTCAGCAATTTCTTTTGTGGTAATATCGTCCACATCTTTGCCGAAGACACAAAGTTTCTATCTTATACTATGTTCACATTAGCACTGATATCAAGTGATATGCGGATTTTCGTGATATCCGGTGATATTACGTACCATATCACTTGATATCCCATATAACGAAATGTCATTTTATATCATCATTCTTCCGTGATATCCGGGATATTATAAACGAAATCAAGTCAAATTGTCAAAAGTAGTGACTAGCAACACGGATAACGGCATGGAACTCATTCAGTCACTCATGTTTAATGTCATTTTGAAAATAATTTTGGTCGCGGCAAGCGTTGACCTGGTTTTAGCAAATAAACAAATCAACAACATGTACTATAAAGTCAAAGGAAGATTTTTATGATTTTTTTTGCACTATGAAGCATTTTCGGTTTCAGTACTGGTGATATTGATGACAGAATCGTCCTAAAGTTATAAGCAATCCCCGGTGCAGAAATCTATTCTTCTAGGTCACCGTGTGCTCCATTTGGCTGACCGCAAGCTAAACATGTACTTTTTACGTATCTGGCTCGATCGTGAGTAGGACAATTAGCCCGATGGAGTAGGACAAACAGCCCGATGATTATGGAAGTATACGAAAAATACTGCACTTTCATCCCGAAAAATTTTCAGGTTTTGATTGATTTGACATGACTATACTGACTGCCTTGACGCTGTTAAGAATTCTGGTAGACAATCTAGGGGAAAAGATAATAATAGTGGTGGTCGTCGTTTCCAGCGTGGTTGTCGGTTGTCACTGATGTTACCCTTCCTCAGAAGTACGTTTGTACATACGAGAATATTAATCAAAATGAAAGTACGACTTTTAAACTTCTCGAAGCATGAGTTTATTTTTAAACATTGTAATTGGTCAGCGGTACCGCGATTATCTATATTATGAGGAGGACCTATTATTGACGAAGTACAAGACCTAAAATTTCAGAACATGTAATTTTTCCTGGTCCAAGATGGTAAAGAATTATAGTATTGATCAGAGTCGAGAGGGATATACTATTTTTTTTTTTGAATAATGAATTTATGTTATTCGATCTATAAGTACCGTCTGTACACATGGGCACACTAGACTAGGCCAGAACCCCGGGATTTTAAGGGCCCCGCAATTAAGTGAATACAAAGTCATGCATAAACTAGTAGATCTGAATTGTTTGCACCTGTGTGTGCAAAATTGGATCGGTAGAAGTTTGGAATTGTACATTTCGATAAGATATCCAAAAAGCATTAGTCGTTGGTAGTGACACTGCAAGGACAAGATGGTATTAAACCAATTCAAGCGTCGATCCAACATTTCGATTCAAGTTTTTTACTAAGGCATTGAAACATTACAAAATATACACATTTCTTAAGGCAACGAACCGGAGCGACAAGCAGCACATAGTGTTAAAACTCGTACAAGGATGCTGGGCAGGAAGTCGATGAAGAAGCTGTCAAAATTTCACAAAAAAATTTTTTTTTGTGCGATCTGCGGTTGCGTAAAATGATACACCATGATCACATATGAGACCGTCAACGCACATGTCCCCAAAAGTGACTTCTGCTCTTTTTGAAGTCTCAAAATAACCCGAAAATGTTTCAGTAGAATTTGACGTCTTTCACCACACCCGCACTGTCTTAGAATAGTACGGAACCAATAATGGCAATAATAATAATGAAGATGTCTAATAAAGCAATGATTTCTTTTTTTCTTCTTTTATACAATGGAGAATACATTTACGTACTAGCCCAGTACACGTGCTATTAGTAGATGCCAAGCTACCACACGGGGTGTACTGGGGGTGTGTCGGGCTCTAATGGTGACGCAGCCATTAATACCGACTAAACTCCATTGGGCTTCGCCATTGTTCCCCTCAGGGACTACCTCTCGGTATTACTTCGGGGGGATGGCTGTACTTGATGTATTCATTCACTCTCGCTCACGCGTTGATACGTGCTGTATGAGGCTTACTTGGGTGCTCTCTGTATCGCACCTTGATTCACTCTCTAACACTCCACATGAGGCTGACTTTTGTGCTCACCTTTTTCGTTCCTTGCGAGGCTGACTTGTGTGCTCACCTTACTCATTCCTTGCTAGGTTTACTTTTGTGCTCGCCTCACCCATACCATGTGTGGCTGACTTGGATGCTCACCCTTTCACTCCTCTGCCACGCCACGAGGCATCGATAGCTAAGTCCCAACATACTACGGTACGACCCTCCCATCTTGGCATGAGGCAGTCCACATATACGCCTATACACTCGCTCTTCTGCCTTGCTTCGGGGTGGCTGGGTTTACCCCTTGCGTGGTTGCCTGTCGCTGCGCCAAACCTGCCTCAGCATGAACAGACCATTCACTCACTTTTCTGCGCTCGGCCTAATTTCGCTCCAACTAACCAATCACTAGTTAGTCGTGCCCGTCGTCTGTTGCTCCGTGCGTCAAATTCCCTGTAGACTACAGGCAATCTGGGTGGTTGCAATCGAGACTGCGTTCCACTTCTCCAACGATTGACATATCCGCTGAATAAGGGTATCAGGGGTTGTGTCCCAGCCGCAGACGTCAAGCATTGCTCTTCTTTCGACGTCGAAACGAGGACATACGAACAGTATGTGTTCGGCAGTTTCATCTACACCTGGGCAGTCAGGGCAGGCGGGGACCTTCGCGTGCCCGAACCTGTGGAGGTACTGTCGGAAACAGCCATGGCCTGACATGAATTGTGTCAGATGGAAATGAACTTCCCCATGGGGTCTGCCCACCCAGCTCTATATGTTAGGTATCAGCCGGTGGGTTCCTCTACCTTTCGAGGAGTTATCCCACTCACACTGCCATCTGGCGACCGAGGTCACCCTGGTGCGCTCGCGGGCTCCTCTATTTCCACGTAGCTCGAAACACTCCTCATCTTCCCGGATGACCAACCCGACTGGCATCATGCTCGCTATCACGCAGGATGCATTGTGTGATATCGTGCGGTAGGTAGATATCACTCTGAGGCACATCACGCAGTAGGTGCTCTCCAATTTCCGTAGGTAACTGGTTACCCTCAGTGCTCTTGACCATGACGGGCCGCCGTACCTGAGGATAGATACGGCAACGCCTGCCAGTAAACTACGTCTACTGGCGCACACCTTTGAGCTGTTGGACATCATCCTCGATAGTGCCGCAACAGCAGTCGATGCTCTCTTGCATGTATAGTCGACGTGGCTGCCGAATGCCAGCTTGTCGTCTATAATGACTCCGAGAGATTTCAGACTCCGCTGTGAGGTGATCACGACTTCTCCCACATGAATAACTGCATGTTGTGCCAACTTGCGGTTGTTGACGATAACTACCTCCGTCTTATGCTGAGCGAGCTCCAGGCCTCTCGCGCTCATCCATTCCTCGACCGTGTTGATCGTGTGTTCTACAGTTAGTTCTACCTCAGGGATTGACTCCCCATAGACCTCCAAGGTTACGTCATCGGCAAAACCGACGACCTTGACCCCAGGAGGGAACTTCAGTCTTAGAACCCCGTCATACATGAGGTTCCATAGCACCGGGCCTAGGATCGAGCCCTGCGGGACTCTGGCGATAATCGGAACCCTTTTCTGCATCGGTCTCGTATAGCGGTACGCGGTTCTGGAAGTAACTTTCCAGGATTCAGTACAGACCCACCGGTTGGCTAAGCCGGTGTAACGAGAGCGCTATGGCATCCCAGCTTGCGTTGTTGAATGCGTTCTTCACGTCAAGTGTCACTAACGTACAGTATCGAATGCCTCGCCTTTTTCGTTGGATCGCTATCTCGGCAGTCTTTATCACTGAGTTGATAGCGTCCGCCGTGGACTTACCCTTCCGAAAGCCAAACTGGTTGCTTGACAGGCCATCCGTACCTTCTGCGTACGGGGTTAGCCTGTTGAGGATAATCCTCTCAAGCAATTTGCCAGTCGTGCCGATCAGACAGATTGGTCTGTACGCCGATGGGTCGCCTAGCGGCTTCCCGGGCTTCGGCAACAACACCAATTTCTGCCTTTCCCATCTATCGGGGAAGCGGTACTCGTCAAGGCATCTCTGCATAGCTAGCCTGAACATGTTCGGGTTCGCTATGATCGCTGCCTTGAGAGCGCTGTTTGGAACTCCATCCGGCCCTGGAGCTTTGTTCATTGCTAGGGAATTAGCCACTGCGAGTAGTAGGAATTTGGCGAGTTACCGGAAGCATCATGAACCGTCATAGGTGACCAATGTGGTAAAAGCTGCTTTAATTGATTATTAGTGATCCAAACCCGCGAACTAGACTAATATTGAACCAGCTTCCGATTGATCGTTCATAATATTTACAAACGGGATGGAAAACAGTGTTGCTGAATATGTTCTGGCTACTTTTCATACAAATCATTTAATGCAAATAGAATAAAAGTCCTGAACGACGATATATCGTGTATTGATAAGTGAGGAGTGAATAAAAATTAAACTTTAATGCAGCAAGCATTGTAATTTCTTGGTTGAGGTGCGATCTTTGAGCTACAATTATTTTCAGCAATTGTTAAAAACACACAAATGGAATCTGACAACTATCAACGCCTTTTGTCTTTAGATTTGATACAGGGCCTAGTCGAGAAAATTAAGAAGAGTAAAAAGAACAACAGGCTTTTCTTTTAGGTAGCGCCATTGGGTTAGCCGAACCCAGTGTATTGGTGTAGCCAAGGGTTAAATTCAAAATTGTATTGGATTTGAACAATAGTGCACAAAGTTCGCTGCCATAGAGGCCAACCTTCAATACAATACAATGCTAATATCTTATATGGATCAATTATTTTGATTTTCCACGGTTATTTGATATTTACAATGATATATCGTTCTAACATGATATGAATAATGTTTTTTGAAAATTAACTTTAGCAAGTCTCGAACAAAGGTACCTTGCCTTGTCCCTCACGGCAAGTTTGCAGCTTTTGCTGTCTAGGTTTTATCGCATATGTTCGAGTGAGGGACTTAACGCTTATGGTTACTGGGGTACTTAGTGACAAAAATCCTAAATCGTATTTTTTAATATTCGTATATTCAAAAGTTTAAAACTTCTAAAAGGATTGCCTTTTTTATTCACATTTTAGCGCACAACAGAACCATTGTTGTGAATATTGTTAATTTTGAGGGTTATTAAATTTACGCGAGCAGAAACAGGTCGTAAAACGACAAGAATATCGGAAGAATCGCCCGGCTGTCACACATGTGCCTTGCCGTAACGGTTTATCGGTTAGACTTGGCGACAAGATCCAGTTCGTTCTTCTTCGTGATTTGGTACCAGTTGGACGAACCCTCAGCAGCATTATTCAACTCATCAGCCAATCATTCGGCAATAGTCTAGATTTTGCGGAATGCAGCCTCACGAGCACCGGTGCACAGAAGCCAGATAGCCTGGTTCACGCAACGCAGTGTGGAAACATCAACGGCCTGACGACGCACAGTACCGGCACGACCAATACGGGTCGAATATTTACGTGATACCAAGTTGATTATGGACTGCACCGCAATTTGCAGCGGATTTTCCTCGGTTAGCAGATGCATTATTTCGACTCGGACAGCTTCCAGTTTTTTGACGTGATTCTTGGTGTGCTTCTCCTTCACTGCGATATAATCCGATACGGAAATGTCCGAAATGTGGGTATCCAGCGACCGAACAGCTTGATGTCTGGGAGTACCGCGGACGAACTGTGCTTGATTGAATACCTGGGCCTGGACATTGTTGCCCTCAAAATTTTCAATCGCCTCAATCTACGACAAGAGTGTTATTTACGTTCTACATGTCAGTATTTGACAGTGGCCGGAAAGGTTTCCCATTGTTTTATACATCTTCTTCCCAAAATTTGCTAGCTCTTTTCTGAAAATGAACAACATAATACAAACATGTAGTATACACAAAACCTTTTGTGGGCTCTTGTCCATATTTTTCGTATCCCATGGGAATCTCGCATTTAATTCAACAACACGCCATTGCATCAAGATACTCAGTAAACACTTTGTCGTATTCGTTTACATGTAACACGCACAAAAGCACTTTATTCGCAGTATTAATTATATCAGCATTCAATAAAATGTTCGATGCAATTATTCCTTCCGTTTGATGCCTCATTTTTTACAATTTTAAGAATGTAGTTCAGTATGACATGGATGACAATCTAGTTGTCAATTCAAATGTCAAACAATATCATCTCGCATAAATGTGAACACTTTGACGTGATATCCATATCATCTCGGTATATCACGTGATATCAGCGCTAATGTGAACATAGTATTAATTTGCTCAGGAAATAAATTTCGTATATCACAGTTGTTTAATTCTCACTATCCCAACGGTGTCCATCGAATTGAGACAGTACAGCGCAGATTTGTTCGGTTCTCCCTTCGGCGATTGTCTTAGAACAACCCCCACCAGCTGCCAAGTTACGAAAGTCGTGGTTTGCTTATTGGACTCGATACATTGCAAGTGCGGCGGGACCTATCCCGTGCTATGACAATTTCGGTTATGTTGCACGACCGAGTTGACTGCCCCGAGATTCTCAGTGTGATAAATATTAACGTTCGCCCTCGAGCTCTTAGCACCCGCGCAGACGAGAGAAAGCAATAAATGTGTTAAGAAAGATAAAAACCACTTTTCTTTAAACTGGGTTCCACGGACGCACCGATCCAGCTTATATAGCTGGTTATCCTCACTGTCCGAACTATAGGCTGAGGAATGTGGCCTTGAGAATCTGACACAAAGCAAACCGAGACAAAACATAAAAGTCTAATTACACACTACAGAGAGATTTAAATACGCCTAACTGTCTGAGAGTTACGGTACGAATGAAGACTAGGAAGCAGTTCAGGTTCCGCAAAGGTCACGCCCTCAAAAAATAAAAATAAGAAACTTCTTAAAAATATGGAACATTATATAAGTCGACTGGTATGGCTTCGTTTAATGGTGAGAAGGCTTTCGACAATGTGTGGAACGAAAGACTTCTGTCTAAACTCTGCATAAACAATGTACACTATACCTACCTAAAATTATACGCAATTACATCCGTCCCAGGAAGAAGCCAATGCGCTAAGCATGTATTTTTCCTTGTATGTCATCATAGCCCAGGGATAGCATAAGAGTTTGTGCATTGGGCCGGAGTCCCAAGAGTTGCAGTTTCGAATTCTGCCTCTGGGGTGATTTCTTGCATTCGGTTAAGGGGGCCGGCGTCTGCTGTAATGTGATCAAACCGAAGGTTATTTTGGTTTACGATTTTGAAGGCAAGGTTACAATGGATCTTTTTTGTAATGTTAAAGTTTATTTATACATTGTGTACGAAAAAAAATATTTAAAATCATGTAGAGCCACACATACGAGCGTTCCAAGAGTAGACGATCAACCATTTCCACGTTGAGGAGCGTCGCTGCGAACACGATAACTCTCGATAAAATTGTCTGATACGTGAAATTCAATAAGTTTTGTAAAGCTTGGGCTTGTAGTTAGTCGATGAAATACAAAAATAGAAAAAAAGTACGAGTTTCTGAAAATGGATTCATGAAAACCGAAAAATCTCATATTTCACTGTAAAATTCGCTTACTTTTCTTTAAAATATAAGGGAGAACATTTTTTACATCAGTTTTCTATGGTTCATCGACAGGCTTCACATTAGAGATTTAGTTTAAATTTCCCTTAAGTGGGCCGGTCAGTACAAAATAAAAAAAGAAAACAAATTTATTTTTGCATATTTTGGATCTCTAAGAAAAATATGCTCAAGAAAGGATTTAGTCGAAATCAACTTGGTTCGTCTGCTAGAACCCACAAAATATAATTTCATATGAGGCTGACAAAATCGGGTCAAAATGCTAACAAAATCGGGTGTCTTCACTGTATGAAAAAATTCTCGAAAAATACATTTATGTCGCTTTTCTTCTCGGGTGCTTTGAAGCTAATTTATCCAATGAGGAAAACCTAGTTAAATAAACAAAATTGACTAGCAATTGCATACATATTCTTTTCTTAAAGTGCAGCATTTAGAAATCAATGGCTGCAGTGCACAAACGAGTACCCATGAATGATTGATGTATTTATCATCTTTCAGCTGCACTTGCCCAAAACTAATTAGTGAACCTGTCAAGAAGGCATAATCAAGAAGAAGAACATTTCCTCGAGACGTGCAAATTATTGAAACGTCTCCTGTCCTCACCAATCGCTCGGGGCCATGTGAATCTGGACTCTTGCTTGTTTGTCTTTCAATCGAACCATATCACTATCAATAATTGAGAATGGCATTTGTATACATCTACATATGTAGCGATAGACATAAACGAACATGCTTAGAAACCGGCGAGTGGTGTGTGTATAAATCAAAACTCTGCCTCCGGGATAATTTAATCTAATTAACTCCTTTGTTTCAACTGGAACTAATCATTCATATAATTAAACAATATCAATAACACATGCCTTGTCATCCTAGGAGAGCAAGATATGGGCGCACTCCCTGGTCGACCCCACAACGATAGATATAGAACGACAAGTAAGCGGAACATTCACATCAAGAAGACCAAAAACAAGAAACAGCACTAAAACCGGAAATATCAGCTTCAAGCGGAAGAAAATTGACATCGAGAGGCCTAATAACAATAATTATTACCGCATCGTACAAACATTTGAGCATACATACATATCTACCTAATCATAAAGACACGCATGAGATTCTCAAGTTTCGCCCGTCGGCGACTGTAAGGTAAATTCTCTCATTCTAATTTGGAACTAATTGGCTGTACAACAAATTTGATCAATAAATGGTTGAATTTTTACTTGGTTCTTATTATGCAACAATTATTGGGATCAATTGATATTGAGATATATTCAATCAGTATTTTCAAAAGCAAATAATTGTTTCACTAGCTACTGGAATCAGATAAAGACTATGAAGTGAGTAACAAATGAAATTGCATCACAAGAAAAGATTCTTTTAAATCATCCATTAAATCGTTTTCAAACTTTCAGGGAATAAAATAAAACATATTATTAAAGTTTTCCCATGATTAATCCATTTCGTAGCCATATCCAAATACACGTACCTTGCTCTAGACACTGACACGATTTCGAGATAATCGTGTGAAATATGTCTAGTGTAGCGGAACATGATAAAGAACGCTTTAAATGGAGGTATTTCGTTTATTTGACGCGGCTCATAGCGGTAGCTTAACGGAGCCGTGGATCTTTTATGTATTTACAATATGTAAAAAATAAAAATAAAAGCAATTATTATTTTTTTTTTCAATTTGTATATTTGATAAGGCACGTATGCGTTAGCTTAAAGGTGCCATTTTTCATTGTTTTATATTTTGAATTTCTTAAAACTAGGGGGTTACACATTTCAATATTATTTTGTTTTATATAATGAAACTAAAAAAAAAAACTTTACAGCTAACTTATACATATAAAAGAGGGTATAATATAATATTCGTAAGATTTGGGGGACGGGTCATTTTGTGTGTTCTTTGTATAGTAATTCACTTTATGATTTTTAGAAGGGAGATTGTAGGAGAAATTAATTATTAACTAAGCGGAACATTTTACAAGCTTATTAACTAGAAATAACTAGAGAGAGTGGTTCAAGATTAAGGGGAATTAATTAGGGCTATTTTAAAGTAGTGGTACTGTTGGGCATTTCTTAACGAGATTAAATATTAATCAACTAAAACTAAGCACTTAAGTTTTGGGAATATATTCAAGGGGAGAAGGGGGTGAAGTCATATATCTGTGTATCAGAGACATGGGATGGAGAGCGGACAAGGCTGAAGGGGGGGGGGGGGTGTGAAATATAAACTTTCAGTTTCCGGCATCAGGAATTAACGGCCAGGATTACAGATTCGAACGGATTGATCAACTAACACTAGAAGATAGGGGGGCACATAAGTTTTGGGAAGATATTCAAGGGGAGAAGGGGTGAAGTCATACATCTGTGTATCAGAGACATGGGAGAGAGGGTGGACAAGGCTGAACGGGGGGGATATAAACTTTTAGTTTCCGGCATCAGGAATCAACGACCAGGATTACAGATTCGAACGGATGTATCAAGTATTGGGACGCCGGGCGGTTTTCCTCGAGCCGGCAGGGGTTCCTCCAGACGATTTCGTAGTACGGCTCAGATACGGATCGGAAACACACCGCGCTGCGTGTGTGATGTTTTACTGTAGATCTCGTGTTGTTGGTTCCTTCGACAGATGTTTTGTCTCGTCTTGGAGTCGTATCAAACCATCGTTGGGGTACGGTAGGCGGAAGAGGGCACTTCTGGGAATAATAAGAGAAAAGATAGGGGCATTTAAATTTGGATATTGATGGTTTTGAGGAACGTGTATATAAGGGACATGTAGAGAATATCGCGGCTTGCTAGTACATCTCGAACCGGGACATTGGGTGATCTTCCTCGGGCCCGAAGGGAATCGAATAGTTGAGATCTGGCAGAACAGTACTCGGCGCATGCCCAGACAATATGTTCGATTTCGTGATAACCGTTGCCACAAGCGCAGATACCGCTATCCACGAGCCCAATACGCCGGAGATGTGCGTCCAGCGTGTAGTGATTGGACATGAGCCGAGACATCACGCGAATGAAATCCCGACCCACATCCATCCCTCTGAACCAAGGTTTCGTCGATACCTTAGGGATTATCGAATGTAGCCACCTTCCCAGTTCACCATTGCTCCATGAAGTTTGCCAACTTTCGAGGGTTCTCTGATGAGTGATACTGAAAAATTCGCTGAAGCTAATTGGTCTTTCATATATGTCACCTTGTAAGGCGCCCGCCTTAGCTAAAGAGTCCGCTTCTTCATTACCTGGAATGGAGCAATGCGAGGGAACTCAAACTAAGGTAATCTTGTACGATCTTACAGACAAAGCACGCAGGCGCTCCCAGATTTTCCCCAGAAAATATGGAATGTGCTTTCTAGGTTTCATTGAACGGAGAGCCTCGATTGAGCTGAGGCTATCCGAGACAATAAAGTAATGATCGGTGGGCAAAGTATCAATGATCCCAAGGGTATACTGAATAGCAGCAAGTTCTGCGACGTAAACTGAAGCAGGATCATTGAGTTTGAATGAGGCGGTGAGGTTTTGATTGAATATACCGAAGCCAGTGGAGCCGTCGAGGCTTGACCCGTCGGTGTAAAACATCTTGTTCCAGTCGACTTCTCGAAATTTACTATGAAAGATGCTTGGGATCACTTGCGGACGTATGTGATCCGGGATTCCACGAATCTCGTCTTTCATGGATGTGTCGAAGAATACAGTTGAATCAGAAGCATGAAAGAGATTGACACGGTTGGGATAGTATGAAGAAGGATTGATATTTTGTGCCATGTAATCGAAGTACAAGGACATAAATCGGGTTTGAGAATTGAGCTCGACAAGCCTTTCGAAATTTGCAATTACTAACGGGTTCAAGATATCGCATCGGATGAGCAATCGATATGAGAGTTCCCAAAATCGATTTTTCAGCGGAAGGACGCCCGCCAGCACTTCTAAACTCATCGTATGTGTCGAGTGCATGCAACCCAAAGCAATACGCAAACAACAATATTGGATTCGCTCTAGTTTGATGAAATGTATGTTCGCAGCGGAGCGGAAACAGAAACTCCCGTACTCCATCACCGACAATATTGTTGTTTGGTACAGCCTGATCAGGTCTCTTGGGTGGGCACCCCACCATGTTCCGGTTATTGTACGGAGAAAGTTGATCCTTTGCTGGCACTTCTGTTTCAGATACCTAATGTGACATCCCCAGGTTCCTTTAGAGTCGAACCAGACCCCGAGATATTTGAAAGTTGAAACCTGAGCAATAGGTTGACCCATTAATTGAAGCTGTAGTTGCGCTGGTTCACGCTTCCTTGAAAATACGACTAGCTCAGTTTTCTCCGTGGAGAACTCGATACCTAGCTGGAGGGCCCAAGCAGACAAATTGTCCAAGGTATCTTGCAATGGTCCTTGCAGATCGACGGCTTTGGGACCTGTAATAGAGACCACACCGTCATCTGCAAGCTGCCTTAGCGTGCAGGAATTGACAAGACATTCGTCAATGTCATTCACGTAAAAGTTATAGAGTAGGGGGCTTAGACATGAGCCCTGGGGAAGACCCGTGTAGCTAATTCGTGATGTCGATAAATCACCATGCGAAAAATGCATATGTTTTTCAGACAGCAAGTTTAGCAAAAAGTTGTTTAGAGTCGGTGAAAGACCATGCTGGTGCAGCTTCTCAGAAAGAATTTTGATAGAAACTGAATCAAAAGCCCCCTTTATATCTAGGAAAACTGATGCCATCTGCCCTTTGCTAGCATAAGCCATTTGAATTTCTGTTGAGAGCAACGCAGTACAATCGTTCGTCTTTTTGCCTTTGCGGAAACCAAATTGTGTATCTGACAGTAAGCCATTTGCTTCAACCCAATTATCGAGGCGAAACAAGATCATTTTCTCGAACAACTTTCGGATACAGGACAGCATTGCAATCGGTCGATACGAGTTGTGGTCGGAGGCTGGTTTTCCTGGTTTTTGAATGGCGATGACCTTCACTTGCCTCCAGTCATGAGGGACAATATTACCCTCAAGAAACTTATTAAATAAATTCAACAAGCGTCTCTTGGCAGAGTCTGGCATATTCTTTAACAAGTTAAATTTGATTCTGTCTGGCCCTGGGGCTTTATTGTTACATGATAAGAGAGCAAGTGAGAACTCCACCATCGAAAACGGTGTTTCGTTCGCGTTATTGTGAGGAGATGCGGCGCGGTAGATCTTCTGTGCCGGGGCGGAATCCGGACAAACCTTCTTGGCAAAATCGAATATCCAACGGTTTGAATATTCCACGCTCTCATTGGTACTGTTTCGGTTTCGTAAGCGCCGGGCCGTACTGCAAAGAGTGCCCATGGATGTTTCTCTCGTTAGTCCGTCGACGAACCGGCGCCAGTAGCTACGTTTTTAGCTCTTATCAAACTTTTCATGCGCGTTTCCGCCATCGCGTACTGTCGGTAGCTAGCTGGCAGCCCGTCGTCCCGGAAGGTCTTATACGCAGCGGCCTTCTCCGCGTACACGTCTGAGCACTCTTTGTCCCACCATGGGTTGGGAGGACGCCCGCGTGAATTCGCGTCTGGTACGCGTTTAGTCTGAGCTTGAATCGCGGTATCGAGAATCAAGCCAGCCAGGAACCCGTACTCTTCCTCCGGAGGAAGCTCTTGTGTCGATTCTACTTTTTCGGATATCGCGGACGCGCAGCTCTTCCAATCAATATTTCGTGTGAGGTCATACGAAACATTGATTGTATTCGGTGGCCCTGAACCGTTAGCAATATTAATTACGATTGGCAGATGGTCGCTGCCGTGGGGATCAGAGACTACCTTCCACATGCAATCTAACCGCAGCGATGTCGAGCAGAGGGACAGATCTAAGGCGCTCGGTCGCGCTGGAGGGGCAGGAATCCGTATCATTTCACCCGTATTCAAAATAGTCATATTGAAGTTGTCGCAAAGCTCATGGAGTAGGGTAGATCGATTATCGTCATGAAGGCAACCCCATGCCGTGCCGTGGGAGTTGAAGTCACCTAAAACTAGCCTCGGTGCGGGGAGGAGTTCCGCAATATCGCAAAGCCGTCGGTGGCTAACTGAGGCTCTAGGGGGGATGTGGGTGGAAGCAATGCAAAGGTCTTTGCCTTTAATTCTGGTTTGGCAAGCGACAACTTCAATACCTGGTGTCGAGGGGAGGTCGATCCGATTGAAAGAATAGCATTTTTTGATCCCCAAAAGTACTCCTCCGTAAGAGTCTTCTCGATCCAAGCGAATAATATTACAATCGTGAAAGTGTAGGGTTATTTCTGAAGTGAGCCATGTCTCGCATAGGGCAAATGCATCGCATTTCAAATTATTTAGTAAGATTTTAAACGAATCGATTTTCGGGATAATACTTCTGCAATTCCACTGTAGAACAGTGATTAAATCCTTGACCTCGTTCGATGAATTAGCCATCGAAGGATACAATCGCTGAAAGGAGGGGCCATTTCGCAGTGAACTGCATCAAGAATGTTTTTACTGCGGGGAGAAAGCTTATCAAGATACTTTTAAGGGGGTCAGAAATGTTCAACGCTGTAAGAATACGGTCCACAATGTCAGAGAAATTTATTAAGCCAGCACTGTTTTCTTTCTCTGGCTGAGATATGGGAACACTTGGGGTTTTTGATGTTCCTGGAAGTGCTGGGAACTCCTTTTCTGAGCTCAGGTTACTGAGACCGGGAGCGACTTGCTTCGGTTTTACAACAGTACTTCCTTGAGTAGTCATTTTAGGGGGACCATGAAGAGACACCTTCTGGCCTTTACGACGAAGCTTGGAAGAGGAAATGTTCTTCCTTTTTCTACTACTTCTAGGCACAGCAGAAGATGTTCCCTCCTGGGGTTCATCACAGTCGCCTTTCGTCAGTAGACAAGCTGGTAAAGATGTTCGTAGAGACAGGTGGCGTAGCTATCTTAAGCATTTCTGTAAAAGATCGCTTAGAGCGTCCCTGAAGGGAACGCTTAAGATTTTCCTCGCGCTGTTTGTACGCGGGACATGAAGGGAGACCATGTGGGTTTCCCCCACAGTAGAGACACTTTTCGACATCTCTACCACAGGAATCATCCGCATGATTCCCACCGCATTTCCCACAGCGGGCTTTATTGCTACAATGGGAGGCTGTCCCCCCCAATTGTTTGCAATTAGTACAGTTCATGACCCGCGGCACAAAGAGGCGAACAGGTAGACGAACCTTGTCAAAGAGGAGGTAATTGGGCAGGGCAGAGCCGGCGAAGGTCACCCGATAAGAGTCTGAGTTGACGTATGTTTTCTTCCCGTCAGCTGCGACTGATGCTGAATGCAAACGTTTCCATTCCAGTATCTTCACTGGCTTAAGCATGGGGTCTTTGAAACAGCCAGTCCCATATTTTAGCAGGTCCTCGCAATTCAGACTCGAATCGGAAACGACCCCACTGACTTCAACCCTGCTAGCTGGAATATACACCCTGTACTCCCTCGTAAAGGGCTCGTAGCCAGCAATATCGTTTGCCTGAGTTGAACTGTTAACCACCACCCGAAGCTTATCAGGGCGAATTTTCGATATTTCTGTCACGGCCGAATACCGATCCGTCAGAACTCGAGAAATCTGCAACAGATTCAAACACTTTTTTTCTTTAGTTCGAAAGAAGATCACAAATGGCCCGGTGGCCGAGCTCGGATATACCTTGAGCCGGGGAGCCGATTTTATTTCGACGTCCATCTCACCTTGAGATGAACCGCCGTCAGGGGAAGTCATTTTTGCACGGGCCCATTGCCCAGTGCACGTTATTAAGACAACCAAGAAGGGGAAACGAAAACTAATACTTAGCTTGTGTAGGTAACGGTATCCAGACGGCTTACTAGAAGAACACTGCTTCACTTCACTGACCGGCTAACGGTACAGAAACAGAAACACAAAAGAAGGGAAAAAATACTGAAACCTCAACTAGGCGTAGAGTGTGCAAATAACCTTGAACGCGGATTAACACTATTTGTCGCTATAGAGTGTACGGACCGATGACAAAAGACTTCTATCTCGACTGAGTGCTCGATAACGAATGAAACAATTATTATTGATTGTCCGTTGGATCTCGTGCGCGCAACTTTTTATTGTGAGCGGAGACCTTCTTTCGCGGCTCGTGTACTGCTTCATGGGGACCAATTAATTCTCTCCTGTCCTCCACATCAAGGTTATCATCGTTAAAAGTGCCTTGGTGCTCGCGACCAAATGTTCTTTCCTGCTTCTTGCACTTACGGGTGACCAATGTAAATCCGTCGTCATTCTTATTATCTTCATCACCGATGTTCCTTACAGTGGTTTCTGGGGTGCTGGATGCTGTTTTGGCAGTTGTCAATATGGACTGAACAGCTGCCGCAAATTTGGCAACCGTTTGTGGTTCAGGTATTGGTATTGAAAACTCTTTTTTAGGTTGGTTTATCGTGGATTCGTTGGCAATCGGTAGAGATGCATTCTCCTCTGTATCTTCCGCGCAAGGTTGTCCGTGGTGTGCTGTTTGATTACAATACTTGCACGTGGGAGTCTGCCCCTCATGGGTGCATAACGTAGTTTGATTAATAGTAGCTTCGTGGGTTTTGAGTTTCATAGTCAAGTGGGAGGGGATAGGTCTTTCGATCCGCATCCTCACCACAAGAACACCGTTAGGTGTACCCGGGAAGAAATTTCTCCACGTATCACGTGTAACTGATTCTACTTCTCCGAATTGCGATATGTATTTTGCGATTAGATCAGGAGGGGTACGTGGTGATAGGTCATGTAACTTTACATCTACATAGTCTTTTTCTATATACACGGGAATCTTAATTCCAACTTTATCACTTTAAGCCACGTGCTTCAAGTTGTTCTGCAAAACGAAATGTTCAGCTTGTGCTAACGCGTTGAATGATATGAGTACGATATTACGAAGATGATGATACTGTAGATACATCACCTCCTTGAGCTTAAGCTACATCTTCACCTTCAGCAGGTATTCCACTTCACGAAAACTCAATCTTATTGAACAGAATTTAAAGTCAACGACCGCTGTGTTGGGTCGGAGCAGAGATTTTTCGTCAACATTACTCATGATGGCAAGAATAAATTAAATGTTTCCTTTGTTCTCGAGACAATGCACACTAGATCGAGAGGTTGCTAGGTTTTATTCACTTGGTTCGATTGTACGTCTGACTTGGGCAGAAGTAAAAAGTAGACTGAAAGAACGCTTAACTTTGTTTCAACTGTTTGGATGTCCCTAAAATTTTGGGAAACATTCCTATGAACTTTTACTTTAAACGAATTTCAAAAACCGATGCTTTGAGCAACCTTAACATTCATAACCCCTTAATCAGTATGACTCCATTGTTGTCGGCGTATTTTGGAACGCAGGGTGGTGGAGAGGGGAGAAATGCTGGTTTGTTAGTATGAGAGAAGAAGAGATATTCTGATTGATGTTAAAAATCGAAATAGTAAACTTGCGTCTTTCGATTTTTCTCCTATTTTCAGCATGCGGAACTAAAGCGCAACTGGTTTAGATGATGCGCAAGTTGATATATGTGTGTGTATCTCTAATATGTAGGGGAGACTGAGGAGACTTGATCCCATTTTGTATTTTTCAATCCTACTCCGTGGAATGATACAAAAACTATGTATTTTTTGTAGTTTTATATTGTTTCTAGGGTTGACTGATAATCATAAAAAAATTACATGGAAATATTATACTGGACATGAGCTATGAGCATTTTTGGAAAACAACAAAAAACTGGAAAATTCTTTGATTAGTGGAGACTTGATCCCTAATTTGGGGACACTTGATTATTTTTTGAAAACGTGTTTAAAAGAGCATGTAGGGTAATAAGCGAATTTTTACTCTTTTTCTATTATCATCCTACCCATCTGAAGCCTTTGGTTAGAGCAGCGTCTGCCATCATTGCTCAACGCATTGGCTCAAATGGTGTTGCGATAATTGGGGTACTCGATTACAGTTTTTGCTGCGCTCAAACAGAAGATTTTTGCCATTCTCAAGACAATTTTATTGGCTCTTAAGAAGAGGCGAATGGCCTTAAGACTAGAACCTCTAAAATCGAAATAAAAAATGGCTCCTAATAACAAAGCAAAGAAGCTGAAATAATAAAATTAATAATGAAATAATGTGATACCCTCCCTAATAGGACAAAAATAGGTACCTAACCCCATTCAATGTTATAAATGTATTGTGGTATTGATTAAATTGTTGTGATTACATATTACTATTTTTGTTATTACATATTGCGCATCTCTCACAAGATTTTTTTTACGAATTCCCCAAATCTCTGTGCAATTATTGGAAAGCTGTCGTTATTATGGTTGAGGAACGTCAAATTTGGGATGCATGGTTGCTACGTATACTGTAGTAAACAATTACAGTTAAGTTTCTGTACGAAGAAGCATTCATTTTTGACAGTATTTTTTGTTATTTTATGGCAACAATGACTTCAATTGTTCTGGTGTGAATTTGGTTATTTTCAGTGGTGTGGTGTGGCGAAGGGGATCAAATCTCCACAAATTTGAAGGGATCAAGTGAACCCATAGCATCTATTTCAGCAAACTTTAGTACAAAAATAGTTGAACAAAAAATCAGCTCAATCATAACATATTCATATAATTGACATTCTCCTATAATTCTGTATGTAAAAGTATAGTATGTAGTGGGTGACTTTATCAATTGTATAAAAGTTTGAAAATTTAGAAAATAAATCTTCTTCAGTTCTTCTGAGATTTTTTTCTTTGAATCGGTAAAAATTCAGTAACACATGTCCAATTTGTTTTTTTGTGTTAAAGAAACTTAAGTTTAGATAAAACTGCGCAACTTTCTAGTATATTCGATTAATGTATTCTGATCCGCCTTTGAGTTACAATGATGGGATCAAGTCTCCCCAGGGATCAAGTCTCCCCAGGGATCAAGTCTCCTCAGTCTCCCCTACTAGCTGCTATTCAGTATACTCTTGGTGTCATTGACATACTACCCGCAGACCAAAACTTCATCGTTTCGGATAGCCTCAGTTGCATTGATGCTATTCGCTCGATGAAACATGGAAAGCACTCCTCGTATTTTTTGGGGAAAATACGGGAGCTACTGAGTGCTTTATCTGACAAATCTTACCAGATTACTTTGGTGTGGGGGTGTCCTAGAAGGTGACGTTTATGAAAGACCAATTTGCTTCAGCGAATTTTTCAGTATGACTCATCAACCCTCGAAAGTTGGCAAAACTCGTGGAGCAATGGGGAGCTAGGAAGGTGGCTACATTCGATAGTCCCAAGGTATTACACGCTGAATGCACATCTCCGGCGTATTGGGCTCGTGAATAGTGGTATCCGCGCATGTGGCGACGGTTATCATGACATCGAGCACATTGTCTGGACGTGCACCGAGTACAGTTCCACCAGGTCTCGGCTAATGGGTACCCTGCGGGCCCGAGGAAGACCAACCAACGTCCCGTTTCGAGATGTGCTGACAAGCCGCGATCTCCTCTATATGTCCCTCATATACACCTTCGTAAAACCATCAATATACAAATTTAACTACCACTTCTTATTTCTCATCATTCTCAGAAACGCTCTCTTCCACCTGTACCATACACCCACGAAGGTTTGATGCGACTCCAGGCGACACGAACATCTCTGTCGAATGAGCCAACGAACACGGGACCTACAGCACGAACATCACACTCGCAAGTCGAAGTGTTGCCGATCCACATCTGAGTCGTACTACGAAATCGAAACCTCTGCGTCTTGAGGAGAACTACCCAGCGTCCCAGTACATGATTCTTCCTGATGAAGGCCACCCGAGTCTGTAATCTACGCCGTTGATCTCTCGATGCCTGAAACTGAAAGTTTATAATTTTCTCCCCCTGTCTTTGTCCACCCTCCCTCCCCTGACTCTTATACCCAGAAGGTCAAAGACCAAAAATATCCACAAATTAGATCCGGGAAAAATATCTCCCAAAGACCCCCTGAACTCTCGATGTATAATGATTCTTCTAACTTATCGCGAAGGTTTCAGTTGCCCATTAGAGTGGTTCGACATGTGGTTATGTCATTTTTCAACACAGCACTTTTGGAGCATCAAAATAGATGTAAAAATAAATCATTCCGCAAGTACACGTGCTTTATTTAACGAATTTTCATATCATTTAACACGTTGATTGAAAATTACAGTTTCATTTATTGAAAAACCAATGCATTAATAATTATTTTTATTCTAAAATGTTTGAAAAATATATTACGTATAATCTCATTTCAATAAAAGTGTACAATCGTAAGCTTTTTGATGCTTTAATTATGTGTATTGAATTGAATTTGATTTTAAACCAAACTTTCAATTTAAGAAATTGTTCACAATCATGCCGGTTTACATGTCGTTTAAATTTCATTATTTTTGGTGTGTACCTTCCATTTGAGACGGTTTGAGAAAATCGATTCAGTCATCACTGATGGACCGATATGACTTTAATGCTTGAATCTACCCAAAGCCAGGGACTTTCAGAATTGTCGGTAGTGGATAATATATTCAAAGCATATTAGATTGGGCATCAGTGATCAGCGAATCGAAATAGTTTGGTGTCCATTTCTGAGATATTGCGATTGTAACGGTTTTTATGGTAAATTCCTGCGTGAGCGTACTAACCAAACTTTAACTCCGGAATCAAAAGTAAAAACCAACTGAAATTCAATAGCAGTCAATGGGATTACTGTATCTTTCATTTGAAATCAAGTTTGTAAATATCGGTCAAGAAATCGCTCGGAAATAGGACTGATATTCGTTCAGGAACTTGGCGAGTTCCCCGAGGGCATCAAAAACTGTCATTCATTCTGGAATCTACCCCCAAAGAAACTTTGATTATCCAGCAATGGTCTAGATCTGCAAATTAAAGTTATTTGATGTTCATTTCAATAGATTTTATACCTTTGAGGTACTACGATTTTAACGGTTTATATGGGAAGTTCCTGTGTGGCCTTACTAACCAACCTATAACTACGAAGCCAAAAGTCTGATCCTCATGAATTTTAGTGGCAAAGCTAGCGGGGGGTTTTGGTGGTTAAAGACCCCCCCCCCCAACCAAAATTAACTAGATTGAGAAAAATTTTTGATGCTGACTAATTTAATTAAATATTGTGCAAAATATTTTTGGAAGATATTGTCTGATCACTATCGTTTTAAGCATCATTAGATCTTTTCGAAAATTCTGGGAAGGGTATCTTGTAGCTTATCTCTTAGCCAAGATCCCATTGTTGTCAAATTACATCAATATAAAATAAAATCGTACGGGCTTAATCTTTGTCTTCTTTGTCGACCGTCGATTGTCACTGTAAAGATAGACACGTCTACCTTTATCAGGACACATGTTAGTGAACTCGGGTGATTCGTAGTTATTATGCCTAAGCTCGACCCTCATTAACAGAAGACAAAGATTAAGCCCGTACGATATTAAGCCTGTTCTAATGATCCTGCCACTTCTAGTTTTCCGATCTGTTTACTTCACATCCTTGCTCTCACTTGAGTACTATGGCTCTAAGTTTCATAACTTTCCCTACCCAGTAATCTCTAGCTAATTGAATGTCGTTAAAATGTAAAAAAGAAAATGTGACTAACATAGTCGAAATAAAAAAAGGAAAAAAATAAAATAAAATAACTGCGATAATTCGCGCTGTTTTCTGAAGAGATGTTGGAAAATGTGGATTGGAGACGATTTGAATGGGAGTTAAGTTTGAATAGGTTGTTGTCTATAAAACATAAAGTTGCTCACCGAAAACATGTATACATTTTCACATTTGCTAAAAATGTATTTTTTTGAGATTGCGTAGCGTTGAAACAAAACTTAATATGAGTAATAACAAGAATAAAATTTCGGAAAGTAGATGGAAGAAAAAAGGACGTTTACAGTTTGTCTCTAGCAGGTCAGGATCGGTTTTTACGAGCATTTGATTTTTATTGCATTACCTATTGTACGAATAGCTTCTAAGTAGGATTAGAATTAATAAAAATTTCAATATATTGTTCAATATTTTGTGTACTAGGTATTAGGACGCGTTGTCAAGTTATGAGCTTGAATAGTCAAGCAAAGTAAAAGAAATTCTTCTTAACTTTTTTACTGTCACGATCACATTTATTCGAAACTGTCAAAATTTAGATGTATAGTATCATTGAAGAATTTTACAACGTAAAACATGACGGTTAATCCTCCTAAAAGTAATTACAGATAATTACCTCTTTAAGCAAATTCAGCTCGAGACTTAATGTCTTCAGCAAAGTTTTCGGAAATCCTATTCCAAATAACTTTGTTCAAGACATGAATACTCCATATATTCAGAGCGAAATATAGTAAGAAAAACCTTTAAAACATATCATTCTGATTAATGTGTTTAATGAATCTCCTCCGCGGTTTGTAAAAAATTAAACTTACATTGCATTCAAGGTACGAGTCACTGAAGCTTATTAAAAATAGTTATATTGAGTAGAACTGGCCTTTAAAAATTTTCTTACATGTTGTTTTAAATTGCGATATGCTGTATTCATGTAGCCTTCAGATTTTCAACAAAATTGTTTAAAAGGACATTATCAAGAACTTTGCCGAAGGCACCAAATCTTTTACTATTTTCGAAGATTTAGAATCTCTTTTTATATTTTTGAAGAGTTAATTCTCCATAATTACTTCTAGGAGAAATATTCACTAAATTTTTTATATCAATCATACGCTATTTTATGTCAGAAAACATAAAAAAAAGTTTTCGAACATTTATCCCATTTCAAAACTACACATTCTTTGACTTTTTTGACATATTGTACTAGAAAATAATCTATAGAGGTTTGAAAATTGTTCCATATTGGTTGATTCTGAATACTCAAATGGCATCTATTAGTCTACTTATGTTTCTGATTTTTCAATAATTTATCAAACTCGTATTAAATTTAAGCATTTTCAAAAAATCTGCGATTTTCATCAAAATCACCTCCAATTTAAATTTTTGGCTACGTCACTGATTAAATTCAATAGCAATCAAAGGAAGTACTTCTTTCATTTGAAATTGCAAATTTCAAGTTCCCCGAGGGCATCAAGAACCGTCATAGGTGGCCAATGTGGTCAAAGCTACTTTGATTGGTCATTAGTGATCTAGACTCGCAAATCCAAATATTGTTACACATATTCTAATGAGTATTTCAACATTTGGATTTCAACAGCATCTGATGAGAAAGTTGTAGCTTTAATTTAAGACGAAGTTTATGTAAATCGGCCCAGCAAACTCTGAGAAAAATGAGTGACATTATTTGACACATTCACATATACACACTTACACACACATACAGACATTTTCCAAACTCGATAAACTGAGTTGAACAGTATAGCAGACTCGGTTCCCCGAACCTCGGTTAAAAAGTCGGTTTTCAGGGTGATTGCATAATCTTTCTATATGAGAAAGGCAAGACTTCTAATGTTTATTATTCTCATTTCGTTTTTGGATTTCTATTTTTAGTTTTTGTTATTTTTTGTCCAAAGAATATTTGTCAAAAATTCTGCTCAAAATCCGGGCCCCCTTAAAAATTTCCCGGCACAGAGATAACATCCCCCCCTCTCATGCGACCCAGTTTATTTAAACTACAAGTTCAACTACTAAATTCATTCTCAATCTATCGCTTGCTGGTTGGCACAAATGGAGCGGATGGAAAAATGGAAATGGTTTACCCTTAATTGGCAATCAAATTTAACGGAAAGTATTTTGCAAAACTGATATCCATAATCAAAAAGAGTGCTGCAGTACGCCAAAGACGAAAGAAATGATTTTTTTT
Source organism: Topomyia yanbarensis (assembly GCF_030247195.1). Taxonomy (NCBI): domain Eukaryota; kingdom Metazoa; phylum Arthropoda; class Insecta; order Diptera; family Culicidae; genus Topomyia; species Topomyia yanbarensis. The sequence continues at coordinate 154,145,156 of NC_080672.1, forward strand.
CGGAAGCATGAATAAAGAAAGGCCTCAAGATCGTCCCACAGATTCGAAGTACTCTTTTCCTGCGCCCTGACTAAATAATTGATGTGGGGAAAATGCTCGTTATATAGCTTATTCCACAGTTCCCATTTAAAACTTTGTACCGTTCCTTATATTCCCTGTTGTGTGCTCTATATTGCAGGATGGATATTTTTGCATACATATCTGAAAACCCTTATTTCACTATTCCCTGTTTACCGATGTGGGGGAGCAAAAAACAGAGGTTCGACCCATAATGTCAATTACAATAATGATATCAATCATTCAAATCAAAGTCGTACCACATTGTTTCCTTCCGGCGGAAATAACTGCTATTGAATAAGCAGATCACATGTTGAACATGTGATGCTTGCTGGCTGTAAAGGTGAGTTGGTATGTAATGGGTATGTAATGGGGATGCTTCGTATATGCATTTTCTATTCGATAGTTTATTTGAGGATGAGTTTTCGTCCAATACATTGCATTGGTGCAGCTTTTCTAAAACATCAACCAATTAATGCCGAGACTTGAAGTGTATTTTTTGTGCATGTTGATAAATTATAGCAATAAAAATCAGAGAATATATCATCTCATTTAATTTGTTTTTCGAGAATTTGGGCTACTTATATTTGGCATATAAATGATATTTGCACATGACATCCCCTAAATGAAGAACCTTACCCCCCCTCCCCCTCCAAACGGTTAGAAATTTTCCTAGCCCAAGAGGAGGGCCCCTGGACTCTAAGGTTAAAAATGTGAGCCTAGTCGAAATATTAAATGTCCGGTTTACCATACAATCATTTTAAATAACAGTATAGTGACAGAGAGGTATAGTTGAAAATCATGCGCGTAAAGACGGTAGCTGCAATGACTCAGTACGCTAGGCAAATCTTTTATAAGAGAGTTGGTCCTAAAATCGAGCCTTGAGGGACTCCACTGTAATTTAACTCTACATTTGAAATTTCAGAATTATGTTATACAATTTGATTTCTTTGCTTTAATTATGAAGTAATAAGCTTAACGGCTGTATTTTCAAATAGATAATTTGTATTTAGTTTATGAATAAGCAATCGGTGATTGATGGAGTCGAAAGATTTACTAAAATGGAATAATACTAAGATGGTTATTTTGAACTTTTTTTAAACTTTTTATTTTGATTATAGTGGTTTTAACCTAATGGTCATTTGTCTCTTTTCAGGTTAGCGGAATCTCTGTTGGAAAAATCTCTAACTCTAGTGCGTACAAGGTAATCTATTTACCAACTACGCTATGTCCGTCCCCTGTTTTTTAACTTATCCAAGATTCTACGTATATCATTATCAATTGTGATTAATGCTGTTCTCGTGCTGAAGTTCTTGCGATATCCTGATTGAACGACACAGAGTAGATCATGTTCTGTAAGACACTGGATCAGCTGATCATTTATCAGGCTCTCAAACAACTTCAACAAAGTAGAATGCTATGGGACTGGGACAACTCGAGATGCTTTACACCAGGTTAGAAACGACAAAGTTGTTATAATTTAATTGAACAGATAAGAAGGAAGAAAAATATAGATTGGTTTAGTACACTTATTGGTATTTGATCAACGCCTTTCGATCCACAATTTGCCGTGTTATAGTGCTTTTCCACTTCATCTTGCATGACATTGTTGAGTTCTTCGTTAACCCCTTCATGTCCATATTGTTTGTGTACAACAACCTTTTTAAACAGCTATAAATTTGATTGAGGCAAGATTTGCTCAAAACAAGAAAGGCTAATAAATGTGACCTTTCATTGGAGTATTGACAATTACAAGGATCAGCTCTAGAACTGAAGTTATTGCAATTAGTCTGATTGTATTCCGATGGAGCAGTGCTGCCAGGGACAGTTTACGTTCACGACGGAAAATTAATTTTTCATATATCTTCGTTATGTTGATTGATTGAAATATTATTGAAAACCGATAAAACTTATCAATTTAAACTGTCTTTGGCTACGTTTTCCACGCAAGTGGACTATTGTAAATATTCTAGGAAAATTGTATTGAGCATGGAAAGGTAAAAAGTGAACAGCTTCTAGCACTGCGAGGAAAGCACCTATCTTTATGAAAAAAGGTTTTTTGCGTATCTATCTTTACCGTGACGCCGGCCGTCTACCTTTATCAAGGACACATGTTAGTGAACTCGGGTGATTCGTAGTTATTCTGCCTAAGCTCGACCCTCATTAACAGAAGGCAAAAATTAAGCTCGTACGATATTAAGCCTGTTCTAATGATCCTGCCACTTCTAGTTTTCCGATCTGTTTACTTCACATCCCTGCTCTCACTTGAGTACTATGGCTCTAAGTTTCATAACTTTCCCTACCCAGTAATCTCTAGCTAATTGAATGTCGTTAAAACGTAAAAAAAATTTCAGGTTATTCACGACTTGCCAATCAATATTCGTGAGCTCACTCAATATTCGTGAGCTCACGCAAGAAGTTTTTGTTGAAATCGCTCAAAATGACTAGATTTGGTTCAGTGGCAGAAATTTCTGTAGTCGTATTGAGAAAATTATTGAGGCTATCCATCTTTGCCCATGGCAGGTTATAGACTACACCACACATGAGATTAGCTTTGGTATTCAAGGTATTCAATGTCCGAATGACTTTCTGATTTTTTTATTACTTCATATTTTATAGATTTTCGCAAATGGCTACTCCACCTCTACACTTTTTCTGCTTAGTTGTTCGCTCATTGCGAATTATGCGATATCCCGAGAGATCAACAGAACGCTTAATATTTGACGAACGCAACTACAGCCGATACTGATATTTCACTACGATAAAAGATTATTCTATAGTTGTCAATGTGTTTTATAAGGCTGCAAAAATTATGCATGGTAATGTATATGAAGTTTTTTGACTTTTTAGCAATAAGCGCTTTTAACTCTATGTCGCTCTGGTAGTGATGTTGAATACGAGTATCAATTGCAACTTTATACGATGGAAGAGGAAATGTCGTCCAGTTTAGTTTGTGAAGTGCGTATAAAAGAAATTGTTTTTGGACTGATTCGATGCGTTCTTTGTACAGGACAGTGTATGGGTTCCATACTATGCTGCAATATTCCAAAATTGGCCTGACATGTGAATTGTAGAATGATTTAATTGTGCAGGGGTCTTCAAAATTATAGCTGAAGCGTTTAATAAAGCCGAGCATACTATTTGCTTTATTTATTATTATATTGTAACGATCCACAAATGTGAGCTTGGAGTCTAAGATTACAGTTTCTTGCAACTTCGCTCGTGTACTGATCGGGAGCCGCTCCGGAATTTCAGTGAAATTTGTCTTGTTAACGTTGTTTGAGGTGGAGTTGCGATTTCTTAAATTGATATTAATCGCATTACTATTTATTAAACCGACACGTCGAGAGCATATTTGCGGATATTAGTCAATAAATCGAAGTTTTAGTGTCTTGCTGTCGAAAATCAGCTAGTCTACAATTTCTAAACGGATCACCACAACTCACATACGCTGTAACGATGATCTGCAAGAAGTGTGCTTCTGTGATAGTGCCAGGAGAGAATATAATCATTTGTGAAGGCTTTAGTTCCGACCAATATCACGCTGAGTGTGTGTCGCTGACCGTTCCTGAGGTCGTCAACTGTAACAAACATCGAAATATTTGGTGGATGTGCACACCATGTATTGAAATAATGAACGACGTTCGACGTTTGGGAACTTTCCGTGATAGACGGCAAGCGCTGTCCGACGCTGACGGTTTTATACCAATTCGCTCTGCCTCTGTAGCTGTTCATGCAAAATCGCTAACGGATGAAAATAGCGTAAATTATCTGGAGGATTTGACCAAAATAAAGCTTGTTGCTTCGATATTCAGGACACTATTGCTGAGATTTCCCGTGTACGTTTCGATGATACAAGCGTGCAAAATAATTCTCCCCCGCTCAGTCATCTCCGATATCTTCTACGAAACTACAGCAAGGCACCGGTAGTGTTTCGACAGTTTCGCACCACTCGACAATTTCTGTTTCATTGCTCTGCTGGCTTTTCTTCACACGAATCAATTCTATCATTGTAAAAAAGTTGGTACCCGAGTGGAAGGATGCAGCATCAATGCCGTTCATATCGTTCAAGGTTGGGATCGATGTGAAGTTAAAGCGCATTGCGTTATCTCCAAGTACATGGCCGCGCGGAATTTGTTTTCGGGAATTCCACGAACAGTTCGATGTCTGGGAGCCCTAATATTATTAATGTTTAGTGTAAATTTCACAATGTTCTAAATGTGTATTGCTTTGTTTATTGTTCTAAGTGATTTGTTTAGAAATGTATAGCAAAGTAGTTTTTAATTATTTTAGGTTAAGCAGTAGTCTGTATGGTGTTTCACACAATGTTACAAATTCTAAAAGGTTTGATGTTGTTGAGCGGCCTTTATAAAAGCCATGCTGTTTGCTTGTTATTTGATTTTTGATTTGCTGGAATAAATTTAATAATTTTAGAATGCATGAAATAATGGCATTCCCTCGATGGTTTCGAATGTCCGATTTAGTGCCTGATTTAAAAATAGGCACTAAAAAGGATGAATTCCATATTTCTGGGAATGTTCCATTTTATAGTGACGTGTTGAAAATATGTAGTAATGGTACAGTAAGTTCTTCTGCTAGATTTTTTAAAAATATTGGGGCAATTCCGTCGGGTCCAGGTCCTAGGTTTTTAGTGCAGTGGTAATTTCGTGTCGGCGGCAAAAGATGATGATGAGTTATGTTCTACCATAGACCATGCGGTAGACTTGGGTGCAACGCCCAACTCCTACTTAGTCAAAGAATTCTTCACATTTCCTTTCGATCATGTCCATATGAGCCTGCCTAGTCCTAGTTTTCCGTTCTAAGTTTATAACTGATTCGCTCTAGAATACCTATCCGTCTTTCAATTTCATTGCTTTCGTCTCTCTTAGTCTCAAATTTGCCGAAAATAGCCAACAAAATCGATACAGTATTACTTACATTTATATTTTCTTCCTCTATAGAGGGCGTTGTTACTTCCGAAAAATCGACGTTCCAAATTTATACGTAGCTTCGCGGAATTGGTGTAGGCGGTGAGTTCTTTCGCTTGACAAAAATTTTCCATAAGAGTCAAGGTCTGCTGCTGCTTCGTCTGGGTTCAGCCCATATTCCTGATAGACTTCGATAAAAATGCGCAGGAGATGGTCGGGTGCGGTCGGTAGTCCTTCGGATGCGAGCGTCATTTTGATGCTGGTTGGCGTCATTCCTTCCACGCAAATAGATGGTTGTTGGTCCTTCATATATGCCAGGCGAACAATATTCATTATTTTTGCTTCGCGAAGTCTGGCCTTTAAGAAGCGACCGTCGCCATTCGTTGATTATGACGTGAGGCATACGATGGGAGGGCATATGGGGTCCAGTTCAAATAGACTGTCTATGTTCGAATGTTGAGATGTGGTTGGCAATATGTTTATATTATTTTCGCCAACGGTAGGTGTAATTCTATAAGGGTTAATTTTGTCTCCCTTAAGAAAATTTATAAATGTTGAAGTAATATTTTTATTTGGAGGTCCAGAAAGTTGAATACGCGCTGCGGCCAGTAGTTCCTTGTCCGAAGGCAATTTGGTGATTTGGTCGTTAATGTTGAAATTCTGATTATTTTGGTTATTGTTAATATTCTGACTGTTATTGCTGTTGCCATTGTTTGCATTGATGTTGCTGTTGTTGTTATTGATGTTCCTGTTACTATTCTTGTTGTTGGTGTAGTTTTTCATGTTGCTAAAATGCAGTTGTTTTTATTGTTCTTATTGTTGTTGTTGTTGTTTGTATTCTTCCTTCTTCGTCTGCGATTTGCCTTCTCAGCTTCTTTTTCTTGGAGGCGTCGTTTACGTTGTCGCGAGTCATATTGACTCCAGTCGCGTTTCCATATTTTTTTGGTTTCAATTAAGCGCCAGCCAGATGTAGGTTCAGAGTTGATTTCGATTTCCGCCGCTGGTTGTGGATGGTGCGGTATGGCGTCTAGCTCTTCAGCGAGAGTATGGTAGAATTCTGACATTTGTTTTCTTTCAATGAAGGTTTCGTTTGATAATGCCTTCATCCCGTCTAAAAATTTTTTCGCTGCGATGCTACATGGTGATTTGCTATTTCGTATTTCTTCTATGTGTGGTTCCATGAGGTCAATTTTAGACTCTATATATAGCCTTTTCGAAGCGTTGTTCGGCATTTTTCGTGAATTGATGATTCGCTTTGTTGATGTCAGCCAGAAGAGAGTAATTTTCATGCTTATTTTGGAAGTGATGACATACGATTGATTATTTTAGTAGCGGAATTGCAGGTCGTAATGTTGGAGTTTTTTATGTCAGCCTTCAATTCTGCAAGCAGAGATTCTATGTTGTCCAGTGTTTCATGGGCGACTTTTTGATGTTTAATTTGTGCATATAGTGCGTGATTTGCTTCAATTTGCGCCTTTATAGTGATGTTCAATTCGTGCTGCTGCTTCATAAGCATTCGTAATTGTATATTTTCATTCAGCTGATCTGTAAACTCGGCTTGACATTCAATGCAAAGAGGCAACATGAACGTCCGTAGCAGCTCTTCGCTATTTCGTTGGGTCCCCATACAAGCAGCATGAAAGCTTCTTCGGCATGTGCCAGCACATTTCCACAGGTGCTTGTTGTCACTAATTTCACACTGGTTTATATCACACTTTTCCATTCTTACGCGACGGTACGTGGTTAAATATCGAGAAAAAAAATATAAATAAAATTATGCCTTCTTGCACTTACACGTTAGCGGGTCAAAATAAAGGAAGTTAAAATAAAATACACGCGCGATACGGCAGCGCGAGTCTGAGAATGCGTCCGGTCGGTTAGACGGTTAAATATGCAATGCTAAGATGGCCGACTGATTGGCTATTTGCATATTTTTACTAAATTCTATGTTTCGTTCTTTCGAATCTTCACTTGTCCGTTTTTTATTACTTTTCAAACAGTCGAACTGATACACCATCAGGCCAATAAAAGCTATCAGGGACGATATTCGATACAGAGCTTTGAACCGTTATTTTAAATGATATAAATGAAAGATCTTTTTGGCGTTTGCTTTGGGGTACAAGTTTCACCACTTTCACCGTAATGGGATTGCAGATAGAAATTTCACAAACATGTAGCTTCACATCTTCTTCTGATTGATCGGGAGCGAACGGTGTTACGTAGCATGCTACGAAGTCTTCAGGAGAATGTTCTCTTACGGCAACTTAGAGGCGGGTGCCACAGAAGTCTGAGAGGAACAGCGATGTTTGTGGATGAGCTATTAGTGGTAGTCGATGTAGATGGTTCACTATTATTGATTGCATTGTTAATTTTCACACTATTCAGGATCTGAACACGTTTGTTTGTATTCACGATAAATTTATTGACAGGTTTTGCTACTGTGCTGTTAATCTCACCCAATATTTCGAAAAAAGACGTTTCGTTGGACGATCTGGAGAGGTTCAATGAGTCTTCAATACAATCATCGAGAGAAATCTGGTCTATTGTGTTGTAGAATGTTGAATCCTGTATTAAGTTTGACGATTTCTTGTGCTGACGAGAACTGAATATGGTTTTGTTTATTTTCCTGAGATTTTCACCGTAGTTACCGAGGCGTGTATCTGTAGAGTCCATTCTAATCAGGAGTTCACGTAGTGCTTACATGATCAACGTTTCCCTATCGTAGACTGCTGGTTCAAAGTTAAGACGACAGGTTTCGCAGCACCAGAGTAGCCCCACTCTTGCTGATAGTACAGATAAATTATATTTATTGATTCCAACACAGTTATGATGAAAGCTTTGATCAGGGCCTGCGTCACACTTTTAGCAATTCTGTGTATAAAGTGTCTGTAAGACAGAACTGTACTACCGCTTCTACTGTAAGGAATGTCAACTGACAGTGAAACAGAAAAGAGTAACACCTACTAACTCATCAGCCGCACAATTGTAAATCTGATTGGTTCGCACGTCTGTGTTAGTGCCTGCGAATAAACAACTGCACTGCAAATCACTTTAATTCTTCAATTTGCGAAAAATACTCTCGAACCCGTATGAACCCTGAATGACTGCAAGTACAATTAAATTCGTTGGTATTAAGTAATAAACAAGTACGCGACGGCGACAGCGAGTAAGCAGAAATCTAAAGCGCGGAAGCTCGATAGCGGTAGCGATCGACCAAGCGTTACGTTAAGTTATAGGGTGATGAGCTTATTTTCGCCATGTTTCTATTATCACCCTACCCATTTGAAGCCGTTGGTTAGAGCAGCGTGTGCAATCTTTGTTCATCTCATTGAGTCAAATGGTAGCGCAACAATAGGGGCACTCGATTCGAGTTTTCGTTGCGCTCAATTTCACCATTTTGAGGGCATTTGTGTTATTATCTTGATTAATGAATTAAGGATGCTTAGTATGGTTAAAATAGGCACTTTACCCTATATACAGCAATTCTATGAAAAAAAGTTATTCGATCGCTCAAAATTTCGAAATATTTGGTAACATCGTTCCTTATCGAAAAATATTAGGCACGTATTTTTCCATGTTCGAAAAATCGTGATTTTTCAAAAGATGAATTTTTTAAAACTTCATAGCTTCTTTCACAAATCGAAAGGGTAAAATATTTGTGATCTGTACGCTGCTGGTGGATGAATCAGTTTGTGTCGTTACCTACTATCCAATTATTTTAAATTATGATGATTAGAAAATAGCATAAACAACGAATAAACCGGATTTTAAAGGACGATTCAGACGATACATCAGATTCCCTCAATGTCAACGGAACGTCACCGTTCCGTCTGGATAAATTTGATACTTTTCCCTTGTACCCGTTTACACATGCCGTACGTCAAACCATTCCGTGCCGTTGATGTTGTGTGTGAATGCAATCATTAAACTGCATGTAACTAATCTTGACGTTCCGTACCGGTGACGGAAGCCTGATGTATCGTGTGAATCGTACTCAAGTCACCCGACCGAAGCCAGTTCACGATTGATTACCGCTAATTTCATGCACCGAGTCGCAAATCTTAAACAGAAAGATTTGTGATTACTATGATCCAACTGGCTCCATGGACTGACTATAATAATTGATTCTCCGATTCTCCGTGCTAGTAACGTGCAACAGAAAACAATTTATTTGAAAAACTATTCATCCCTCATCAGCGCTATCAAACCGTCAGCCATGAATTAAATTTCAAATTCTTTCCTTCACCAACTATTATGTTTATTTCCGACGGATCGAAATCAGCATACCAACAGACACACATGGAAATACCTAATTTTAAAATCATCTGATGCTGAAGCTCATTCCTACTTGGTTCCCGCTAATTACATACACTGAGCCGATCGATTTTTTGAAACCGTGAAAGTAGAGGACCGCCTTAATGTGCACAGGCTCTGCGTCTTAATATAAAAATTGATTCCGTCAACACTAGTTTCACTGTTATCAGTTATATTATACATAAATAATACATTTCTATATTTATTGTTATCATTAAATACGACAAGTATAGTGTAAAATATAGTTAACCCTTAAATGTATAACGGTGTTTAAAAAAACATTGCGAAAAACATCTCAAAATTATCACAGTAATGTATTGAATCTACGAGACAATTTTATCAAAATTTTAAAAAAATGATTTGCGCCTTTGAGGATTAGTATGACTCCCATGTTTGGAATTAAAGCCAAATGTGATGTCAATTGATACGAAAAATATATCTACTGCATATTTTTCAAAGACTTATTATGTACAACAAGAATGTTGCCAAAAAAAAACGGAACCCATTTGTTGCCAAAATCGGAGCGTTCCAAAATGGGAGCATGCAAAAAACAGAATCTTACTGCAATAAACACAACCAAAACAAAAATAAGAATGTACATTTCAGCTTTATACATGAGTGGACCGATCTTGGATGTTCCGCACTACGCTTCCGATGCTGATTCCGGCGATACCATAGTATTTCACATAATACTGACCAAGTGACAATGGGGTCAATCAATTAAACTGATCCCAAAGTTTTGTAATATTCTTGAAAGCTTATATAAAATCCCTTCTAAAATGATATTGATACTCTGATTCAAATACTGGATTCTACGTGAAAATCAACCGGAAAATCCGGAACATCTGTAGAATTGTAGAAGTAAATTCATGAATCTACTTCCAGAATTCTGCAGTGTTTTTTTTTAAACATTTATTCACGTTTCGGACCTTTTGGAAGATCTGGAACACAATGGGACTGTCCAATTCATAAACCTCGTTCTAGAGCTCTAAGTTATTTTGGAATATCTTTCGCATAAATTCGGAAATATTATTTGCATAAATTCATACTTGTGACTAGGATATGGACCCTATTCGCAAGTTCGAAAGTTTTTTTAGAATTATTATTGCAAAGAAAAAATGTATTTGTGAACAAAGTCCCTACTTGTGAACTGGCCAATTCTTCGCCGGATCATCCGAAAGGTCAATTGGTCTCTGTCCCAGTCACAAGTACGAATTTATAACCATGTTTTTATTTCGTCAATCAAGTGTAGACTACATTATACAAATATTAATTGCTTATATACTATCTTGTAAACTATTTCTATGTACTATGATGCCGTAAACAGTTGAAAAACTGTTTTAAACTTGTTCGGGGCATGGTAAGGTCAATACTTTCACAATGCTCGTTATACACAGCCATCATCTGGTTTAGTGGTTCGAATTTAGCATAGTCTGTACGGTGATGACCTATCGCGAACAAATTTCTATTGCGTAATTGACGAGTAGGAGCATATAAATTTAATTTTGACAATATGTAAGATGAGTCAATACGCTGCATGACGATATCGTTTAGAAACGAGATCATAGCATAGTCCCGACGTTCTTTCAATGTTTGAACATCTATCAACATACAACGTGCTTCATAAGATGGAAGAGGGAATCTTAACTTGCGTAGTGCATATAATAGAAACTGTTTTTGGATTGACTCAATTCTCACTTCGCGTTTTTTTTATGAATGGTGACCAAACAATACTACAATATTCTAAAATAGACCGAACATATGCTACGTAAAGAGTTTCAATTGTGTAAGGATCTTGAAAGTGATATCCGAAGCGTTTTATAAAATTAAGCATATTACTAGCTCTATGAACAATTGTGTTGTAATGTTCCACAAATTTTAATTTTTTATCTAAGATAACTCCTAAATCTCTTATTTTATCGCATTTCTGAACGGTTTGATTACCTAATGTAACTGACACGGAAGCCATGATTTGTTTTCTGCTAAAAGTCATGAGATTTTTAACATTTAATTCCAGTAAACATTTACAACACCATGTATAAAAGATTTGTGTTTCATTGTGAAAATCATTATAGTCATTATTATTTCTAATTTCTAAAAATAGCTTCATATCATCCGCATATATGAGAATTTTAATGTTTTTTAAAATAAGAGAGATGTCGTTGACATATAAAATAAAAAGGAGAGGTCCTAAGTGTGAACCCCCGAAGTAACTTTAATTATATCAGATTTCATCTCATAGAATTTTACTTTTTGCTGACGATCTGTTAAATACGACTTAATCCAATTGAGGAGTCCTTATGCGAATGATTTTTCCAGTTATACCTATGAATTTACACCAATGAAAAAAATATTTTCCTAAAAAACTTCAAAGATCTAGAACTAGATTCATGAATTGACCAATTTTACGGATGTTCCGCATCTTCCGGATGATTTTCACGTAGAATTCAGGAACAAGAGTTGAGTCATAGTATTATTATCATTTTGGAGATTTTAAATAAACTTTCAAACTTATTACACATTTTTGGGATCAGTTTCATTGATTGACTACGTTGTCACTAGTTCAACATTATGAGATATAAAATTATCCCGCCGGAATCGGCATCAGAATTGAAATCCGGAAAAGTAAAAATTTGATATATGCATTCTTATTTTTGTTTTGTTTGTGTTTATGATTAGTATTCTGTCAATAAACCTGTGATTTATGATCATACGGTTCTGCATACATCTATGTATGCCAAACATGACCCATTCAGCACCAATTCCCACTAGAAAATTTGGTCAAGAACGATAGTATTTACCAGCAACTGCAAATCGAAACTCCAACACACAATTTGGGTACAGGTTCATATAGATTTGACTGAAAATGTGTCTTAGAACTAAGTTTGAAATCGGGGTCAATATGGCCCACTATCACCTTATTTGTTACAAACAGTTAACACCTAAAGAAGGTTAAGGGGGTTTTTCACTCAAAAATGGCGGAATTTTTCGTGAAAGATAGACATTTATATTTTAAATAAATTATAAACATCCTTAATCGAAAAATTATCTCAAAAATTCAACGTCGAGGTTAAGTAGTTTTTGAATGGCAATAACACCGCAAATCGTGTGTTTTCCAGAGACATTTTACAAAAAGTTTCATCACTAAGTCGATATTTTTTTATTGAAAAAAGTACTGAATGTTATTGAAATGATGCATTATTATACACAAAAGTTTTGGTCAATTCGCTTCACCCAAAGTTCCAAAAAAATTCCACAAGAAAGTGGTTTTTTTCTTACTGAAACCCTCACCCCCCTTAACGCAGGCCAAATAGCCAAAGAATTGAAAAATTTACTTGGCTTTTCTGCTTCCGAGTTAGGTATTATTATGAAAAGAAAAGACCCAAAGTGCCACAACGCACAGTGGCGGGTCTTCAAACAAAAGTCGGACAAAACCTCAAATGTTACCTAATTTGGCTTAAAATCACAATTTAAGCTAATTTTGAGGTGCTGAGCTCATTTTTGATGTCAAAAGTCGTAAAATATTAAATGCATTTTTCCATACAGTGTCATTGAACCTTTCTTATAACTATGATCCCGTTTTCATGATAGATTTTCCGTTACTGTTCACCAATGTCAGCAATATCATAAAAAAATGAAGAATACTACTTTAAATCCATTGTGTAATATATTGGTTTACTGTAGATTGTCTAACTATTTTAAACAAAACACCATGCGCCTCCATACCAGCAACAAAGCTTCAAAATCTCCTTAAAACTTTTTGCGCACCTAGGCGCAGAACGAGACCATGATATTCGAAAAGTAGATGTTATTCCCCATCGAATGTATACTATGGGACCGTTCCGAAATGATTCCGAAATTTGTACAGAATACATTAGTGAAAAAAGTATTTTTGATCTGACCACCTCAAACATATTTAAACTAAAAAGTCATAGTTCCAAGCAAATTTACTAAATGTATTTTATTCACTAATCAAGTTCTTTCGTTCCTCTACACAATGAAACTAGTTGTGCTAAAATCGGACGAAAATCAAAAGAGCAACATGCATTTGAAGTGAACAGAGTAATGGTGGTTTCGGAAATGAAAATCAATAAAAAGTCCGGACTTTGCTACGTTTAAACTCATGTTAAAAATCGTGTTCTTATCCAATGATCATAAAATTTTGAATATACATCATTCAATATATGAGAAATCTAGAAAAAATATAAAATATCAATATTTCAAAAATAAATTTTTGAGGTTTTGGCCAGCCTCCAGCCACTGTGCAACGTTCTGGAATTATCCAGGAGCTTTATTTAATTCATTTTAACCGTAATGAGGTTCACAATTTGAAAGTGTTAGAAAAATTACGTTTCATGTTCCACGTACGAGTGAGGTGGGAACATTATAGACGACATGGGGACAGAATTCAAAATTTAACAAATTTTTCAAAATTTACTATGTTCATAGATCTGCAAGGTGAATTGCTAGATTCAGTTTTACCACTCACTTCTATTTGAATAAAGAAAATCTGCAGACGGTCAGCGGACAAATGGAGGGTTCAGAATATCGAAATGATAGAAAACTGAGAACAGATCAAACGTTTCTTCACTTAGCTTATCTCCCTCTCACCGCACCAGATCAATCTGATTCGTACCCGGTATTAGACGACATTCAATGTCCGTTGATACCCTTTGCGGCTCGTTGAAATACTTTTTGATTTTGCTCGTTAACTGAAGAGCAACAGAGGCAGGGACGACCGAAATCTGCCTCTGTGTTGTCAGAACTAACAGCGTAAAAGAACGGAAATCTACCAATACCCTAAAGAAGTGCACTTGGAAGAAAGTGGTTCGGTTTGTTTAATTGACCGAATAATTGCGAGCAATTGGCTGCCTGCTGCAAACCGCTGTCATTGTGTAGCATAATTGCGAGCACTGTTTATATCTCCCTTAACGGAAAAAGACATGTTTTTAAAAAATCAGCATCTTAAGGGGTGACATCACTGTAGAACATGAAAAAATGGGCATATTTAAGGAATTTTACTAAAAGCAATATAGAGGTGAATCAAGATTTTGTGAAAGGAGATTTACAATGCTACTTATGAAGCACAAAAAATAATTTTGGTTTTTTGATACAACATTTTCAAGACATTCTAGATCAATAATTTTTTTTTAATTTGTGCAGTGGTGTATCCCCTTAAAGCGAGGATGGTTGAACTAGAGAGTGATTCCCCAAGAAAGCGATCAACCACAAAATATAACCATCAGTCACTCGAACAAAATGTTACAGTAGTGTTCGGTTTACGAATCTCCATGGTTTTCTCTGGCAATTAGAAAGTTTTGACAGAAGACCAATTTTTCAAAAGGATGTAGAAGTTTTTGCATGCGTAGCGTAACGTTAAAATTTTTTTGTTCGATTATCGTATTTTGTACTGTAAAACTATCCGAGAATAAGCTGAAGAGAAGAAATAGATTCACTGATCCTATAGCGGAGCGAGTTTTTATGCTTCTGCTCTGTGCAAGTTGAGAAGAGAGACTGTTAATCGGCGTATCATATAATAAGTATCTCTTATCTCTTTCAAACAACTTAACTCTCTGGTGCCCAATCCCGTCGTTTGGCGGGGTTAAGGAGAATCGTTGTAAAATGTACGTTAATGTTTAATGTTATCATCCCCACTAAAACCTCTTCAAGACACTCCCGGCTATCATTTGTTGTAGGAGATGAACCACTGCGACCAGTATTTAGATCTATTGTTTGACTTGTGGTACATTGTCTACTGGTTGAAGTCATTATATAAAATGACATTTAAGTTGAAAATTTAAAGGAAGCGAAAAAAATTGGGGGTAGGTACTGTCCGGAACATAACCGAGGTGTTGACGTAGGACAATTATTTTGTGAACGTTTCCTGTGTAACCTGTATAAACCTTAAGGAATCATGCTACATTTACTAGTAATTCGCAAAATTTCGAATAACTGATCTAGTCAGCATTCCTCAATCGGCAGAAATTTACCGCAAACTATCAACTCTTATTGACAGATGTTTATATACATACCTGTATTTTATACGGAGTACTCGGTAATAATGGAGGTGGGCGTAGCGTAGCTGGTAAATCGATTGCGTTGTACGCAGCGCACCTGGGTTTGAGTCCCGACCCCGCACATAGAGTTAGAAATTTTTCATAAGAGATTTTTCTAACCCGAAAAGGCGGATGACCTTAATCTATATGCATGCATTTAAATAACTTGGTTCCAGGATTTGGGTAGGTGCTAGCTCGATTGAATTCCGATTACCCATTTCGTATACAGAGCAAATCGTGTTCCGAAGCCATCGTTCCATCAACCAGCCCCGCCTTACTGTATTGTTTGTAACAACAGGATTCAACAATACAATTAGACTTGCGATTTCCTACATATGGTAAGAAATCTACGTGTATTTAGTTTATTTATTTGGTTTTATATACATAAAACCAGATATTTATATGTGTAATACTATGAGCACGTCTTATCAGATTGTTTCTTTTTCTCCACCTTTTGCTTATTTCCTTTCTTCCTCTGATGACACGTCAATTTATTCACTCATCTCTGCAATTTGTCGTGGAGCTCTATCAATCCTGCTCGACGAGAGTTAATGACAAAAAGAAAAACCTGTTTTAATCCACCTAGCGGTGCAATTGTGCCTTTCTCATTTCTCTAAACTATGGCTCGGTGGCTGTTTATGATGAACATAATTGTGGAAATGTCCATTACATTCTTAGTACACTTTGCACTTATACACAATGGCTTGCCAGCCACGAACCAGATGAGCTACGTGGCGACGGTGAAAAATCATACAAATATCATATAGCATTAGATCAATGTAATCTGATTGCTAACTCATTTTGCCATGCGGGGATGAGTGTGTGAGGAGGGTGAAAGTCCCACGAACGAACGACTACCCAGCTTAACTTGGTATGTTTTGTGATATAGTGGTGGTTAATAGATGATGGGTTTGAGAGGGGGGGGGGGGGGGTATGAGGGCTGGATGGGGTGTTGGTCTGAGGAGTGATGTAAGGGAATTTTAAAGGGAAGGAAGTGAACAGTAGAGGGGGGTAACCCTTCTCCGTGTACCATCAACTATACTCCTGTTAAAATCCAGAAAACTTACACCAGTCAAAAAAAAAATGGCCTGGCCGGGATTAGGTTGACGTTTTTCAGAGTGATTGCATAACCTTTCTACATAAGTAAGCTGACCAACCGTACGGAATTTGGGAGGACTGTACGGATTTTCCGACGCATGTCCGGAAAAAATACCTGTACGGATTTGTCCGGAATTTGTGCGGAATTTCCGAGCTTAGTGGAAGTAGATGTACTCCCGGAAAAATACAAATTCTTACACAAACAACAAAATAATGTTAATGCATTGGGTCGGAGTCTCAAAGGTTTCGAGTTCGAATCTCGTCTCTGGGGGAATTTTTTTCACATGATTGCTTAGCTTCACACACCATTTTCGATCGTTTTTCCCCGTTAGATACCTCCAGTCCTAAATATGGCCGCGAACTAGTTTAGCAGGATCTAAACTGCGATTTTGGTGGTAATAGGCAACCAGTAAATGAGAGTAAAAGAATCGAAATTTGAGTTTTTTTCTGAGCTCTGGGAACAAGTATATTTTTTGAATTGTCCCTAACACAGATAAACAAATGAACAGTTATCTGTCTAACTATCCGTCCCGACCAGTCATTTAAACCATTCACGCAAGTTGGGTTATATTTTTTGAATTTGGATAGCTGGCTCGAAGTCGAAGGTTCCTAGAAATCCGTTTTGTGAGAATCGGTGCCATGGTACTGAAGCCCTCAATATCGATGATATCCTTGTTTTCGAAGAATGCGAGAAACTATCTCTTTCTTTTTAGCGACATAATTCAGCGCAATTCATTTCATTCGATTATCATTTGCCTAGTTCTTTCATTTGCACTACATGGCTCTTTAATTATGTACCAAATATGCCAAATCGGTGTACGTTCTTTTATCGATGAAGATTGAGCAACACACCAAAACAAACGTGACGCCACAAACTAATTACATCGGCACACAGCGAATAATGGAAATTAAGCGAAACTTCGCTTATGAAACATTCTAAAAAATCATGCTTTTCGTTACATTCTGTTCCTTGAAAATACTTCAAAATTTGACACAAAATCGATTTAATTATTTTGACCAAATAGTTAGAATATGCCTTTCGCTACGATTAGAATTAATACCATTATTCTCATGATACCATCTTGCAGGTCAATGTTTTGAAATGGGCTTCTATTTTAAAAGGTTTGATCAGGGGTGAAATAGGTTAAAGAGTGAAACTGTACGGTAACGTTTTTTGAAAGTATATGTTTACGCTTGAGACTGCGTTTATAAATTTGGAAGTGCTAAAACGTTCACTTAATCACCGGGATATTTTTCATGTTTGCGAGATCGCTGGTGTAACAGTGTGTGGATGATCGCAAAGGATCCGAGTGTTTGTATGTTAACGTATTTGATAGCGTAGGCGTTTGTTTGTCGCATATGTTAATGAGTATGTAACTTCGCGTGTAAATTCGATTGCAAAACCGTGTGGTCATTTGGATATACGCGTGAGCTCTTCAATGTTCACGTAAACCGCGAGTCTCACGTTTTCACGTAGGTTTGCATGGATGATCGCAATTGTATGTTCGCGTTTGTGACGAGAGTTGTATTATTGCGCAGGGCTCAAACGTTTGTAGTTTAACGGTTTTGAAGCGTGAGCGTCTGTGTGCCGCGTGTATAATTTTTTTTTGAACAACCGTGTAAATTCTTGCATTTTCGCGTAGGCTATTGAATGTTTGTACGAACGGCGATTTTGAGTGTACGCTTTTTATCTAGGGATGAGTTCCCCCATATCACTGGAGTATCCGGCGATAACGCCCTGAGATTACTAGTGCATTTGAATTTTTTGAGACCAAGATAGAAGGCATGGACCTAGGCTGCTAGGAATTAAGGGAGGGGTTTGCGCAAATGATGGAGATTCCATGTTCACGTGCGTTACTAGATTTAAATTACCGTGAAGGCTACAAGCGTTTTTATGTTAACGTGTTTGATCGCGTGGGTGTGTGTATATCTTCACGTATTTGAATTCGTTTATATAACCTTGTAGCCGTTTACGTGCGGCTTTCGAATGTTTACGCGGCCCGTCATACTGTGGTATGATTTTAGGCGTACGGTTCAGATGAAAAAAGAAAGTGAGCTCCCCCATCTCACTGAAGTCTTTAACTACGGCACCTTGAGACTTGTTGTCTAGTGTATATAGGTTTCGTATTTTAAAGTGGGAACTCCCGGACGAGTACGATTCAAAATTGCGTTTGTGTGTTGGCGCTTGAGATATCGTTCATAAATCCGTACATTTTCATTATTTATAATTTATTTATAATTAATTAATATCAACAGACACAGTGTGGTCCTAATGATAATTTCTTAATCTATTTAAAAAGTCAACATGTAATCTGCTACGTGGAATGTGAAGATCGAACTCGGATGACACTCTGTTGAAGGTCCGCTGCAAACCAATGATGGCACCGTTTACTCCATAGTTAGTCCGGCGAAGAGGTAATCGGAGGAATAAATTATGGCGAAGGGCGCGAGGGCGAACATTCATATTTATCGCACTGAGAAGCTCGGGGCAGTCAATTCGATCTTGCAAAATATCCGAAATCGTCATAGCACGGAATAGATCCCGTCGCACTTGCAATGTATCGAGTCCAATAAGCAAACCCCGGCTTTCATAACTTGGCAGCTGGTGAGGATTGCTCCAAGGCAATCGACGAAGGGCAAACCGAACAAATCTGCGCTGTACTGTCTCAATTCGATGGACACCGTTGAGATAATGAGGGTTCCACACAACTGAACAATATTCCAGAGTTGATCGAACGAGTGAGCAGTAGAGAGATTTCAAGCAGTAAATATCTGAAAAGTGCTTAGATATTCTCATTATGAACCCCAAACAGCGTGCTGCCTTTGCGACAATATAGCTGATATGCTGTTTAAACGTCAGTTGTTCATCGAGAAAAACTCCGAGATCTTTGACGCAATTCGCTCTGTCAATTGTGGATTCAGCTAGACAGTAATTGAATCGAATTGGCGTTTTTTTCCTCGAGAACGTAATGACCGTACATTTCTTGGGGTTTAGGGTCATTCGGTTGATCTCGCACCATTCCGCAAAGGTTTCCAGTTGGCGTTGAAGGAAAGCTGCATCATCAGTATTCCGTATTCTATGGTATAACTTGAGGTCGTCGGCGAAAGACAACCGTGGTCCTTCTAAACAAAAGTTAACGTCGTTGAAATACAGAAGAAAAATCAATGGACCGAGATGGCTGCCTTGCGGAATACCAGATGAAGCAAAGAACTCTTCGGATACACAATCACCTATCTTGACTGCTAGACGACGATCACTGAGATACGATTGCATCCAACGGAGAATATTAGTACCAAAGCCAAGTCTATCCAATTTTGCCACTGCAATAGCGTGATTTATCTTGTCAAAAGCAGCTGAAAGATCCGTGTAGATAACATCAGTTTGAAGGCCGTCCGACATAGCATCTGTAACATATGTTGTGAACGACAGAAGATTCGTAGATGTTGAACGTTTCGGCATAAATCCATGCTGAGTCTCGGAGATATACTGTTTGCAGTGGCTGGAGATGGGTTCCAACACAGCCATTTCAAACAGCTTAGGAATTGCGCTTAGCGTTGTAATACCACGGTAATTGTCAACTACCTTTTTATCACCTTTTTTGTGAACTGGAAACATGAAGGAGGATTTCCAGAGTTCGGGAAATACTCCGGTTGATAGCGACAATTGAAACAGATGACAAAGAGGTTCAATTAGACCGGCAGAGCATTTTTTTAGAATAATAGTTGGTATACCATCTGGGCCTGCCGAGGTTGAAGCCTTCATTTTGCTAATCGCCAGTTGTACCATATTATTGTCGATATTGATAGAGTTCAAAGACTGGTATGATTGAGGTACATTGAGAGCCGCGCGTGAAGCCTGGGTCGGTGTCAGTTTCTCGTTGGAGAAAACACTCGCGAACTTTTCAGAGAATAGTTGGCAGATCTCTTGTAAACTAGAGCTCATACGTCCTCCATAGCTCATCGTTGAAGGCAACCCGGATTCCTTTCTTTGCTCGTTTACATGCTTCCAGAATGTTTTAGGTTCGGACTTCAACTTATGTTGCACGTTTCGCAAGTAATCGGCATGGCAACGCTTCGATGTCTTTTTATAGACTTGGTTAACATGAACGTAGTGTTGTCGCAGCACGTAGCCCCCAAACTTGGAGTACTTCTTCAGAGCGGCTCTTTTAGTCGCTTTTAACCGTCTCAGCTCGGCAGTGTACCACGCTGGGTGCTTAGATTGAAGGCCACTTCTTTTGGGTACATAGCGATCGATAGCATAGCTCATAACATTGGAGAAGGTCTGCACTGCAACGTTGACATCATCATTGTCGAGAATTTCAGTCCAGTGGATATTCGACAGGAAGTCAATAATGCTATTATAGTTGGATTTTCTAAAATTATAGCTGACGGTGTCAGAAGCATTGCAGTCATGCTTCACTCGAATCGCTTCAAGCAATATATGCAGGGGAGGGTGATGTCTAACAGTCTTTACCAGGGGGAACGGTGCTGCGGTAACTTTTGGCGCGTAGTCAGATTTGCTCGAGAAACAGAGATCAAGGATTCTGTTGTTCTCGTTGACCACATTATTCGTTTGGCGCAGCAGATTTAGACTGTAGCAGTCAAGCAAACTGGTGATACCAGCATGAAAAGATGACAATTCGGGATCAGCGAACATAAATCCGTCAGAAGCAGAGCGCCATTTTAATCCGGAGAAATTGAAATCACCAACAATCAGGATCTCATCAACCGGGCTTGCTTGAGCGGAAATCCGTTCCAGTGACTCAGTATGTGAATCAATCAATGTCGAATCGCGAGTGCGGTCCGGTGGAAGATAAACCACGCAAAGAAAAAGTGCGTAGCCAGCCAGTTTGATCCGCACCCACACCTGCTCGACACAGACCCCCAAAGTATCGTCAATCAGTTGCGCTTTCAATCGACGATGGATAGCCACAAGTACCCCGCCGCCGGTAGCCTTGAGACTGTTACGTGAGCTGCGATCAGTTCGGAAAACATCGTAGTTGGCACCAAATGCTTGCACTGACAGAGTGCTATCGCTAAGCCACGTCTCTGTGAGGGCGATTATGTCGAAGCATTCATCCGAACTTGCTACCAAATAATCTTCGATTACTGAATTCATACCACCGGCATTCTGGTAATATATTTGTAGGTTTGAATGCCGCGATTGATTGCCGTTGGTATCGATTTGGAAGACCCCTTCACCACTCCTGCACACAGGACCGGTACGACTGGTGAACGCTGGCTGCAATGGCTCGACTGTGGCAGGGGGATCTAGGGCTTCCATAGTGCTAGCAGCAGTGCGTCCCAGGGTGCGATGAGTCATACCAGCATAGCATAGAGTGCTTAGTCCTTCTGTGATCGTTGTAGAGCCGAATATGCTATGAAGAGACGTGCTCGTTACGATGGGATCCAAATTTTGTTTTTGACATTGAAGATTCACAGCGGCGGTAGAGTTGTGTTCATCAGCAGACTGTAAGTGAAATTTACATTGAGGGCGTGCAGCATCTTGTATTGCTTCGGAAGGACATATACCCTTCTTGGCTTTACCTGACACAGAAGAAGTCGCCGATTCGCCAGGTAAACCTAAATCGCTCGCCGGGATACAAGAAGTTGGACAGATGAGTTTATCCGGAACAGCTTGGCGCTACTGTTCACCACCAGATGGATTCTTCTCCGCCGTAATCCTGATGATAGGTCGTTGGATTTTTGAATTGGTCACAAATTCACGAAAGTAGATGTTCTCCGGCCAAGAGTCTTTGGACAGAGCCTTATCCCTGTATGATTTGCTAACGCCAACTTTGAAAGTAATGAAGCTCAAAGTTGAGAGATTCTTGTCCTTAGGAACTAGACGAACTATTCTCGGTTGCAGATTCTCCCCCAGACAATCTTTCACAAGGGTAGAAACTTCATCATCCGTCGTGCTGGGATCGAATGCTGACAAGTAAACCCATAACAGCTCCTCAGGTGGTGAAATTGTTTTTATTGTTTCAAACGCAGCTTTGGATCCACGAATATTTGGAATTTTTGTTTTGAGCGAATCATCTTCCCGTTTGCGCTTAGGCGTGTTTGAAACTGGATTATATTCAGCAATTCGATTCCAAGGCGTTATAGTTGGGGATAGCGGTTTTGAGTCAACTTTAACCGAGAGAGCTTTGACGACATCTTTCAAATCAGCTATGTCGTTCTTTATAGATTTCAGAGAATTGTTGTCAGGCACTATGTCGCAACAACGCGAAGCCATTCTACGAAAATTATCATTCGAGAATAAGTCAGCACAGCCGTCGCACATCCAGAATAGATTCCGTGTGTGTTGGCGCTTGAGATATCGTTCATAAATCCGTACATTTTCATTATTACGGGATCGTGGATATAAGAATGCTACAATTATGTTCAAGGGCCATTTTTCTAGTTGAATTATATTTTTTAAAGTAATATCAAAAGCTACAGCTGTGGGTTTTTTCGCTTTGGTACTTGCCAGGTGGAACATTTTCCAAGAGTTTTCATAGCCAAGCCTTCCGAAAATCATCTCCTTCCAATTCCATCATATCATTCAGTTCATTTTGATTACTTGATATGGAAAATATTAAATAGAAAACATTTTTCCTGAATTGTTCAAAAGCTTCCGATGTCGTGGAATGATCGAGCTAGGTTTTGACGGCAAACTAATTATTAGGGCATTGCAAAAAAAAACTTTTTTTTGAATTCTCAAAGGCCCCCCCTCTCATATTGTGACAAATGTCAAAGTAAGCTCAGATGCCAAATTTCACATCATTTGGACAATTTTAGACCCCCGCCCACTTCGCTTGAAATTTTTTGAAATTGGTACTATGGGAAAATATGGAGGAAAAATACATTAAATGCTATAACTTTCGAAGTAGCAATCAGAAAATTACAATTTATACCTCTTTTGAAAGGAAATAATCTAAGTATTTGAATGAAGAGATATTTGTTTCTTGAAAAATGCGGGAAAGTGGGGTACTGGCTCATTTTGACCCCAAAATCCCCTATTTTTAATGATTTTTCTGCTCCGTGATGCAAATCATACATATTTTGTAGTTTTTCTAATGTGAAAAAATCTCAGAAATCGAACGGAACCATTTAGTTCGAATACGAGAAGTTGGGGTTATAGGGCTTTTTGTCAGTCATATTAAATTTTATCATTTTCTCATGCATATATCTCTATTATTCTTCAATCAATTTTCATAAAATGTAACTTATTGAACGTGTAAAATTCTGAGGAATAAAACAAAAATAAAAACGTTAAAGGTAAAATTCAGAAACATCAAACTTTTTGATATTTACTCTACAAATCTAATTTTTTTCATTATTTGTCATAATACCTCAACTTCCCCTATTTTTCCAGGAATGGAACTTTTCTCATGTGATCCCTAAGCATATGTTACACTAAAAGTAGTAAATTAAATAAGAATTTTGTTGTTAAATGGAGTTAATATGTGCGATTTTATGATAAAAATGTGAAATCGACACTATATGTCAGATAATTTGATGTTCCTGAATTTTACCGGTAACGAATCTATTTTTGTTATAATCCTAAGGATTTTCCACGTTCAACAAGGTATAGTTTATGAAAATTGAGTGAAGAATAATAGAGATATATTCACAAGAAAATGATGAAGGTTAGTATTAATGTCAAAAGGCCATTTAACCCCAACTTCTCGTATTCGGACTAAGGTCAAAAGGGTTCCGTTAGATTTCTGAGATTTTTTTACATTAGAAAAACTACAAAATATGTATGATTTTCATCACGGAGCAGAAAAATCATTAAAAATAGGGGATTTTGGGGTCAAAATGACCCAGTACCCCACTTTCTCGTATTTTTCTAGAAACAAATATATCTCCATTCAAATACCAAGATTATTTCCTTCCAAAAGAGGTATAAATTTTAATTTTCTGATTGCTACTTCAAAAGTTATAGCATTTAATGTATTTTTCCTCCATATTTTCCCATAGAACCAATTTCAAAAAATTTCAAGCGAAGTGGGCTGGGGTCTAAAATTGTCCAAATGATGTGAAATTTGGCATCTGAGCTTACTTTGACATTTGTCACAATATGAGAGGGGGGGCCTTTGAGAATTAAAAAAAAACTTTTTTTTGCAATGCCCTACTAATTATATTTAAATAACAATACTCAGAACACACAAACTTTGACATTTACTTAATGTGCTCCATCACTCACACTGAATCCAGAAAATATTTTGTAAAAATGCAATCGCCAGAGGTAAAATATAGGGAACGTGAGAACTACTAAACAGCCCAATAAATCAACTTTTGTGTTCTCAATTTTGAGCTGAAATCTGTACGGATTTTTCCAAGCCTACAGTTGGTCAGCTTATATATGAGAAAGGCAAATATGTGTCAAAATCCAAAGAAGTGAATTTTCGTCATTTTTTTCGAGTTTGCATCAAATCTCGACGTTTGAAGTCAAAAATAAAAATTCTATTTTTAATTTTTCTTATAGTTTATATGGGAAATTTCTGTGTTAGGCGCTCCTAAAACCAGTAATTCCAGAACCAGAATTCCGATCGATACAAAGTTCAATAGCAGCCGATGGGAAGGTTGCACCTTTCATTTGAGACTATGTTTGGGCAAATCGGTCCATCTCTGAGAAAAATGAGTGACATTTTTGACACATACGCACATACATACACACACATACAGACTTTTTCCGATTTCGACGAACTTAGTCGAATGGCCTGGATTAGGTTGACGTTGTTCAGAGTGATTGCAAAACCTTTCTATATGAGAAAGGTAAAACGAAAAAAAGAGCAACATCTTTCGAATGATTTAGCATAATTATTTTTCTTAATTAGTTTTCTTATTTAGGTAACTGGTGCAACAGTGCTCATGTTATCCGAATAATCCACGCGGTCTACAATCGATGTAATGTGCAAAAATTGGCTTCAGCTCATTTATCTCGCTTCTAAAAACCACAAACCTAGAAAAAACTTAGTTTCACGTTTGATTTCAATTTTACATGTAGTCGAATTTCGAAAATCGCGCGATTTGACTCCACATACAGCGTCTGTTTCAAATGTTGATAAGTGCTATACCATGCCACTGCGCATAGAAAGCACATCTACCATGTAAAATTAAATTGCGGAAAAATCACGTAATTTCATGAATTACGGTGGTGGAGAATGGTGACGCATTTCCTTCTGAGCACAACGAAAACTAGGTCTGAATACCCCAATTATCACACCACCTCATGAGCCAATGTCAATGCGTTGTACAAAGATTACCGTCGTTGCTCCAACCAACTGCTTCAAATTGGTAGGGCGACAATATAAAAAGGGTGAAAACAGGCTCGTTGCCTTTTTTACAATGGAGAATGCAATTTATGCACTAACCCAGTACACGTGCATTAGTAGATGCCAACCTACCACATGGGGAATACTGGAGTGTCGGGCTCTCGTGGCGGACACCATGACAAGGTAATAACGACTAAACTCCATTGGGCACCGCCATTGTTCCCCTTAGGGACTACCTCGCGGTCTTCTGGGGGATGGCTGTACTTGATGTACCCTAGTAAAAATTGAGGTTTTATGGTAGTTTTATAGCCACTCATAAAACTTAGATTGCACTTGTAGTATGCTATAAAACTTCAATTGCTACTTGGGTACTCACTCACTCTCGCTCACGCGTTCATCCATCCTGTATGAGGCTTACTTGAGTGCTCGCTCTGTCACACCCTGAGTCACTCTCTAACACTTCATATGAGGCATACTTTTGAGCTCACCTCTATCACGCCATGCCAGGCTTACTTGTGTGCTCACCTTTTTCGTACCTTGTGAGGCTTACTTTTGTGCTCACCTCTAACAAACCATGTGAGCCTGACTTGGATGCTCACCCTATCACCTGATTCACTTTCGATCCACTCTATTACGCCCTATCGCTCCCCCTGGCATCCCATGTGAGACATTTTTCTTAGGCCCACTTCTGACATACCATGTGAGACTTACTTGGGTGCTCACCTCTAACATACCATGTGAGGCTTACTTTTGTGCTCATCCCTAACATACCGTGTGAGGCTGACTTGGAAGCTCACCCTTCATTCCTCTGCCACGCCATGAGGTATCAATAGCGAAGTCGCAACATACTACGCTATGATTCTCCCATCTTGGCATGAGGCAGTCCACATATACGCCTATACACTCACTCTTCTGTCTTGCTTCGGGGTGGCTGGGTTTACCCCTTACGCGGTTGCCAGTTGCTGCGCCAAACCTGCCTCAGCATAAACAGACCATTCACTCACTTTTTTGCGCTCGGCCCTTTCCGCTCGAACTAGCCAATCACTAGTTAGTCGTGCCCGTCGTCTGTTGCTCGGTGCGCCAGATTCTCTGTAGCTTGCAGGCAATCTGGATGGTCGCAGTCGAGACTGCGTTCCACTTCTCCGCCGCTTCACACATCCGCTGAATAAGGATATCAGGCGTTGAGTCCCAGCCGCAGACGTCAAGCATTACTCTCCTTTTGACGTCGAAGCGAGGACATACGAACAGTATGTGCTCGGCAGTTTCGTCGACACCTAGGCAGTCAGAACAGACGGGGACCTCCGCGTGCCCGAACCTGTGGAGGTACTGTCGGCAGCAACCATGGCCTGACAGGAATTGTGTCAGATGGAAATGAACATCCCCACCCAGCTCGATATGTTAGGTATCAGCCGGTGGGTCCACCTACCTTTCGAGCAGTTATCCCACTCACGCTGCCATCTGGCGACCGAAGCAACCCTGGTGCGCTCGCGGGCTCTTCTATTACCACGTAGCTCATAACACTCCTCATCTTCCCGGATGACCAGCCCGACTGCCATCATGGTCGCTATCATGCAGCATGCATCGTGTGATACCGTGCGGTAGGCAGATATCACTCTGAGGCACATTGCGCGGTAGATGCTCTCCAGTTTCTGTAGGTAACTGGTTACCCTCAGTGCTCTTAACCAGG
Organism: Topomyia yanbarensis; assembly: GCF_030247195.1. NCBI lineage: Eukaryota > Metazoa > Arthropoda > Insecta > Diptera > Culicidae > Topomyia > Topomyia yanbarensis. The sequence continues at coordinate 154,172,565 of NC_080672.1, forward strand.
ACAGGCCGCCGTACCTGAGGATAGATACGGCAACGCCTGCCAGTAGCCTGCGTCTACTGGCGCACATCTTTGGGCTGTTGGACATCATCCTCTATAATGCCGCAACAGCAGTCGAAGCTCTCTTGCACGTATAGTCGACATGGCTGCCGAAGGTCAGCTTGTCGTCTATGATGACTCCGAGAGACGTCAGACTCCGCTGTGAAGTAATCGCGACTTCTCCCACATGGATAACTGCATGTTGTGCCGACTTGCGGTTGTTGACGATATCCACCTCCGTCTTATGCTGAGCAAGCTCCAGGCCTCTCGCGCTCATCCATTCCGCCACCGTGTTGATTGCGTGTTCTGCGGTTAGTTCTACCTCGGGGATTGACTCCCCGTAGATCTCCAAGGTTACATCGTCGGCAAAGCCGACGATCTTGGCCCCAGCTGGGAACTTTAGCCTCAGAACCCCGTCATACATGAGGTTCCATAATACCGGGCCTAGGATCGAGCCCTGTGGGACTCCGGCGGTAATAGGAACCCTTTTCTGACCGGCATCGGTCTCGTGTAGCAGGTCACGGTTCTGGAAGCAACTTTTCAGGATCCGGTAAAGACCCACCGGTAGGTTAAGCCGGTGTAACGAGAGCGCGATGGTATCCCAGCTTGCGCTGTTGAATGCGCTCTTCACGTCAAGTCGTCGCTGTTGTGCTATCTTATGACAAGCGCCATTTAGCACATTTCGAGAAAAACGATTTTTAAAGTTTGAGATTGAATATCTTGAAACTTATAAATGGTATAAACAATCCAAAGAAGACAATTGATGCTTCTATCTGTTCTGCATTAATCTCTCAAATATTACGAAGATCGGTTGACTCTGTTGCGAGTTTTTACTATGAATGTAAACAAAAGTCGCACTCACACGTGTCATAGGCGTGTATTGATGACAAAATTTGTATGACGTGTCATAATCGTGCATGGAAAATTTTCCATAGAAAAAAATCATCACTTTTTAACTTTTATTCATATCTTTGGGTTCATATGGTCTATAAACATTCGGTGAAATGCATTTTAAAGGAAATGAGTCAGGGAATCTAGAAAAAATGGTTATTCTTGATTACAGTGTTGCCAAATATATTTTATTTCCAGTTCAAAACTAAAACTGTGTTTTTCTCACAACTCGTATAATTTTCTTCCAAAAATGTTTATGCCATATTCCTCAGACATTTTCACACATAAAACCGTCTAAAACTTCAATATAACTTGAGCCAATCCCTAGATATAGTGATTTGAAGCAAAAAACTCACAATTTCTTATCATGTTACTCGCTATATCTAAGTAACCAAGTAGAATTTTAAAATTCTGAAAACGCCACTTTGTAGAGATTTTTCAAACAAGTAATGTGGCATATCTAACTCAGTTTACCCCAAAATGGCGTTTGTCATAAGATAGCACAACAGCGACGAAGTGTCACTAACGCACAGTATCGAATGCCTCGCCTTTTCCGTTGGATCGCTATCTCGGCAGTCTTTATCACTGAGTTGATAGCGTCCACCGTGGACTTACTCTTTCGAAAACCAAACTGGTTGCTTGACAGGCCGTCCATACCTTCTGAGAACGGGGTTAGCCTGTTGAGGATGATCCTCTCCAGCAATTTGCCAGTCGTGTCGATCAGACAGATTGGTCTGTACGCCGATGGGTCGCCTGGCGGCTTCCCGGGCTTCGGCAACAGCATCAATTTCTGCCTTTTCTATCTATCGGGGAAGCGGCACTCGTCAAGGCCTGAACATGTTCGGGTTCGCTATAATCGCTGCCTTGAGAGCACTGTTTGGAACTCCATCCGGCCCTGGAGCTTTGTTCATTGCTAGAGAATTAGCCACTGCGAGTAGTACTTCATTCGTCACCGGAGCCACCATTTCGGCCGCGCCTACAAGAGCAGGTGGCCACGGGTTTTTGGTTCGAGACGGGCAGAGTACCGGAATAGCATAGGGTTCTCTCTTGCATCCACGGTGCGGGCTCTTTGCATCTTACGTCTAGCTCTGAGGCAGGCTGATCGTAGGGATGCAATTTCGGCACTCCACCAGTATACCGGGCGTCTGCCGTTTCTTGGCAGGGTTTTCCTCGGCATAGTGGCGTCGCACGCGCGTGATAGGACGGCTACCAGCGTATCCCCGCTTAGACTGTAGGTGTTGGCCTCCAGTCCCAGGGTCGCGGTGAAAGCTTCGATGTCGATGTGATTGGAATTCCACCCGCGTACGTGACAGGGATGCTACACACCATAGTTGATCCTAAAGCGGATTGCTAAATGATCGCTATGGGTGTAGCCCTCTTCTACCCTCCATTCCATGCACGGTACCAGACCCGGGCTAGCAAACGTTACGTCAATCCATGCCTCCACCCCGTTTCTACGGAATGTGCTACGGGGCCATTATTGGCTAACAGAGCGTCGAGTTTCGCAAGCGCCTCCAGTAGCGCTTGGCCCCTGGTATTTGTACAGCGGCTGCCCCACTCTACTGCCCAAGCGTTAAAGTCTCCCGCTATGACTGCCGGTTTCCGGCCCACTAGGTCTGACGAGAGCCTGTCAATCATCTTGTTGAACTGTTCTACGAGCCACCTTGGTGGAGCGTAGCAGCTACAATAGAACACACCATTGATCTTGGCAATCGCAACACCCTCGGCGGAGGAGTATATCACCTCTTGAACCGGGAACCGTCCCGTTGTACAGATTGCCGCCATCCCAGACCCGTCCGACACCCAATTACCGATGTCGGCAGGGATATTGTACGGGTCGAATAGTAGGGCGACATCTGTCCTCGACTCCGAGACCGACTGCCACAAAAGCTGTGCTGGCGTGTATGTATATGTATTCCTATGCGAAACAGTGTGTTCGTGTGTATGCATAAAATGTGGATTCAAAGCGAGCACAAAATATATGTCATTCTCGAGGTCTAAGCACCCGTATTGTGGAGCGTTTTTTTACACTTTTGCACGAGTGTAAACCACCCCGTGTACATCGATCAAAAATCCATTAGAGAATGCTTTGCTCGACTTTCAGCTGAGAAAACTTTGTTGGCAAAATCGCTAAAAAATAATAATCGAACAAGACACCAAGGGTTCTTGATGCTGTCCTGCTTCACTATATACACATATGACACAGCCTACTCCAACAGTTTTAATTTCAGTTGTTCAAAAATAATTTTACTAATATTGTGCGTTATGTCAAAGTTCCTAACCCAACCCATGTTTACGCATATTGCCCTTGTTTTGCTCCATACTCTCTCCAATTTAGTATTATTCTGCAGCGGTAAATTTGATAAAAGCTACGACTTACCCCTTGTCCTTATAACTGTATATGTGGCATACGAGGTGAACAGCAGGTGTTCTGTTGATTTTCCTGCTTTTTCTATTCGCTAGCTCTATTTACTCCCGGCAGCTGTTCTTTACCTAATGAATGAACCAATACAAGGGGAGAAAGAGAGAAACGCGGCTGAATTCCTATAGATGATGATGTTCCGCTGTCCTCCGCCGTAGGTCACCGTTCTGAAGACTGCAGCTTTTACCGCGCTGACACTCACTACCCCCAACCTATGTGTCTGGTGAAGCTATCCAATTAGCTGGCCCTCCGCTCTTCCCCCACACTAATCAGGGCCCACTCTTGGAGCTTCCAATACCACCACAATTACACTGGCCACAGAATCTGACGCCTTATACACTTCTTATACAGCCTCCGTATCCCACTAGTCAGGTAACTGACCTTAGCTAACCTAAAATCATTATGGCAACTCTTTAAACGGCAGGATATTAGTGCGCTGATAGTTATTAGACCACTGACACAGGCTGGCATGAGTCGCAAATACCAACTATCTGAAGCGAAAACGGACACTTTATACACGAACACTGACTAATGTGGCTACGCCACATCGCTTTCTAGTGCACTGTCCGACTTCGCTGCCGCTCAGTCGGCTTATAACTAGCTATAGCCCCTATGTTTAAGTAAACCGGGCAAACGAGAGGACCACAGGTTCGCTTGCAATTCCAGCTACGGGTTAATCAATGCCTCGTCCAACGGATCCTCAGCGGCTTTGCGTCGCTTCGGATCCTTGGCCTCGGATATGCGGCCAAGCCGCACCACACTAGCTCCCGGTATAAGCTCACTTGTTGAAACACTGTCGCTGTTAAGAGTATTATGAAGCACAACTTATTTTTTCAGTTTATCATAAAATTTCGCATGAATTCATTAAATTTAATTTTTCTAGTGCATAAGCACATATTAATGGATCGTTTTACATTTTCTTTTCTTATGGATCGTTTTGTAAATATCCATGAACCATAATTTAACGTTCGATATATGAATCATTTCTAATGTTCAGTTTTACATCTTCTATGGACCAAGAAAAATTATTTAGCAAGAATTTTCATCAAATTTATGGAACTTTTTCGGACATTTTATTGCTCCATTTTGTAATACCGTGGAACATTTTTGTCGATATTATGGAATCTATCGACGTGTTTTAATGTACATTGTTAATATTCTATGGATCAATGTCAGTTAATTTATGGCGCAAAATGTATCATTTTATGGAACATTTCCAATATTTTTATGGGGCATTGGTTGATTTTAATGGCTCTTTTAGTAATATTTTAGTGCTCTTTTGCGACTATTTTATGGTTCATTTTTACATAATCTATTAATCAAATCATCCTTTTTTATTGATCCTTCAGACTGGTTTATGGATTTTCAGTTTTGTTTTATGGAACATGGACAACTTTTTTATGGATCGTTTTACAATTCTTTATGGATTATTTTAAATATTTTATATGCAAAAGTATGTTTTCCCGTAGTAAACGATGGAATGACGAAATTAGGTTGCTGTTCATGTATGTGTATCACACAACCAAACACTTTTTTATGTGTCAACCTCGGCTCGGCTTTTTTCTGACTGTTGTTTGAAGCTAGCCGAATGTGAGCCGATCTTCAAATACGGAATGCGTCGTGTAGAGCAAATCGAAACTCGTCTTTATCCACATTGTGTTTACTTCGCTTGACACACTTCCAGACAATCCGATGCGTTAATATTTATTGTATAAGAATTGATGAAACATGAGTGCGACGCAGAGAAGATTTGAATGTGTTGGTATTGCCGCCTGGGGAATTTTTTGTTGCGACCGTTTTAGTATTAAACGTCTTGCTATTAGAGTATTTTTTTCTTATTACCGTAAAAGTATTACGGCCGAGTTTTGGGTGCATTGCTTTCTTTTCTCTTAGTCTTAAATTTGCCGAAAATAGCCAATAAAATCGATACAGTTAATACACTTTTGGAATAGCGATATTTCGCTTATTTGCCAACAAACTTTATTAATAAGGCATCAGATTTCGATCGCCACTGATCATTACACTTTCTGGAACCACTTTGCACCACTTTACACTTCACTTCACAACTTAAAGCAGCGAAAACTGTGCGACAATTTCACACACGTCTAACTCGCTTTGTATCACACCACTGAATCAAGAAAAACTATCCAGCAGACATTTTTATCAAGTTCATGGATCTGTTTCTACAACTTCATCGCTCATTTGTTATAATACAATGGAACATTTCTGTCGATATTGTAGAACATATCAAAGTGTTTTAATGTACATCGTTAATATTCTATGGATCAATCTCAGATATTTTACGGCTCAGAATTTATGGATCATTCTCAATATTTGTATGGATAATTTGTTGATTTTATATACTCTTTTACTATTATTTTAGTGCACTTTTTCTATGGAAAAAATCACACTTAGACCATTAGCACTATTTGGCGCATTTTCAGTTTTATTTTATGGAGCATGCGTACCTTTTTATGCATCATTTTACTATTATTTATGGTTCATTTTTGTTATTGTAACGGCACAAACTTATCCAAGCAACAATTTATGTTTTATAGCACGCTACAAGTGCAATTTAAGTGTTCTGAACGGTTAGACAACTTCTATAAAACCTCAATTGTTACTAGGGTAGGGCTGCCTTTTTTCGTTCGCTTTGCACTGGTTTGGACAAAAACAGAAGCACACTAAGTATCGTGACCGATATCTCTGATGGAAATAGCCCGAAACTTCATTTTCATTCTTGCTTTTGCGCGAGTTATAGATTGGTGGATTGAAAATCAACTATACACTGGGCAAATACAACATGTAGTTCCACTATGATTTGATTCTCTCGATTCTCAAGTAGGGACATTTACATTACATTGAAATGGAAACGCGCAATTTATATAACATCGCGCGGTAAATGTATATTACCCGCTTCGCAAATTTTGCGGTGGCGTTAATATTTGCGCCATGGTGGGGTTTATCGCAACCGCGACGAACTCTATATAGTCTGGCCATGCGATTATTTTGTACAAAACACATTTTCTTGCATGCTGAATTGCAAAAATGATACCCTTTGAACAAAGATACCACATTCACTGCGAGTTGTTATTAATTGTGGATGCTGTTTAAGCATTATTACGAAGACCGATTAAAAATATGCGATAATTTTAAATGAAAAATGATTGCAGGTCTGTAACCGCAAACATTGAAATTTTGACACACCCAATAAGCATAGGTCGAAACAGAAAGTTTCCATCAATAATCACGCTCGAAAAATTCAAAATCAACAGCACAAGTATCATTAATTTCCCCAATCCGCACCCTCACTTCTGATTCTGTGTACATAAGGCTAGTATGCGGTGGTAGCACGAAATGAGTTATAAATTATTGAACATGTTTGAAATTGGAAAATCCTTTCAAGCATAGATAAGAGGACCGAATCTTCTTTCAATTAATCTTCATTATTCCTAAAAGCTTGTGTTCGCTTTAGCTAATGAATTCTGCACTGTATCTATTGTATCTGCTATTTTATATGAGAGATGGCTTCTCTAGAGGGAAGCATCTTGCTCCCACCGAAAGAAATGGTAAGGTAAACCCTAAATCTTTCCTGTTATGTTCTTAAGAACGTTTAGGATAACATATGCCAGTCCTTACCAGCACACAGTGGCCGAAGGTCGGACAAAACCTTTGTTTCAAATATTGATACATTTTATTTTTCCTAGGTTTCTTATCTATTGAATAACATATTCTTCAAATTTTGTGACTTTTGAACGAGGATTAGATTTTCAATGGCAATTTGAACATCGCTTTGTTAGGCAATTCTAATGATTTTCATTTTTGAAATCACAATATCTATCTTCACTTCAAAAACATGTTGTTCTTTCAATTTTGATCCGATTTGAGAACAAATAGTTTCGTTTTAAAGGGAATTCGAAGAACTTTGTTTGTCATTTCAAAATGTTCGCCATGTTTGATTCGAACTATGATATATTTTTCCAAGTATATTTTAGGTGGTCTGATAGCGAACTCTTTTTTCACAAATATGTGTTCTGTACAATCATGTGAAACAGTTCAGAATGGTCACTTATTATACATTCCATGGGAATTCGTCTCTACTTTTTGAATTTCAAGATCATGTTTAGCCCCTTTTTGCACGGAGTGGTTTAAAATCGACATTTTTAAATGATTGCTGATATGGAAGCGCATGGTTCCTAGTGCAAAATAATGAATGAAACGTAAACAAACACTTGATGTATCAGCAGCACAAGATCTATAATAAAAATAATAATTTGCTAATTCGCTAAAATAATAATATGCTAATACGAAAGAAATCAATAAATAAATGATTCGATAGCACTATATGGAAAAAAATATCTCATTTTTATGGCTTTTGACTTTAAAAAATAAGCTCAGCACTCTAAAATTGCCCTAATAAATACGTGATTTTCAACCAGATTAAGCAATATTTTTTGGTTTTGTCCGACTTTTGTTCGAAAACCCGTCACTGTGCAGCATGAGCAGACACAGTGCAGTACGCAGCAGAACAGACTTTATCATAACTATCTATCATTGAGTAGAGTAGGCACTTATTTCGGTTTATACTTCATGCTTAACTTTCTGAGATTGTTATATGTTATATTCGTCTAAAGGTTTACAATCGTTGGTATAAACAATCCAAAACATAAATAAAAACGGTTGTTTGAATAGTTTAAACCACATGTTGTTGATAGAATAGTTCAGTGTCGGACATAAGGCTAAATATTACTGTGTATTGATATTATGAATGTAAGTATTAGCGCATTTGTCCAAAATTCCACATGGCCTTTCCCGATCGAAAGGAACGGCCGCGCTTCATGAAACACCGCGCTTAGCCAATACCAGATGCGGGTGGTGACCTATTCACCACGTTCAGTAAAATTAAAAAATTCTATTTACTTAACCATCAAATTCTGTATTAAAAATTATCCTTGAGTTTAAGCTAAAATAGGAGGATTATTACTACCGCAAATAGCAAATACAAGTACTAGTTACACCAAAAACTTGCTCACAACCTTAGAGCGGCCTTTAGAAAGCAGATGGTGCAGCATGTACGTTTCGGTGAATGTCTCAATGCTTACGACACGTGATCGTCAGATTGGCTCGATATATCATTTTTCAGCACAGCACTTCCAACACTGCTAGTGAACCATCGACATCGGCATTTTAAACTTAAATAAAGGAGAATATATTCATCGCAGAGACTTGAAGTTTTTAAATGAAATATAGTAGCCGTAGCCAAAAACTGAAGAGAATAGGGGGCGTGTAAAGATAGATACGTCTACCTTTATCATGACACATGTTAGTGAACTCGGGTGATTCGTAGTTATACTGCCTAAGCCCGACCCTCATTAACAGAAGACAAAGATTAAGCCCGTACGATATTAAGCCTGTTCTAATGACCCTGCCACTTCTAGTTTTCCGATCTGTTTACTTCACATCCTTGCTCTCACTTGAGTACTATGGCTCTATTTTTCATAACTGTCCCTACCCAGTAATCTCTAGCTAATTGAATGTCGTTAAAATGTAAAAAAGAAAATGTGACTAACATAGTCGAATTTAAAAAAAGGAAAAAAAAATTAATATTTCATTACACATGTGTATAGTGGGATCGAAAGGCATTCGTCATTCGTTATTTTAGAAATAGAACACTTTAACGCATGCCATGCACAAATAAAATAAATTAAAGGCAAAATTGGATAACAAATACTATTTAGACTCACTGGAAGTTAAACTCACTCCGCAGTTAAAAGTCAGTAGAAGGGCATTTGCGCGTGGAATGTCAGCATTAGAGAAGCCAGGCGAATGTCCTATAAAAATAATATTTTCAAACCTTAACCAGCCATGTTTCTTCGCAATAACCCTTCACTTGTCACGTATGATAATAATGGACAACAAATGTACTATCAGGACATTATAGAGCAGTAAAACTCGCAAACAAAATATATAAAATGAAAATCCCGTTTCCCAGTTTGCCCCCAGTATCAAACCATCAACAGAAACCTATATCAATATTCAACAAACCAACATAATCGCCTTCAAATTGTCAATCGCAGCCACACTACCGGTTGATAGAAGAAAACTAATAAGAGAGCACATTCCTTCGCAGTGCACTCTGGAGCGCACGCCGCACTTTGGGGTAACTAGGTCGAAAACCTGGACAAAATTATTTTCTGCTGTTCTATATATTATTTTGCAATGATAATTCAAGAGAAGCTAAAATATTTGATGTTGAGCACATTTTCATAAAAGAATCCACCTAACAGTGTGAAATTTTTTTCTTCTAATATTTCTTCAAAAACTTAACCTAAATGAAACCATTGTGATTGGTGGTTATAGTAACATTTGTAGGACGATTTTCTAACGTATTTTTATTATATTTGCCTTGGCACTGGGGACAATACATAAACTGCATTGTTTTATTGATAATCATTCCAAACCTTATGTTATTTTTCTCAAAACAAAAAAATAATAATTTAAAGGAGACGATATTTAACTGAATACTACAGAAACTGCTGCTTTGAATACATGCATTCAATATTACAGTCACAACAATGTTGTTCGTCATTGTGTATGTATGTTTTGTTCAAAGGTTGAAGTGCGGATGTAAATGACTACCCAGAGAAAATATTTGTGTCGATGTAGATGAAAAATTACTGAGGGAATCTCATTCTCTTGGTAAATGGCAAATTACAGAAAAACACTCTTTCCGTTTATCAGCTATGAACAAGAGCATTAAAAACTTTTTTCGGAAGATCTACTGTGTACTGAAGAAAAGTGTGTAACGTTAACATTCCTCGTTGACTCTTTGTTCTTCAACTATAAGATCTAATACTAATTTGAAAAGGCGAGGAGAGAGGGAGGTGAGGGTTTGTCATCGAAAATATATGACTACTATATACGGTAAACAATTTACGAAACTGATAAAAAATCATAGTAAGCGATCCAGTGAAACAAGACTTATAGTTGCTTATAATGTTTGATAACCGAAATCATGTAAAAACTACAATTTTCAAATTGCTCTCAAACCAACGGTCGGATGAGTATTCACCAGCGACTGACTGACAATAGCTGATAGTATCGTATGCTTTCAACCTTTTATCTTAATTTGACTTAATTTGATAACTTTTTTAATTACGAAATAGTGTTAAAATAATAAAACAAACATGTAACTTTATTTTTCAAAACAAAATAGTTTGACTTTTTTATTTCGATATTTCCAGCATTAGAGTAGTTATAATAAGTCATAAGCAACCTTTCCTAGTATAATTGGCCTGTGTTAAGCCAAAGAGGACCAAGCGCCATTTTGAGATATATTCTCTAAAAACGCTATTGCATCTGATGTAGTTCTAGAAACACCCACATTTATTTATTTCTGGGAACTCAAATAGCAAATGAAAGGATATAAGTGTTCATAAAATTTCTATGTTAATGCTAAGTTATTCAAAAATGAATTTTGGCATGAAAACATCAGAAAAAAATGATGGCGCTCAGTTCGGTTTGGCTTAACGCAGGCCAATTATGCTTAATTGATTGCATTGTTCAATTTCAGTAGAAACTATTTCCTATTGCCTGATTTAGTAGAAAAATAACGTGTTAATTTTTAATAATGTTTGATCGCGTGTCACAAATTTAGATCAAAGTTTTTAGTTATTATTTTAATGATACATGATGTAGAAAATATTGAAGAATGTATAAAAAATATAATTTGATTAAAAAGTTAGAAAAAAATTTCCCTATTTTGTCGAACTTTTTGTTCTAGCCACTCCATAGTGCGCCGTGGTGAATTTATTTGAGAAGGCAACACATAACTGAAAAAGAAAGAGAGCGTGGTCTCTCGCACCCAACCACCCCATCGCCTTAAAATTCGTTTATTTATCTCGAAAAGAAAGAGAGTTTTGTGATGTATGCATAAAACTGGCGCGTCTGTACATCATTGAAATGATGCCTGGCGGCAGTCATGGAATATATTGCTTCGAGCTGACGGAACGTAGCAACTATTACGAGGTCAGAAAGCAAACTGACGATTTTTTTTCCTATGGGCTGCTTTTATGTGCGTCGCGGTTCATTGGATGGCAAAGAGACGGTCCTAGCAACGCTCGCTGCTTGGTTGAATTGTTCGGACCAATCAGTGCTGATAATAACCACTTTCACAACATACATTATTTTTGTTATTCATAGTAATAGTACATTTTACGGAATCAAATACAATATACGTGCACATATTTCCAATCGGATAGTGCAAAAATATAGCGATTTTGATCAGTACAACAGAAGTTATTCGCATTTGAAAACTGGGAAAATATCTCAGCAAACTTTGAAAAGGGACCGCTATATTGAAACGTTAGAAGTATTCTACTTCAAAAAATGTCATTATTTAGAATGATTATGTAAAGTTTCTGAATTTTTCTCCAATCAAGTGCTAAATACCCAGTACCTCATGCCCACTTAGAAATATTTCCCGAGATCAACGAATTTCAGGTTTTAATCGTTTTTTGCCTTTCTCATCTAGAAAAGTTATACAATCGGTGAAAACTTTTTAACGGAGACCTTATACTTATCTCTTACCCCATTCGACTCGGTTCGTCGAGATCGGAAAAAGTCGGTATGTATGTGTATGCGTTTTTTATAGTAAGGTTAAACAAAAGCCTTTAGTGTATCGGTACTGTGTGGGACTCACTACTCACGTTCGTTTCGTTTCCAATGAAAGGTAAAACCTTCCCATCGGTCGCTATTGAATTTTTATTGATCCGACTTCCGGTTCCGGAGTTACGGGTTGAAGAGTACGATCACACAGCATATTCCCATATAAACTGGTACAACCATGATGTCCAAATGATGCAATACATATTGAAATGTGTGCAACGTTACTTGGCTTTGCGTGTCTAGATCATTACAATCTTGAATAATATCCCGATCATTTGCAAGTAGCTTAATTGAAATCGGCCAAAAATTGAGAAAACTAGAGCCAAATAAACACATAAACTTTTATGTCATAAATACTTCGAAGACGCATTTTTTCCCAGTTGCCTTTTGGCGGGGTAAGTTGTTTAGTCCATAAGTTTAGTTTCAAGTTAGTACAAGACCAAATTTCAATTCTACGGCAAAGTACTGCTGTAAAGTAAATTACCAATAATTTTTAGTTTTCTAAACTCCAAAATGTGAGATAATTTTCCAATTGAATTGTACTACCACAAGCAAAATTTTTTTTTCTCGCTTTCCTCAAATTTTCAACTTTCAAATCAAATTTAATCTTATATCATGAATTAAACAAACAGATAACGTATTTGTATGATAGGTGGCAATTTTTGAAAGAGGTTTTAGTGGGGTTGACAACATAAAACGTGTATTGTAGATTTTACAGCGATTCTGCCGAACCCCGCCAAAAGACGGAGTTGGGTAGCAGAGGGTCATCCCAAATGTAGTGGTCGATTACACTGATTTTAGAAGGAAGGAGGTCAGACTAATAGGTCTAAAGCTCTTTGTCTCCTCATACCAGCCAGCGACCAGCTTAGTCGTCCCGGCCCTGCGTTCGGAGGTCGTGAGGGGGTCTTCCCAACTCCCTTCTCAGGCGAGTATTTTGCTTTAAATAACGATCCGCTTCCTGAAAACCTTCTGGTTTCCAGCTTGCCATCGGGTACATCACGTCCTTGCAATTTGTCGGGACGCTTTGCACATGGCGTCGATGGTTTGCGGTTGTATTACCAAAACGTCAGAGGGCTCAGGACGAAAATCGAGGACTTATACTTGGCTGCTCTTGACGGCGACTACGATATTTTCGTTCTAACGGAAACTTGGCTTGATGATCGTATTACATCGATGCAGCTCTTCGGGGATTATTACGCGGTATATCATGCGGATCAAGGTGCTCGTAACAGTATCCATGGTCGCGGTGGGGGAGTTTTAATTGCTGTTTCTTCCGCACTTGCCTCCTGTGAGTTTGGTGTGGATAGTTCATCAAGCATTGAAGCAGTTTGGACGAAGATTACTACGCAAACGAAGAACTACTTTTTTGGATCTGTTTACATTCCTCCAGAAAAACAACTTGATTGTTCTATCACGCAGTTCCACCTAGACTCCATAGAGCGCGCTTCTCAGGCAGATACAAACGATGTGATGATAGTCCTTGGCGATTTCAACCGACCAGGACTAATATGGGTTTCTTCTGGACGTGGGTACACTTACCCTAACCCGTTATCCTCGACAACAAATCCTGCCAGCCGCTTACTTCTGGACGGGATGGCTTTTCATGGACTAAGTCAAGTAAGCACGATTTCCAACCATCAATCTCGTTTTCTTGACCTTGTCTTCGTTAATGAGAATGCTTTGCCTGAGTGTTCTGTGAGTGAAGCTTCCAGTGAGATCGTTCCTTTGGATAACTATCATCCCGCTTTAGAAATATCCATTTCCACCATTAGTTCACCACTATATGAAGAAGCTTTAGCTGTGAATCGTCGTAATTTTCGCAAAACTGATCTAGTAACTCTACGCCGCTCACTGTTACTGATTGACTGGAGTGTACTATTTGATCAAGTGGATGTAGATGTTGCAGTTGATCTCTATAATCGGTTACTCCTTGACTGTGTTGAAAAATCTGTTCCAAATTATCAACCTCCCAGGAAGCCTCCATGGTCGAACGCAATGCTTCGGAATCTGAAACACATCCGTGCCAAAGCTCTACGTGCGTACACAAATCGACGATACCCTATTCTCAAGCGCTTTTTCGCAATAGCCAGTAATGAGTACCGCTGTTATAATAAATTGCTGTACAAAGGATATGTGAACCGCATCCAACAAAACTTACGACGCAATCCGAAGGGCTTCTGGACTTTTGTCAATACGAAGAGGAAGCAAACGGGTCTTCCGTCTAGGATGGTCTACAATGGCGAAGTAGCGACTACGACTGCGACAAAGTGTTCCCTATTTGCCAGTTAGTTCTCGAGTGTCTTCACTACTGAAGCGCCAACTGCCATCGAGCTCGACAACGCGTCCCGTGATGTTCCCGTTGGTGCGGTGGATATGGATGTATTCACCATTTCAGAACAATCGGTTCCCTCTGCAATACAAAAAACGAAATCGTCGTATGCTCCAGGACTAAGTGCAATGCCTTCAGCTGTTCTGAAAAAATGTTCGGATATTTTAGCGATTCCACTGACGCACCTTTTCAATGTGTCATTTCAGCAGCAAAAATTCCCCGATGATTGGAAGTGTTCAGTCATGTTTCCGGTACACAAGAAAGGTGACAAAGGCAACATCGAGAACTACCGGGGAATCACTTCGCTGAGAGTCGAGTCAAACATTTTCGAATCGCTTATCAACGAGGTGCTGTTCTCTGCTAGTAAACATTACATAAGCACTTGTCAGCACGGATTCTTTCCCGGTCGATCGGTGGAGACGAACCTGGTCTCCTTCACATCCTTTTGTACGGAACAAATGTCCAAACAACTGCAGGTGGACACGATCTACACAGATCTTAAGGCTACTTTCGACACTGTTAACCATGAGATACTGCTAACGAAGCTTGATAAACTTGGATGCACTGCCCGATTCTGCCGTTGGCTTCGATCATACCTTGTTCACCGTAAAGTCGTAGTTCAAATTGGTGACAATGAATCTGAGTCCTTTTCCACCCATTCTGGAGTTCCTCAAGGTAGTACACTTGGTCCGCTACTGTTTTCACTGTTCGTGAATGATGTGGCTTTCATCTTAATGCGTGGAGGGAAACTGTTCTTCGCCGACGACTTGAAAATATTTCTAATTATAAGGAAAGAAGCCGATTGCCGTGAGCTTCAGTATCTCGTTGATACCTTTTATAGTTGGTGTAAAAGAAACATGATGGTTCTTAGTGTTGCTAAATGCTTTGTTATCAGCTTTGATCGAACGAGGAACATGTTTACTTTCAACTACAACATCGCTGGAACTTAGCTGCAACGCGTTGATCATGCAAAAGATTTAAACGTCATCCTTGATGAAAGGCTAACGTACACCCATCACTTCTCAGCGATCATTGACAAAGCTAATCGTCTACTAGGTTTTATATCCAACCAACGAATTCCGGGACCCTTTGTGCTTCAAAGCGTTGTATTGTTCGCTGGTGCGCTCACAGTTGGAATTCGCAAACGTCGTCTGGTGCCCCTATCATGCAACTTGGAGCCAAAGAATTGAAGCCATCCAGCGCAGATTCATAAGATATGCGTTACGTCATTTGCCTTGGAATGATTCGCTGAATTTGCCGCCATACGAAGACCGTTGTCGATTACTAGGACTGCACACTTTAGAAGATCGTAGACACGCGTCGCAAGCTACCTTCGTATCTAAGCTTCTTCTCGCCGAATATGATGTTCCCGATCTCTGAAATGCGTATCACTAACTACGCTGCCAACAGCCCGGTCCGTCAATGGTCCGTCGCTTCAACGATTTTACCGACATCTTCGACTTCGTCATTAGTTCTACACAGTTTAGAAATCGTTTGTTATCACTTTAGGTTAATTATTTGTAATTTAGTTCATTAAGACTCATTGTCAGATGGACATAAATAGTTAAATACATAAATACATAAGTAACGCGGCAACATTTGGGAATGAATTTTACAGTTATTTCCTACCACGCTAAGAGAATGTATCCTGTTGTAGGAATACAAGTAAGAACTTTGTTAAAATATGCTTGAAGTGTTCATATCCTCTTTGAAGTAGAACTGAAATGATTCCATCCTTTCCCAGATACTTATACGGAG
The DNA here is from genome assembly GCF_030247195.1 of Topomyia yanbarensis. Lineage (NCBI taxonomy): Eukaryota > Metazoa > Arthropoda > Insecta > Diptera > Culicidae > Topomyia > Topomyia yanbarensis. The sequence goes on from NC_080672.1 coordinate 154,188,668, forward strand.
CAAAACTTTCAATCGCTCATCAGATTGGTTCGGTTGTCACAATTCTACGAGCAAATACCCAAGAATCAGAAGTACCTCAAAAGAACTCAAGGGTAGTCGACAGTGATGGTTCCGTACAGCCTGGAAAGTGCACAACAGTTGAGTACTACATCTTCGTCGGACGAGTATTCACCATTAGCACATCTAATCGAACGGACATGAAAGTATTTCGATTTTGAAAGTAATTTATTTAATCTGCTAGTCTCGGTGAGACGAGACATTTGTGAAGAGGCTTTTCCAACCATTTCGTTTCAGAGGATCGAAGGGCCTTTCTGTATGCTTTGCGAGCCAACTTAAATGCCTCCTACCCGTCCCTGCGTCTGTGATTCCAGGCTCTTCTACATAACTCTTTGAGTCGAATAAATTCGGTATTCCTCGATGGTGTCCCTCTAGAATCACGCATTACTCGAAGCGGGAAAGCCTCTTGGTATGCTGCTACTATGAGTGAGTTAAGCACGACCACATCCAAGTCTCTTAGAGATTCAATCTTCGGAAAATACCCCTGAAAGCTAGTCGGCAAGCCCTCATAGCTTTGGGATTACAATATGTGACGATATCTAGCGAGACGTTTAAATGATCAAAGATGATGTACTTTTGATCAGATAACGACGATTCGAGCTCGTTCGGTACGAGCCAGTTTGCCAACTCATGCGTAATACTGTCAGCGCAAAAAATTGCCTCTAACACCTTTTCTCTGCCAGCTCGTGCAAATGTTGGGCGATTTCCTCCATTAAGTATGTGCAGATTTGTACTGTTTAAGTATTCCATTAATTCGGTGCCTCTCAAATTGATACCTATTATGTGGTGGGCATTTGCATCTCCGCCGATTATAAGGGAAAACCCATTCCTACTACAGTATGATACAACCCTTTTGAAATCATTAGAAGGTGATGGTTCATTACGTGGCAAATATGCCGAACAATAGACATATTTCTCGCTTATGTTATCAACAGTCATATTAACTGTGACAGCACAAATATCGCGAGTTGTGAGGTCGGATATAAGACATGCGTCAATAGCACTATTCGCAAATCTATATGCACGAGGCATTTCACGTGAATTTGTCATGCCATTTTTGTTGAAAGTTGCGAAGCCGGGGTTAAGTAGCTTTCCAACGTATAAGTTTCCTTTATGGGAATACGGTTCTTGAACCAAAACTATAGAAGCTTTTCCTTCCTACACAAGAATAGATTCATAGGTGCTGTACGTTTATGCTGAAGATTGATTTGTGCTACTCTAACCAATTCTAGTTTAACTTTACTCAACATCTCGGGAGCATACATAATGCCACTGATCAAAAGTAGTGTTTCTTATGCAAAAAAGGTCCGAGAAAACCGAGAACCCGTTTTACCTCATTCTCAAACTCAAGAAGGAAATTAAACATGGCAATATTCGGAAAGAGTCTACATGCAGTTGATCAATAGTTGTATTTCTAATGTAAAAAGGTCCCATGAATCGATTGCAGATAGAATGGCCGCATGAAATATGTGGTCCCGTTTTACCTCGAATTCTTCCTAAAATTCAAGATTAAAATTAAACCAGGATTTACATTTAGGAAAGAGGTCGAATACGGCTCATCCAAAGTAGTTATTGTTGGGTAAAAAAGCCCAGAGAGTCAATTGACGATATAAGTATCGCACGAAACTTGTGTATCCGTTTTACCCATATTCTTATCATAACTCAAGTGTGAAGTGGAATCTGGCCCTTCATTTCAGAAAGCGACTGAATGCGACTGATCAAATGTATTATTTCTTATATAAAACTCTCCGGAAAATCGATTTATTTTAAATAGAACGACTGCACGAAACATGTGTATCCGTTTTACCCCAGTTCCCAAAATTCAAGTTTGAAGCAAATCATTTAAGAATAATCTGAGTGCAGCTTAGTTTTAGTTGATCAATATTTAATCTCGTTAAGAAATGCCCAACAGTACCACTACTTTAAAATAGCCCTAATTAATTCTCCTTAATCTTGAACCACTCTTTCTAGTTATTTCTAGTTAATAAGCTTGTAAAATGTTCCGCTTAGGTAATAATTAATTTCTCCTACAATCTCCCTTCTAAAAATCATAAAGTGAATTACTATACAAAGAACACACAAAATGACCCGTCCCCCAAATCTTACGAATATTATATTATACCCTCTTGTATATGTATAAGACAGCTGTAAAGTTTTTTTTAGTTTCATTATATAAAAACAAAATAATATTGAAATGTGTAACCCCCTAGTTTTAAGAAATTCAAAATGTAAAACAATGAAAAAATGGCACCTTTAAGCTAACGCATACGTGCCTTATCAAATAAACAAATTGAAAAAAAAAATCTGAGTGCAGCATATCAAAAGTAATATTTCTAATTTATGAGAACCCGAGAAATCTGTTACAGATCTCGTGTGAGCTCCTATTACTCTATTTCTGCTCACATCTTGTGTTCTCAATTAATCCTGACTACATTTAGAAAACAAACTGAACGCGAATTTTTTGTACATAAGAATTACTACTTTTCATCAACTGCATTCAGCCTCCTTTGTAGGTTTAACTTCACACTTGAGTTATGAGAGGAACTAAGGGTAAACACATGTTTCGTGTGGACATTCTAGCTACCTTCAATTGATACCCTGTACTATTTAACATAAAAACTACTTTTCATCTGCCGGTTTCAGCCCCTTTCTGAAATGTTGAGTAAGGTATAACTCCACACTTGTAGTATATAAAAAATGAGGTAAAACGGATGCAAACGTTTCGTGCACACACTTAAACTATCTTTAATCGATTCCCCAGATTAACAATTACTACTTTCCGTCAACCGCATTCAGCCTTTTTCCGTGAAGCACAGCCAGGTTTGACTTCATGCTTCATTAATGAGAAGAATTGGGGTAAAACGGGTATACAGGTTTCATGCGGTCATTCTAACTATCTACAATCGATTCCCTAGACTATTTCAGCTTCTTTTTGAAATGTGGAGTACCTACATAAGAATTTATCAACCGCATATATCCTTTTACCGAAATATAAAAACAGATTTGACATCAAATTATAGTTGTGCGAAGAATTGGGTAAAATGTGTGTGAACGTTTTGAGAGATTAATCTAATTATCTTCAATCGATTATCTGGGCTTTTTTACATAAGAAATACTAATTTTGGTTCGCGGCATTCAACTTTCTTCCGCGTTATATATTCAGTCTTGAAAATAAACTCAAACGAAATAGGAAAGTCGGTCAAAACGGACATGATAGCGTACCGAGCAGTCGTTCAATTTTTCAGATCTTTGTACATAAAAAATACCTTTCCTGGTAAACAGCACAAACTCACCATAACCAAAATGGAAATAACACAGATGTTCATCCTGTTGTGTGAATTGGTTAGTTCCGCTATATTAAATTAAAACTTTCACAATACATTAATTAACAACTATAATTTGGTTCCGAAAACCATTCCACCACACACTTTTATTCGTTCTATAATGCTACTAACAACTTTTTCCTTCGAGTCGGCAAACAAGCAAGTAATTTACTCATCCCATATGGCGCAGTGCCTAGGCAGTATAAATGTACAAATGCACTTTTCACGTATGAAATTGTTTGCAGCACTACACCTACACAATTCACGGTGAGGCAGGTAATATGCCCATTATGCCAGCAGGGCCTATTGTGACTCTACAATATGTGCTCATTTGGTTTAACATACTAAATGTTCCTCCCCCGTTGTTCCCTTACGTAATCAGTGTATGGCCCCTTTCTACATCCAGCACACAGGAAAAAAATCAGCAGAGCAGCCAAACTGAAACATAAGCTTTAAAATATATTGTAATGGGGTTTCAGGTATAAGTAATCAATTATTTAAAGTTATTTAATTAATTGCTGGTTAAAGATATTTTATTTCCATATGCACATACAAGTGCGATTCTGGGAGCTCTTCTTCTAACAGCTGATGAGGTTCTTTCATGTGTCTGATCAGTGTTACCACAAGCAGTGATGGCTTTTCACCCTAGTGATGCACTGGCGCGTAAGTGTGATGCCTACACAGAGGATACAATGATCACACACCACAGAAAAAAGCAGAACGCTCTTTCTTTCGGAGCTGTATAGACCGATTTCAAGTGTGCGCTGGTGTTGAGGTAGTTGGGTGCGAGATAACCGTGCTCTCTTGCTCTTTAAATTCTCTGTGGCGCGCTCAGATAAAGTCACCACCGTGCGCCCCCCAGAGTCGCTGTGGTGTATTCACTGGCGTGGTTTCACTGGAGTGTATTCACTGGCGTGTGATCTTTGGTTTGTTTTCGTCTTACAAGCGGCATTGCGAGTGAGATTGATTTGATGCACAGGTTGTTGCGTTGTGTTGTGTGAATGGTGGTAGCTTATTTCAAGCTTATATTAATTTCTACTGAAGATTTCATACAAGTTGCTTGGTAAAGCGAACGAGTTTATAAAGTATTGTTATAATACCTGCAAAACTAAAAGTACTCGGTCCTCGGAGCAAATTGGGAAAACTTTTTACGTATCATCGTATAGAGAGTTTTATAATGACCAGAGGCACCTGATATGCAAACTCGTGTTATAAGTATTAATAGTTTTATTATAACTTAATCCTACAAGTTTAAAACGAATCGTCGACAGGCTTGACATATTCAGTAAAATTAGGTATACGCTTGTGACGATAATTAATTTACATACATCACAATTGAGCGTACACCCGTTATTCATTTGTTTATTTGTCTATTATTTTGCGTGGAAATCGTTTAAACAGCAGACGAAAGCGAATGTTTCAAGAGCATGGGAGCTAGGACCGGGATTCTGCGCGTCAATGAGCGAAATAAATTGGCTCAGTTTCGGGGTCAAGAAAAAAGGCCACTAGTGTTCACGCTTATTTTAAATGAACAATGAATCTTGTGTTCCATAAAAGGATGTTATAAATGGGTCAGCAGCAACAATGTTTATTATACGTATTCTAGATTTTTGCGTCAGTTAGTATTTTAGACCGTAATTATAATGCAAGGATTCATTGCACGTAATATCAACAGCAAAACAAAGTATTAGGTATCTGGTAGTATCTGTCGGAATCTCTTTCCTCAAGTTTAAACAAGCGATTTTTGTGTGATAAATTATTCCTCATTATAACTTTCTTGAATGAGGTGTTTTATCAAAAAGGTAGTGTTGGGAAAATATCAAAATATCAATGTTCACAACAGAATCTTTTCATCGCCGATTTTCTAATAAAAAGTTCACTGATATAAAATATCGCTACGGAAAAAATCGTCAGTGAACTTCAAGAGTGCCGATGTTTGGGAACATTATTCGGTTCAAGCAAATATCGGAAGAAGAAAAGATCGCTTGCGAACTTTTATATCAACGAAAATATAGAAAAAAGTTCGTCTTATGAAAACATCTTGCACGATCTTCGAACAGGGGATTTCCAAGGGATTTTCAAAGATTCCAAAAACCTGTAGATTAACATGATATAAAAAACTACGTTCTAAAATATTACGGCGATAGCTCAATAGGATAAAGCGTCAGGCTACTTTAGTGTCAACGAAGCTTTCTTCAGAAGCCATCGTGTAAAAAAAATTCATCAATCGACAGAATTAAAATGGGAATGAATTAAAATGGTGCTTGAATGGTATGTTGTCAAAATATATATATATGGAAAAAAGCAAATTCTGGTACGGTGGCCGGTTCTTAACAACCCGTTGTTTGTATGACCGAGTATGAAAGTTATATATAGTTGAGCTAATGTATCTATAGTTGCATGTCCCATAGGAGCCGTAATTAGCAATGGCTATATTAATGATACATGGTAGTGGTAATGGTACAAGAAGTTTCACATTCATAAATTGGTTAATAAACAATCTTAACATTTTTTATCATTTTTGGGATTAAATGCTTTCGTTTAATATATTGACATCGCCCATAGAACTTTTCATCGATTTTTTAGCAGAATTTTCACTCAAATATTCTAGTTCTTTGCATACATACCAAAGATACGTTGAACGATTTCCCATATTTGCAATTAAAATTCTAGGGCAGTTCATAAGACACGTAGAACAACTTTCAACATTCTGCTTTTATTGCACTATATTATTAGTCTAACTAATGCTATCGTTGTAATGCAGTACAAGTGTAGATTTTCAAAAAAAATATATTAGAATCAGAACGAAATATTTTTTTGTATCGCTACGTCGCTCGAGAATAGCCAAAAAAGCGTAAAATATTTGGCTTTTACTGACCCAAGCATGACTAAAATGCGACTCACACCTTAAGTGCGGACCTATTAAACTATTATGTATTTACTTTGTTAGCATTACTAGAGCATACGAAATTGATAAATTTTGAGAAGAAAATGGAATATGTTGAGGATAATTAGTATTGTCTGATATAATATTACTAAATATCCATAAAAACTTATTTCATCAGGAATCAAATCCTATATTTCTGTTATCAGAAAATTTGAATCACCTAATTGAACTAAAAATAAAAATCACGGAAGTGTACTCGATTCGAAGTGTATGCATGAATACTTACAGGTGAATTGATTAATATATGTATAGAATACGAAGTTTACGTTAATTTTTGGGATAAACGTAGATCGTATTCCTTTTTCGGATCGAAATGAAAACAAAAGCACATCCTCACGTCACGAAATCAACTATAGGTTCAAGGTTTACACAAGAAGATTTTTATTCTGTGAGGTCATAAACATCCTCTGATACATAAACTTAATATTATAAGTTTTACAAATTATAAAATCACGGTAAACAGATAAACGTTCTTTGGAACAATTTAGTATGTACTGCAAAGACGGTGGATTTGCCATTTTGAACTTCTTTGCTATACTCGTACCTGAACATGTTAGGTTTTAATTTTAATTCTCTCTCTTATTATTCCATCGCATGGAAATTCGAGAGAAAACCAGCTAATTTATTTAAATGATGGCACAGAAGAAAAATGCCGTCAAAAGATTCCAGAACTAATTATTGAGGGGTTACACCACTATAGACCACGAAAAATAGGCATATTTCGGGAATTTATCTTGACGCAATAATGAGATGAATCGAGATCTTGTTTAACTTTCCGGCAGTGCACGCTGCTCTGAAAATCTAGCGAACCCGTCTTAAAGCATCAGCGGCTGCTCGTTTAGTGGGCCATAAGCGCGACTTACAGAGGGTTAATGAGATATATAACATTACTTTATTGCAAAAAAATGATTTTTTCGAGTAATTTCGTCACAAGATGGCGGCTGTGCAGAACTTTCCCGTCGGGGAGTTTTTTTTTGGAAGGGGTCCACGGCCGGAACTCTATGTCCCGTAATTTTTTATCCAGAACCAAAAACCAAAGCTTTTTAAACTTCTTAGAACGACAGCAAGCAGCATACGTAAGATTTTTTCTATGTCTTGATTTTTCGCGAAATGGCACATTTTTTAGTTGAAAAACGCTGAAAATGTGTTAAAATCGACACAAAATTTGCTTATTAAAAAATTATGCAATGAAAAAATTAAATCCCACGTACATCGCTGGAGAAAGTAATCTTGAATATGCTGTAAAAATTTTAGGCTGATCAAAAATCATTTGTTCGAGTTACATTTCCGGCCAGATCAAAAAAAAATTATTTCGAGAAAAACACGGTTAACGTTTCCAGTATACTCGAGGTATACATAAGAGGCGTTGCGAAAAAATTTGAATATTTATTTATTGTTTTTGCGATTCATTTTTTGAAATATCATTTTCAGCATCCTAAAGCACCAGTAAACAAAATTCAACCAATAAATATAAATTAAATATTTAAAAAAATCTACAGTGCTGTAACCCCTTGAAAGCACTGTACCGGTCAAATAGAAGCGCTTCTAAATTGGCACGTCATTATTTTTAATAACGCGCTACAGAAAAAAAACAAGTAACAATGTGAATTCTCGTGAACGTTATCTTGTTTTATGTGGACTTTATCTCGGAAAAGTTGGACATCGGATAAGCCTCTTCTCGCGTGAGTGAGAGAGAATTACAATGCCTGCGTATGATAATAATCGAAAACGTGTGTAATACCAGGACATTACTTGTAATGGATTACTTTACTTTTTGGCGTCGCCAAATTCGCAATCAAAATAAGTTAACTTACCATTGAGTTATTCAGTCGAACAAAAAATAGGCCGTTCCTAATGTGGATGTACAAATCCCGTCTTACATCTGTTATACGATCAATCTGATACTACAGATCATTATAAAACTTTGTTTATACCAGCCGATACATTGATACGTAAAACGTTTTCCTTGTTTGCCCCTAGGCTCGAATACTTCAGGTTTCCCACGGTAGTGTAACAACACTCTATAAACTCGCAAGCTTTACCAAGCAACTATGAAATCTTCAGTAGAAAATCATATAAGCTTGAAATAAGCAACCGCCATCCACACAACACAACGCAACAACCTATGCAAATTAAATCAATCTGACCCGCAATGCCGCTTGTAAGACGAAAACAAACCAAAGATCACACGTCAGTGAATACACGCCAGTGAAACCACGCCAGTGAATACACCACAGCGACTCTGGGGCGCGCGCGGTGGCGAATTTATCTGAGCGCGCCACAGAGAATTTCAAGAGCTCTTCTCCACACTCTAGATCGTTCCAGTGTTGGGTGTATGAAAATTTACCTCTGCCATCAACGTGCGCTTACACATATCAAATACGGTGGTGTATATGAACGAAAGAGAAGCGCTCTCGTTTTGCTTGCCAGAGTGTGGGGAGTAATTTCAATTTCTCTTTACTGCACAGAGGATAGGGACATCACTGACCACAAGTGCAGATCTACAAAAGTATAGATTTTCAAATTTTATTGGTACAGATTCTGTATGGTACAGATTACAGAATTTTGTGAAAAGCGAACTTTTTGTTTAACATTTCTAACAATAATTAATATTGAGAAAGTGTGTACAGAATATGCAAAAGAACTCAGTGCCTCGACTTAGTTGGCATAAACAAAAAAATACAAGACAAGAGTTTATTTTAGGCTGCGAGAAATGACGCAGAAGAGTTCATCAATTCGATTATTGGTAAGGAATTCATTAATTATTAATGACAGAAGAATAAAACTAGTTTAGAAAGGATGATATATAAAACGGCCAACTTAACTAAACATTATTATAAAACCAACTAAACGAATATGATAACTTTTTTTATTGGTACGATTTTGGTACAGATTTTCTCAAAAAGTAGTAGGGATGGAATAGATTTTTTCACCCTAGGGACAGAATAAAATCTGACAACAGTGTGTGATGTTTACGTTTGTTTACATTCGATGAAAAAAGTAGAATGATTCGTTTCACAAATCGTGCGATGGCGTCTATGATCTGGATACCAAGTTAGAATTTTTCCAGACCACTAGAATATAAGATATTGCGTTTCAACCAATTTTTTCCGAAGCGGTCAAATTCGGTACGCCAAGAAGGCGATAATTGGATTGTTTCTGTGAGAATAGATGCACAGAATACAGCATTTATTTTCATTTGTGATGAAAATTGAAACATATTTGCTCATAAAGTGATATAAAGACGGTTAAGAAACAGAAAACTTTATTCCGAGAAATATTATAGATAATAGAACTTCATTTAAAAGTTGTTCAAAAAGTAGTTCGGCCCTTTCCCAAATAGGACCTAAATAGACCCTTCACCCTATGTAGCAGAAACCTACAAGAAAGAAAAACAATAAACCTGAACCGTCATTTCCGGCCAAAGCGAAGTGCATAGCTTCGCAGCCTCAAAGCGAACGAAAAGAGGGACGAAGCAAACAAGCACTAAATAGCATTGAAATATATTATACCACATCTAACATTTGCATATACAGAATGTTAATTACAAGAAAAAATGAATCAAAAACTGAAAACAACATTCATTTGTTACAGGAAAAGACGATGTATTATAATAGATATTCAGTATTCGAAGAAGTTTCTTGTGAACGACTGTAGAACGACTTTGTTCCTACTTACTTGCAGTCAGCAGCGTAGCCAGAAATTCGGTTTGGTAGGGATTTGGTGAAAATCGAACTTACTGTCCAAACGGCATAATTCCGAAACCGTAATTTTTGAATTTTTAAAATTATGCAGAATTTGTTTTCAGAAAATAGTAACAGAGTTCGTGTCTTTAGCGAATTTGTTGAGGCTTTATTGTGGACATGAATATTAACCTGAGTAAATTCGCCATAAATACTTCTTGGACGATATAAAGTCAACATTATTTTATCAAATGATGTGCTGTTTAACGTTTGTAAAACTCATCGAAAATACTAAACCTCCGAAATTGGCGGTTTCAGAATGATGCTATCTTGACCTTAGACTATTGTTTTTGAACATTTGACCTATTCATATAATTGGTCATACAACAAAAATCAAATGCTCATCAAAATTGATCAAGACCTGCTAGCGTCGAATGGAAAACGCCATTTTTCATAAATTTCTCTCTACATTCGGAAAGTGTTATCCTCGTTATTATTATATATTACGTTTTCGTCTCAACTCGACGCATTCCCAAAATAAAAACCTGTTTTAATCCACCTAGTGGTGGAAATGTATATTACTAATTCAGTATGATTTGCACATACATACAATGCACAGTGGTCCAGATCGCTAATTTAGGAGGAATTTTTACTTTCTGACAAACCTGTATAATTTAGCCGTATCATGTCTTAGGATGAATTTGTGTACATCAGAAAATGCTTCTTTTTATTGGAATAGTTATTAGGGTGGTTCTAATTTATCTAAAATACCAAAAAAAACTTTCTACTGATGAAAGATAGAGCTCCAGAGTCTTCCACAAAGTTGTAAAGTAACTTATTTTGAATAAATTTGTTGAATATCTACCTCTTTTAGTTTTTGTTATACAAGAAATTTAAAAAAAAAGATTAGGTTGTTCCTGAAAAAAAGTTTTTTTTTAGTATAACTTTCGTATCTTTTACTTTTTGTTAGCACAACCTTTGAACAGCTCATTGAAATCTTCAAGCCGATTATTTTTCTCCAAGACACCGAAGGTCTAACTTTTTTCTTTAAAAAGTTATGGACACTTTTCGTTAAAAAATAACCTATTTCAAGGCTCAATATCGCTGATGCGGGCACCTAAAATTGAATACTGTTTCAACCACATGAAAGACCATACTTTTTAGTATATTTGAACAAAAATTGGCGAACGCGATATTTTTTTAAAATTTGCATATTTAGATTTAAAGTTTGTAATTTTGCAGGTTCAACGCATTAACGCATTTACACACATATCGTTGTATTATGAAAAAAGCCACTTTCAAATGTCATTCTCTCATCGCAGCAAGCTTTGCATAAGTGGAACGACTGTCAAAAAAAGTTTTCTAATTTTATTCTTTTTAAATAAAACTAGTAAATATGGATATTAGTCGAAGAGAGTTGGCGAATTTGCTTATCACTGGTAAAAAGACAGATGAACAGCTTAAGTTCATTACAAGTAGTAATCCAAATGTAAAATTAAGACTTGTTAATGTTCGAAAGAAATTTTATATTTTGTTAAAACAACCTTTGAACAGTTTTTAGAAAACTCCAATCCACGTTTTTTTTCATAACTCTGAAAGTCTAACTTTATTCTTTCAAAAGTTATGGAAACTTTTCGCTCATAAATAGCCCTTTTTCCAAATGTCATTATCTCTGATTGGGGCAAATAAAAGTAAGTTCGGATTGAACCATAGAAAAGAACATACTATTAAGTATATTTGAGCAAAAATTGGAAAATATTATTTTTTTAAACATGTAATTTTAAATTTTGTCGCATATCGACATAAAAGAAATTGCCTAAAGCCTTTGTATTTCCTTTTCTGTTTTGCTTACATATCAACAATACAGAATGTGTTCATTAAAAATAATTTTGGCTATTAAAAAAATATGATTTATATAAGGAGAATTTATTCAATGCCAATTAATTCAAAAGTAGATGCATTGCATTTTCAGGTAAATCCATCGGTGCTCGTTGAATTCGACGTTTACATTTAAGAGACATTATAGGATCTGATGAAACAAAAAGTCTCTTGAAAACGTCATCAAGATTGACGAGTCGATCGAATTTGCGTGCGTGGAATTCTCGGAATCTGCGAATACTTTTATTCCTGGTTTCTTAAACTTCTTCACTGCACATACCTACTGGCAGCATGTTATGTTGAATAATGCTTCCTCCATGGACCAGGAGTTTATGCACGGTTGGTGAGAGAGCGTACCAGCCATACAGGCGTACATAAAGCAATCGTGTATCTTCGGCGTAACTCCGGTAAGCATCCGCGTTGATTCCCAATTTGCTGTTGATGATTGTCAACAGCACATACATACGTTCTAGCAACATTTCGTCCAACCCGGTTTCTTCTGCAACGACATCTCGGTTTCTGAAAAATTTTCGAGCTATGTTACCATCGTTAGAATTTCCGCCACCTGGCAAAGGTTCTCTAATACGAAGACCTAAACGGTCACGTAACGCTTGTCGAATTTTTATTTGTCGTTCCGCTCGCTGGTATTTTTGCCTACGCGCCAACGCGGTTTTGCTAGAGCTAAACGGTCAGCAATATTCAATAGTAACTCCATTGCTCGTATTAATGCATGTAAAGGTGAAAAAACATATAAACTATCCGGTGGATCGCTGGCTTCCAGTAAAGGATCATTCAATCGCTTTCCGGAGCGTTTGCATATATAACACGCTTGAGACGGTGTGCCTGTTACGTCATTCACTACCTTCGTATCAACCATGGAAAATATGAAGCTTGAACTAATCGGAATCTTGCGCATATTAACATTCACTATAGTCGGGACTAATTTATCGATTTGCTTGTTCATCGCGGCAACTTCATCCTTTGTTAGTTCAGGATTTTCCTTCTTGAAAAATAATTTTACTACTTGTAATGAACTTAAGCTGTTCATCTGTCTTTTTACCAGTGATAAGCAACTCGCCAACTCTCTTCGACTAATATCCATATTTACTAGTTTTATTTAAAACGAATAAAATCAGAAAACTTTTTTTGACAGTCGTTTCACTTATGCAAAGCTTGCTGCGATGAGAGAATGACATTTGAAAGTGGCTTTTTTCATAATACAACGATTTGTGTGTAAATGCCTTGAACGTGCAAAACTACAAACTTTAAATCTAAATTGCAAATTTTAAAAAAATATCGTATTCGCCAATTTTTGCTCAAATATACTAAAAAAGTATGGTCTTTCAGGTGGTTGAAACAGTATTCAATTTTAGGTGCCCGCATCAGCGATATTGGGCCTTGAAATAGGCTATTTTTTAACGAAAAGTGTCCATAACTTTCTAAAGAAAAAAGTTAGACCTTGGGTGTCTTGGAGAAAAATACTCGGCTTGAAGTTTTCAATAAGCTGTTCAAAGGTTGTGTTAACAAAAAGTAAAAGATACGAAAGTTATACTAAAAACCTGTTTTAATCCACCTAGCGGTGCAATTGTACCTTTCTCATTTCTCTAAACTATGGCACGGAGGCTGCTTATGTTCAACATAATTGTGGAAATGTCCAATACATTCTTAGTAAACTTTGCACTTATACACAATGGCTTACCAGCCACGAACTTGATGAGCTACGTGTCGACAGTGAAACACTTGAAACAAAAAAAATATCATTAGCCTAATCAGCATTAGATCAATGTTATCTGCTTGCTAACTCATTTTGTCATGCGGGGGTGGATGTGTGAGGAGGGCGAAAGTCCCATGAACGAACGACTCCCCAGCTTAATTTGGTATGCTTTGTGATATACACACCAAAAAATAATGAAATTTAAACGGCATGTAAATCAATACAAATGTAAACATACAACGATTGAATCAAAAATTTGATTGAAAATTAAGTTAAAATCAATTGGAGCATCAAACAGCTTACAATTTTACACTTTCATTCGTGTAATATTACATGTCACTCATTTTACAGTAGTTTTCAAGTAAAAATACCTTGAAGGGCATTGGTTTTCCGTTTAAAGAAACTGTAATTTTCAATCCACGTGTAAAATTCTAATTAAATTCGTTGAAGAAAGCACGACAAGTCGTGTGTATTTGTGGTGGAAGTTAATTTTACATTAAATGTAAAATAATATAAATTTTATATTCATGCTCCACTTATGTGCATGAAAATAAACTTTAAATCACAAAATATTTTTTTCTGTGTAGTGGTGGTTTAAAGATGATGGGGTTGAAAGGGAGGGGTATGAGGGCTGGATGTGGTGGTGGTCTGAGGGGTGATTTAAGAAGATTTTTAAGAGAGGGGAGTGAACAGTATAGGGGGGGGGGGTGTAACCCCTCTCCGTAAACCATCAACTACGCCCCTGTTAAAATCCAGAAACCTTACGCGAGTCAAAAAAAAATTAGGTTGACGTTTTTCAGAGTGATTGCATAACCTTTCTATATGAGAAAGGCAAAAATGTGCCAAAATCCAAAAAAGTGAATCGTCGTTTTTCGAGTTTGCATCAAATCTCGACGTTTCATGCACCTTGAAGACATTTAGCATCAAAAATAAAAATTCTATTTTTGATTTTTCCTATAGTTTATATGAGAAATTTCTGTGTGGCCGCACTCTTAAACCCGTAATTCCGGAACCAGAATTCCGATCGATCCAAAATTCAATAGCAGCCGATGGGAAGGTTGCACCTTTCATTTGAGACTAAGTTTGGGCAAATCGGTCCAGCCATCTCTGAGAAAAATGAGTGACATTATTTGACACATACGCACATACATACACACACAGACACACACACATACAGACTTTTTCCGATCTCGACGAACTGAGTCGAATGGGATATGACACTCGGCCCTCCGGGCCGGTATTGGGTTGACGTTTTTCAGAGTGATTGCATAACCTTTCTATATGAGAAAGGCAAAAACGTTTTTTTCAGGAACACCCTAATCTTTTTTTTAAATTTCTTGTATAACAAAAACTAAAAGAGATCGAGCTTTAATATATTCAACAAATTTATTCAAAATAAGTTACTTTACAACTTTGTGGAAGACTGTGGAGCTCTATCTTTCATCAGTAAAAAGTTTATTTTCGTATTTTAGATAAATTAGAACCACCCTAATAACTATTCCAATAAAAAGAAGCATCTTCTGATGTACACAAAAATTCATCCTAAGACATGATACGGCTAAATTATACAGGTTTGTCAGAAAGTAAAAATTCCTCCTAAATTAGCGATCTGGACCACTGTACAATGGATCGATAGCCACGATCTTGAAATACTATGTGTCGATACTGAAACATCGCTTGAAATCAGCGGTGGATCATGGAGAAAGATCCGGGAGGTCCGGGCGCTGCCGAAATTTTTCAACTTGTTAAGACATTTTAAACTAGTTTTAATTTTAAAGTGGCAACCTCTCACTGCATACTTCCACCGGGCCGGGATGATTGACGATTTTTTAAAAAGTAAATTTTTGTCAAATTTGGCGCGAAAAATGGCTATTCTTCAAAATTAACGAGGGCACATCGACTTATCGGAGATGATTGTGCGGCATATTATCCACATAGGCTACTACAACATTTCGTACAGATTGCTTATATGGTTCTGGAAATATAGAGATGGTTGGTCACATATCAAAATCCCATATAGGCGGGAACCTGAAGATTTCTCAAAGGGGTGTGCATCAATGAGCTTGAGTTGTTCAAACAGACAAAATGTTTTTTTATTTTAAGTAAAGAGGCCACAGATTTTGATTCGGTTATTCGTTTTTTTAGAGTTAGAAAACTATCTTTAGAAAAATCTCTAACCCTACGTGCAGGGTTGTAAATCAAACCCAGGTGAGCGGCAATTCAATTCAAGGCAATTGATTTACCAACTACTCTATACTCGCCCCGTCAGGCAAACAGTTCACATTTACAGAGATTCTAATAATTTTGAGGAGGTACTAAGAAATATACTGCTAACATATAGAAGACTCGACTGATTCCTTCATTTCCTGTCTCGAGTAGTGTATTGAAAAATAACAGATAAACCGAAATGCTTCAACAATTTTGTATGCACCGGAACCACTGTTCACAATGGAATAACGAAGCTGCTGTTGCTCGATGCCGTCTGCCGACAAAATTTGGCGACATTATGTTTAAATATCGGACCCGATAGAGGAAAGCAAGTTGGCCGCCTCCGGAGAATCTTTGAATCCTGATGGCTGCTCTCTAGGTGATGGGTAGTTGGCAGAGCCACCCATCACCACACCCACGATCCTCTATAGGACTAGAGATAAGTGAAGTGAAAACACATAAACTAAAAGTTGTGAAACAAAACAGTTCGGGCAACGGCTGAGGAAAACGAATGGAGTGCATTAATGCACATTTCCTGTAATATAGCAAATTGATCCTCGTGAGTATTCTCTCTTTGCCTTGCTAGCTGTATTTTTTGTTTCATGAATGAACGAAACATGGTATCACACTCTCACGGCTAAAAGTGTTCCTGATAGAAACTCAAACTCGTAAGATGAAGTTTATGGAAGACTATGTGATATTTATGTATACTGAATGGATATTGCCGTTACCCTTTCTCTCGAATGTTTTGGGGCGGCGGCAATATTTAGTAATAACAAGAAGATGCGATTCGAGAAAAAGAAGTTTTATAGGTTATTGGGATAAAATAAAAAAACTCTACCAGCAGAGCAAAACCATGGTAATGCAAACATGTAGAAAAATCCTCTAGTAAAGGGTAAACGCTACAGAACTAACAATTAAGGCATACGTAGATTGGCTTACGATGCCTGTACCATAGCGTTTACAACCACCACCATAAACATGATGATATTAGTTACCCAAAAAGCATTTCAAAAGTATTCGTTTTGATTTAGTTTGGGCAACGAAGTGAGGGATGTCACCTTGAAGGACAGCCGATTGCAAGTAATGCAATAAGTTGGTATTGCATAAATAGTGGCGATTTCACTTAATGTATGTATTTAATATATGTATATTAGTAAATGCCTAAATGACAATGCACAGTGGTCCAGGAAGCGAAATTAGTGGAAAACAATTGATTACGCTTTCGTCTTTTAATTTTAATTTTAATAGAGATTTGATGTCTTAAATTCATTTATTGTGCATGATAAATTGCTTCTTTTGGCTGAAACAGTTTTAGGATGGCGTTTAATATGTCAAAGTTATAGACATTCCTTCAAATTCTAGTTGAGATAGAATGATACATTATTTTGCAATATTCTAGAGCAATCAATTCTGAGCGATTTTGATGAGAATGAAGAATGAATAGTGAGTTCCATATCATAACTTAGGGTGTCTCTCAAAAAAGCATTTGTCTCCGTACAGTTTTTTAGCATGATTTTTCTCACAAAAATGCTCTTCTGTGTACTTTTAGAGTATGCTTAGGGGCGACTTTTGCTGAGGGAAGAAAAATTTTATCTTGTCTGGATCAAGAATTACATAATTTTCACTGAAAAATACGCCCTTTTGAAATGTCGATATCTTAAAAGGGGGCAACCGAAAATAGATAATTTTAATTGCATTTGAACAAGCATACAAGATATTAAAATATTGGAGCACACTTTTTTTCTTTTTCTTAATAAATCAAATTTGAGTAAAAGCATTTTTGCATATAACCTTACAGCGTTAATATTAAAAAACTAACTTAATCCACCTAGCAGTGAGATGAGATATTTCTTACACAGTTTTATTAGTTTTTAGAACTCATTCATTAGTTTGCAGTTTCTAGTCATGCACGAATAAAACCTAGAATAAACTGAATAAATTATAGAAAATCAATTAAACGTACAAAATAAAAGAACAAAGCAAAAAATGTGGTGCAGTACTCATCGTCGTTCGCCATGGTATAAAAGCCCGAGTGATCAACGATTAGCGGTGGGTGAGCTCCGAGCAAGTATGGATATCAGTGAAACTTGCAATCTGTTCCTGTGTGTCGTGTATTTTTCACCTGACAGAATTCGTGATTACAGCCTGATCGATGTACATCTTTCCTCCGCTTCTTTCATCACCTCTATTGCTGCCCCGTCAGATGATATTATTATACTGGGCGACTTCAACTTACCTGGCTTGACGTGGTGTCAGGCAAGTAATGGATTTCTACGATTGGACATCGAAAAATCTACGCTTATCAACAATCTCAGTTGTACCTTGGAAAACAAAGTAGAGCAACTCTTCGTGTCATCAACTAGAATGGACGTACTATTGGACCTCTACTTTGTAAGTGCCCGAGACTACGCTCCGTACTGTTGCGCCACTCCGACTGCTTTAGTCCAGCATGTGCGCCATCATTCTCCACTACATCTTGTTCTCGCTGGTAACCTAGCAGTGTATTTTGAAGACCTCTCCAGTTCTATCGTCTACGATTTAAAAACGCTGACTACGACAGCATCGATAGCACGCTGTTGGATATAAACTGGGACGAAAATCTTAACAATGACGACGCGAACGAAGCAGCGATGACGTTTTCTAATATTCTTAACTACCTAATCGGCAGTCATGTGCCAATACGAACAATCAGTACCAATCAACACCCTCCCTGTCAATCAACCGTCCTTAGACGATTAAATACTACTAAACGAGATGCATTTATAAAATTCTCAAAACATAAGACACTTGCATTACGAAACCACTATTTTCAACTCAGCCACGAATACAAACAGCAAAGCAGACGCGCCTTCTTTAGACACCAACGAAACGTCGAGCGTCAACTGAAATCTAAGCCCAAGTCTTTTTGGAAATATGTGAACGAGCAGCGAAAAAAATCCGGGTTACCATCTTGTATGCCATTTAATGGAGTTTTAGGCACCGACACTAAGGAAATTTGCCAAATGTTCTCCGACAAATTCTCAAGCGTTTTTTTCCGACGAGAGCCTTCCACCACAACAAGTCACGGCCGCCGCCAATCTAACTCCTTCTCTAGGACGAACCATCAGCCGAATTTGTGTCGATAATGCTGCTGTTGCCGAAGAAAAAGACGACACCGAACATGGAGAAAGCTGGAGTACCGTTGTAGGTCGGAAAGATAAATACGGGAGACAGCAGAAAACGTCCTACGCCGCTCTTCTCAAGAAAGTGAGAGAGGATCCAAAGCTAAAGGAGTTGGGAGAGAATGTTGTTAGAACGATGCGCACTCAGAATGGCGAGATGATCTTCGAGCTGAAAAAGGATCCTTCTGTAAATAGCTCGACCTACCGCGAGCTCGTTGTTAAATCATTGTCGCAGGAAACCGTAGTCGAGTGCAAGGGTCTAGATGAGATAACGACCGTTGAGGAACTGAAGGGTGCACTGATCGAGCAGTGCAAATTGGATGTACTGGCTGCTATCCGGATTTGAAAATCTTATGGACGAGCTCAAATGGCGGCGATTCAACTACCGGTGGCCGCTGACGACAAGTTGGCGGAGACCGGTAAGATAAAAGTCGAATGGTCGATGTACTCACTGAGAATCACTTCGCGAGTTTCCAAGCCGACGGAGTGATGCTTCAGATGCTTTGACCTGGAACATCTGGCGAGGAACTGCAAGGACCCGAACAGGTCTGCAATGTGTAGAAAGTGCGTAGAAAACGGGCACGTTGCTAGAAACTGCACGATGCAACCAAGGTGCATGATCTGCAAACCGGAGGACGGAAACGACCGCGTGACGGGTGGCTTCAAATGCTCTGCGTACATAAAGGCGAAGGCAGGCCAACGATGATGGAGATGACCCAGCTTAATCTCAATCATTGCGACATTGCACAGCAACTGTTGTGGCAGTTGACAATAGAAACGAAGTGCGACGTTGCAATTATTGCAGAACCGTATCGTGTTCCTCCCGATAACGGTAACTGGGTGGTGGATAGTGCAGGGATGCCTGCAATACAAGTAATAGGCAGTTTCCCTGTCCGAGAGGTGGTGGATAACACACACGAAGGCTTCATGATCGCCAGGATCAACAGCTTATTTGTCTGTTGCTTCTATGCTCCCCAAAGATGGACACCAGAGCAGTACAATCAGATGTTGGACGCTCTAATCGACTCGTTAGCCGGACGAATGCCGGTAGTTATAGGAGAAGACTTTAACGCCGTGGAGTGGGGTAGCAGGCAGACCAACGTAAGAGGGTACAGCTTGTTGGAAGCCTTGGCGAAGCTGGATGTGAGACTGTGCAACGAAGGTACCACTACCACATTCCGTAAAGACGGTCGAGAATCCACCATCGACATAACATTCTGCAGCCCTTCGCTGATGGATAACATGAATTGACGAGTTAGCGAGCAGTACACACATAGTCGGCGGAATTGTACTGTAACACCGAGAATGAGGACTGGCGAGCGGAAGTGGATAATAAAGGACTTCGACAAGGACCTTTTTGTGGAAGCACTTCGTACTGACAGAGTCATGCCAATTCCGAGTGGCGATTAACTGTCGGAAACAGTAGTGAGGGCATGTGATGTAACAATGCCGAGAAAAATGAAGCGTCCGGCATACTGGTGGAGCGATAGGCTCAGCATTCTCCGGGCTGCATGCCTAATAGCCAGAAGACGCGTTCAGAGAGCAAGATCTGAGGCAGTCAGAGAAGAGTGTAAGGTAACATTTCGGGCGGCCAGGGCCATTTTTAAACGCGAGATAGTGCTAAACAAGTCCATCTGCTACAAGGAGCTGTGCAGAGAAGTCCCGCCAGTCGCTGGGGCAATACTTACCGTGTCGTTATGGCCAGGATCAAGGGTCCAATGACGTCAGTAGAAATGTGCGCCGACAAACTGAAAATCATCGTGGAGGGTCTTTTCCCGAAGCACGACCCAACCACATGGCCACCTACACCGTATGTTGATGCAGATGGTGGAAATGCTGGCGACAATCGAGTTTCAAACGACGAGCTCCTTATTGTGGCAAAAGGGCGAAAGGCAAAGAAAGCGCCGGATCGGATGGTATCCCCAAAGTGGAACTGAAGACTGCGATCCTGGCGTTTACGGACATGTTCAGGATAGTCCTACAGAAATACCTGGACGATGGCTATGGAAGATCCAGAAGCTGGAGTTGCTGCCAAAACCAGGGAAACCACCAGGAGATCCAGCATCGTATCGGCCTATATGCCTGTTGGATACTCATGGTAAGCTCCTGAAAAGGGTCATCCTCAACATGCTGATGACATACGCTGAAAATGAGAACGGACTATCGCAGAGGCAGTTCGGGTTCCGGAAAGGGATATCGACGGTGGACGCCGCCGCACAGTCATCGCGAGCGCGGAGAAAGCATTGAAGCAAAAGAGAAGGGATAATCGCTACTGCGCCGTGGTAACGAAGGACGTGAAAAACGCGCTCAATAGTGCTAGCCCAGCTATCGCCGTAGCACTGCACAGAATGCGGGTTCCGGACTATCTACGTAAGGTTTTGAAAAATTACTTCCAGAACCGAGTACTGGTCAGTGCCCCATACTCGGCCCAACGCTCTGGAATAAAGTGTACAGCGTAGTGTTATCATTGGAACTGCCCGTCGGCTTTGCAGATGATGTTGTCCTGACGATAACCGGCGAGACCCCTGAGGAGGTGTTAACGGCAGAGACAATAGGCATCGTGGAAACCTGAATGACTGTCGTCAAGTTGCAGCTGGCTCACCACAAGACCGAGGTAGTGCTGGTCAGCAACTATTAAAAATTTCGATTAAATTATAACAGTCATGTCGACTATGTATGTGAGAAGGCTGCAGGAACAACTAACGCATTGGCAAGGATCATGCCGAAACACGGAAAAGCAAGAGGCAGCAATAGACGTCTCCTGGCGGATGTCTCATCCTCAATACTGAGGTGGGGCGTACCGTCCTGGGCTGCTGTACTGAACTCAAAGCGGAACAGGACGAAGTTGACAAGCACGTTTCACCAAATGGCTGCTCGTGTCGCGAGTGCGTACAGAACGATATCGTCGGAGGCGGCATGCTTAATTGCCGAGATGATTCCCATCTGCATCACTCTGGCTGAGTACGTGGACTGATACCAGCGGAGAAATGCACGTAATGCAAGGAGACTGGTCCGAGTGGACTCATTGGCTAAGTAGCAGCAAGAGTGGGACAACGCTGAGAAAGGAAGGTGGACCCACCGACTTATTCTAAATGTATCTGCTTGGTTACATAGGAAACATGGAGAGGTGAACTTCCATTTGACGCAGTTTTTTTACGGATGCTTCCGGAAAAACCTGCATCGGTTTGGACGTGCTTCGTCCCCCCTTTGCCCGGAGTGTGTGGACGTGCAAGAGACACCGGAACACGTGGTATTTGAATGCACTATGTTCGAAGAAGTTCGTAGGAGTATGCCTTGTGTGACAGTGGACAATATCGTCGAGGAGATGTGCCACGACGAGCATACCTGGAACGCTATCAACAGAGTGGTTTACTAGCATACTCTCCGAGCTGCAGAGTGGCGTGGCGAAGGGACCAACAAAGTAGCGCCATTGGCTAGAACGCTGCCGGGTAACCACAAATCGGATTTCAGGAGAAATTCCGCCGCTGGGGAACTCTCCGAAGGTGTAGACTAGGTCCATCGCCGGGGACCAGTTGAGTAGTACGCGACATAGCACCAGGCTTGGGTCCTCGGGGCGCCAGTGAACCGGACGTCAGGCTTCACCGGAATCGCCGGACCGACCTCGACACCCTACCGGGTAGCTCGTGAGTAGGCTAGATCCACCGCCGGGGATTAAACCGAGTAGACCATATCGAATAGCTTACAGTGGGTCGTTGGGGCGCCAGTGAAAAGCAAGCTACGCTCCACCCGGTAAGGCCAGCACCTAACGGTCTAGTAGGCCAGGTCTACGGGGACTAGACCCAGTAGACGGAGAAGGGAACTAAATGGCTCACAGAAAGGTACATCGGTATCGGGACCAATCCACCGCCTGGGAATTCACGATAGGGTAGATTCGCCGCCGTGGACTACCCGACAGAAACGTGACGAAAAGGGGAGCTAATTGGCTCACGAAACAAATACCGTCCCGAGAAAAATATATTGGTAACACGCAACGCTACTGTTACAGCAGTTACTGTTGCGTAAATTATACTTGCAAGCCATTATTTTGAAAAACTATAAAAAATAGAAAGTGGTAGCGGGTTAGCACTATACTTGCTGTCGCACAGTGGGACGGAATCAAAAAAGCCGGAAATTGATATTTGCGCCGAACCTATTGACTATGGCACTTTGATGTCTTCGGAAAGGTTTCTTTATTTTTTAAGTAGTTTAATATAATGTTGGAAAATTTTAATTTAAGGGGGTATATACGCAGATAAAAAAAATAACTATGTAAAAACTTGTTGCCAAAATTGATCGTCATGTATGGAAAGTTTGTAGACGAAATGATTTTATGAAACTTTGTTGAAGTAGCGAAATGGCTATCTGTTAAGCG
The DNA here is from genome assembly GCF_030247195.1 of Topomyia yanbarensis. NCBI lineage: Eukaryota > Metazoa > Arthropoda > Insecta > Diptera > Culicidae > Topomyia > Topomyia yanbarensis. The sequence continues at coordinate 154,212,014 of NC_080672.1, forward strand.
AAAAAAGTTATTGGGTGAAATTGAAGTACATGTCGGAATACCCCCTTAAAAAGTGTTTTTTTATTGTAACTTTTTTATTCGATTTTTTACAGTTTTTCAATGTTCTAGAAAGTTGTAGATGCTTTCAAAACACACCTTTTTGTGGAATAGACCAACTCGCTATCTTTTCGTTTTGAGGATGCGTGCCAGTTTTTTATTTTTTTTTTTTGGCTAACTTTAAGGGGCTATGGTTTGTAGAGTAGCAGATAGTAGGAGCTAAATTTATTTTTTTTTGTTATTCAGCAAGAAATACCCTATTGATACATATATAAATCATAGGGGGATCTAATGGGATCCTTGGAATAATGTGGGGTAAAATAGACTAGCGTTTCAATATATTATTTGTATTATGAAGCATGAAAAATAAACTATTATGCGAAATTAATAAACACTTGAAATATTATAGCTCATTCCATATATTCCGACATTCAAAGATAATTTTTTTGTTATTAACATAAGTTATCAGTGTCCTGCCAAATCTTCTTCGTGATTGGATGAACAAGGTATTTCATTGCTTAGAATACTCGATTAGGGTGATGAGCCTATTTGCGCCATGCTCATAAGTTATCAGTGTCCTGCCAAATCTTCTTCGTGATTGGATGAACAAGGTATTTCGTTGCTTAGAATACTCAATTAGGGTGATGAGCCTATTTGCGCCATGTTTCTATTATCACCTTACCCATTTGAAGCCGTTGGTTAGAGCAGTGTCTGCCATCTTTGTTCAACGCATTGAGTCAAATGGTAATGCAACAATAGGGGCACTCGATTCCAGTTTCCATTGTGCTCAAACACGAGAATTTTACTGTTTTCAACGCATTTGTGTTTTTATATTGGTTCTTAACAACGAAGTTGATGTCAATTTTTACGCATTCCATTGAATGTAAGGCAAGAAATTACCGAATTAGTGAAGCACCTTGCTTAGTATGGTGAAAATAGGCTCATCACCCTATATAATTACCTTGTTCATCCAACTTACCGACAATCATCAAAATAAAAAATCGAATAAAAAAGTTACAATAAAAAAACACTTTTTAAGGGGGTATTCCGACATGTACTTCAATTTCACCCAATAACTTTTTTCGCTTAACAGATAGCCATTTCGCTACTTCAACAAAGTTTCATAAAATCATTTCGTCTACAAACTTTCCATACATGACGATCAATTTTGGCAACAAGTTTTTACATAGTTATTTTTTTTATCTGCGTATATACCCCCTTAAATTAAAATTTTCCAACATTATATTAAACTACTTAAAAAATAAAGAAACCTTTCCGAAGACATCAAAGTGCCATAGTCAATAGGTTCGTCGCAAATATCAATGTCCGGCTTTTTTTGATTCCGTCCCACTGTGTGTCGGTGTAGTTGGTGCGGTATTTCATAATTTTTTTTAATAATTCATTGTAAGTATGTCGCTGTACGAGTAAAAATTATTAATTTTTTAGTATTTCCATGATTTATCTGTATATTTTCAAAGAATTTCAAAAAACTGTCATCTATAAAATGATCGGTTTAAGTCAGACCGGACTCGTCGCTAAACATCAAAATATGAGATAATGATAGCACTGGATAAAGAATTTCTTCAGCTACATTCGACTTTTGCCAGATTTGAAATATGTACCAATAAACAAGAACTATGGCAAAAATAAATTTCCAGTTATAACATGAATGATGCTGCGATTCAACTTTAAACTCGTTTTTCTCGAAATCAATATATTGTCACTTAGTCCAGTCTGACTTAACACCGGCCGATTGTAGCCTGTATTAATTGCAATCGATTGATGTATAAATATGTATATGTCATCGCATTGAATTCAATGTTATGGACTGAATTAAGGTTTACCAAGCATGCTTACCGCGCTTTCATCCTTTGAAAATGCGAATAAGCCTGCAACAGACATGTTGGTCCATGCAGAGCATGTTGTTTGGTACTAAAAGTAGTATATGTGGAATTTCTTCGGCGGAGAACACATATTTATTTAATTTTTATTAAACAATTGTTTTAAAATATACAAAATATCAATTATTCAAATTCGGAGAAAAAAATCACGAAAATCTTACAATTTTTTGCTGGTTCGTAAAAATTAGTCAATTAGGTCGCCCGTAGTTTTTTTTTAAGTAAATTTGCTAAAAACTTCGAATGTCAAGATGATGATTTTTTTCGCGGAACCCAGCTAGATTTGGTTTTGCAATGCCAAACACTACCAAAATATTGGATTTTCCATTGAAATTGCGATACCACCTAATTTTGGTAGCCTACTTGAGAAATTTTGACTCACATGCAATGTTTAAAGCGATTTTAAAAATTGGATTTTGATTTTCTGGTTAGCCTAGTGTCTAACATTCAAAAATAAAACCATTTAATTTACTAAAATAAATTTATAACTACAGGTAATGCTTTGATATTTTCCAATCATACTCAAATGTTTCATTTACGCGATTGAGATTAAATTTTCACAACATGCATCATCCTACATTACATTTAATTACAGTGAGCAACAAACCGAACAAACAACCGACAATATGTATCACCAACGCCTCGTGGGAAAGTTCGTTCTAAAATACCTTCGACATCTGTTGCTTCCTAAATTAAAAGTAATCCCATTTCATCCAGCTAAAGTAAATCAATCTCCTTTATTAGTCGTCTCTTCTCATCTCGGACACGCCACCAAGTGACTGCACACAGAACATTGCACCATACCATATCAATCTGTTCATCAACTCCCAACGCCATATACGGCAATGAAACACCGTTTCACTGTTGGCTCCGTCACTTCATCTGAGTCTCTGGAATGGATAATTGAAACAAGCACAAACACTGAAAATCAACATGTTCCTGAAAATAGACTGTTTCCTGTATATTCACAAAAGGCAGAATAAAGAGTAGTATGATCGTCCCGGGCAAAACGAAAATGAAACAAAGTAATAAATAATGAAACATTTTTACATTAAATATATTAAAAAAGCTGTATACGGTTACAGATTCCAGACCTGAACACTTCTCACACCCACCGGTTAGGATAACACACCTCTCCAATGTAATAATGGCGGCATTCTATGAAGTTTTCCTCCACTCGTTCGCTCTCGCCAGGCTCCGATAACAGTAACGACTGACGGCAGAGCGTAATAATAATGGAAAAAGCTTTTAAGTTCCTCACCGAAACTAAACCCTCATACCGCCGAAACTCTTCCCAAGGACGAGACGGATGAGTATTTTTCAATATCAAAACCGCTGTTTTGTGAGCGAAAGCACCTTAGCCATCACAAATCAGCTCTCTTCTTTCCCACGTGTAAAGTCTAACACATTTATATGTATATTTATTCTCATATCCCACACAGCAACGAACAGCTGTTTAGTTCTGAAATAACGCTTCGGAACGAGATTGGTAACGGAGAGTACATTCATTTTAAAACCACGAAAGCTGAGGTCTTTACCCCCAGCGCTGCACTCCCACATCCCATCATACATACACACCAAGTATTTCGAACATCGAAACGCAACTTTGCTTTCGGGATAAGAAGTCGATAAACAATGTAAGTATCAGCAGCTCACTTTCGATACTGGTTTTTACCACGTGGCACGCAAGTCAATTTTCCCGCTTACACTCCAACACCTAACCCGAAGAGAATGATAACTGAGAGGCAACCGGTGGTGGTGTGTCAGTCCCACATCAGAACCAAAGCAGGAACTCGAGGCATGCCATCACTCATACTTTTCAGGTGCATTTTCAATTTCCTGAATGAGTTTTTCAATGAAAAAAGTTGCGAGAATAAGTTCTTCATTAGCTTTATTCTTGCAAGAAACTTCCCATCGCTTCTTGTGACCGTTTGTCAGGGCCAATAATCAAAAGCTGTGATATAGTTCTTTAGCGTAATTACTACCAAGAATTATGCAACATTGAAACCGTATAGTAGGTTCTAGAAAGTGTATTCCTATACGTGCAAATACAAAATTCAGGATTTTGTTAGGTAGATGAGCCCTCATTCATCTCATTAGTCACGATGTCACACTATGATAGCACGGCTTACAGTGATTGGATAGCGTTTAAATAAGTGTCAATATATTTGCTTCATTTCTAAGAAGCAGATCGAGTACAACGCACCCTTATTCCTCCTACCATTTGAAATATTGCGTAGAATAGAGATAGCAGACACTGCTCTATCAGGAATCAGGAATCAGACTATATTGGCTTAAATGGCACGTTCCCCGTATGTAGTCGGGGATTTGTGCCTTAATAGAGGTAGGGCACAGTAGCCCTACCCCAGACTATATTGGCTTAAATGGCACGTTCCCCGTATGTAGTCGGGGATTTGTGCCTTAATAGAGTAGGGCACAGTAGCCCTATCTAATCTCAAAATAGGTAAAACAGTAAAACAACAGGAACAATGAAACATTCGCAGTAAAATCAGTACAGGATAGCCTCATTCCCTCACATTTCATGTATTTTTATTCTTTACACTTGTTGTTATACTTTGGGAGGCTTTTAATAAATATTTGTTTGTTTTGTACTAGCCAGAATGAATTAGCAATGAAATGCATTATTCTATTTTATCGTTCATCAAATATTTTTTAGTTATTTATAATTTATTTCAAATTTTATGCTCAACATACGCAAAAAACGAACTTTTTTGCTAACTTGTCACTAACGTGTCATGTTTCCATGTAAGTTTACTAAATATATCCATTTGGGAAACTGTCAATTGTTAGCGGCCCTTACACGTTCAATATTCTTGTCAATACTAGAGAGGGCCGTGTAAGGGCCGCTATTGACGCATAGCGCACAGCGAAAAAAAAATTTCCACTGTAGGGGAAGATCGGGTAAACGCAAAAGGGCAACATGCACCTCATACGTTTATTAAAAGTTGCTGAAAAGTGATACCAGCCGTTATATCTGTTAGCTTCCTTCTGCGAACAGCCTAGATAAGCCGTGTAGTGTCGGTAGTGGTTGTTTCAACCAGCTAAGAATTACAGTACGGACTTCTAATCAAAAGTTATCAATTACATGGTCCATAAAGCAAGTACTATCAACATGCATTATATAGATGCCATGGAATTATGCTTTATGAGTTATTTTGGCAGTTCGCGGTTAGCGATTCTCAGACCTCTTACTTGTACTTGTTTTGAAATAACAAAGAATTGAGAACCTTACATTAACTTACCGACAATCATCATTATAATCGATATTTTATGTATACTTTCAAACATTGCATAAATATTGGGAAAGTCTACAATTTCCGCTGCTATGAATAAAAAACTCGTTTCAAGCTTTCATTTTAAGATAAGAAGACGTGAGCTAAAGCATTTTCTTTCTAGCACTCGTTTTGAGCACAGGTCCAAACCAAAAAGGATTTACTTCAGTGAGCATAGATAACTTTTGTTGGCCGATTTAAAATTATCGATAGTATGCAACTTACACTACTGTAAATCCACGCAACCATTCACATAACCAACAGAATTACCGGTGACTTTCAGCATTATCACACAAATTTACTATTTCTCAGTTAGTTGACCATAAGAGATTGAACGATGAGAACGTGCCACCACAAGCACTATTTTCCATTTGCCATTTCATACATCGATTTATCGTATATACTTTGTTCGCGACACTTTTGGAACTTCATAAGGCACATATTTTTGCTGAAGTAACAAAGTTATTATCTCGTCTATTTGAAAAGTAATGAAGGATTTTTGATGAAAAAATGTACCACTTTTAAAAATTAATTAATTTTTTTTTAAACCAACGGTTTGGGCACAAACAGTTTTGTCTTCCTAAATACAGCTTTGAGACCATAGTGCAATGCTTCCTAGCGGTGAAAATGCAAGTTAGTAGGCATTCTCCAAGAAAATTAACGAAAAATCTCATATGAGCATCGAACACATTGGTCCGATAGCTACACACCTAGAAAAAATCGCTTAAATTTACATCTGCTGACCTTGACACAAACGAGCATCAAAAATGATATAGTCTTACTTTTGATTGTAATTTTACACGACTTTGAAACTCGTAAATCGCATAATATTACCCCACATATGGCGTTTGTTTTAAATGTCGATAAATGTAATCCTGTGGTACTGCGCATGCAAAGTACATCTTTCATGTAAAAATAAGCGGAACGTGGTTACACCTCGTCATTTCGTAAATTACGGTTGGTTAAATTGTGTCACTTTCGGAATTACGTCAACTATAAAATTCATATATTTTTGGTGTGATATACTTGTTCGATTTGGCTCAATTTTGAGCAGGCATTCCTGGTAGGACTAGAAATAAACTCAGGAGATGCGGGTCTTTTTCTTTGTCACTCTAGTCTCCATGTTATCTTTAGACTGACGTCATCTGCGAATATACCTATCTCAACTCCTATATAACGCTATAGCTTTAATGTTAGAAATGTTAAAAAACCATAAAGTGTTGGGCTAAGTATAAAGCCTTGTGGATCTTTTGCCGTGACTTTATGTTCCGAATTTGTGACTAACATTCGGTTCTGAAAGTAGCTTTTCAGAACATAGCACAAGTATTGGAGGATTTGCATTATGTGTATGTATAACCAGACAGCTCCAGCTGTTGATCGCGTTCTCGACGTCTACCACAGAGGGACTCCGTAAGAAATTGGACGACCACAAAATATAACCATTGTCGATTCGTACGAAGCTTTGAAGTTGTGTTCGGTTTGTGAATCTCCGTGATTTTCTCTGACAATTGCAATATTTTGATACAAGAGCAATTTTTTAAAATGGTGTAGACATTTCTATGTACGTACATTAATTTATTTGTTATTTTTGTTTTGTTAAATTTGTTTGTTCGATTACTATATTTTATACTGCAAAACTTTTTGAGAATGAGTTACAGGGAATGCATTTTTCTGTACGAAAAAGATATACACTGAAAAAATGTTGCGTCATTTTTCACAAAAACAAAAAGTTGTATTAAAAATTTGAATTTCAAAAAACCCGTTTTTTCTATTTTTTTATATTTTGTAAATAAAAGCTCAAGGGAAAAGAAACATTTTAAATGTGATTGCATGATGGAGAACTTATCAGCAAAAAAGTATTTTTAACAATAACTTTATACATGTTTTTAAATTGCATACTAACTACATACTACTTTCAATATCGCCTTGATGTTAAAGAGAAAGTTACAGGAAATGTTATGGGCCTTTCGAAAAACTTATTGTTGTTGAGGAAGTATGAAATTTAAAAACATATATAAACTTCTGAAAAGGTCGTATTAAAATAAAAGAATTGTGTTGTTAAAGCAAAATTTAAAATATATGAAGAACTACTACATTTCAGAAATTTTTTGTTATAGCCATTTTGATTTGAAATGGCGTTTAGAATTCTATACAAAAAGAAAATTGTATTTTTGACTGCAAATAGTATGAATTACAAAAATATGTTTCTTGTACGTCCTCAAAACGATAAAAATTATATTTTTGACATTTAATGATGGGGTAACGCGAATAACATTTAAAAAGGGTATAATCAATCGAATTAATTGTTTTTGTTGGAACAAAATTCCAAATATCTCGAAAACTATCGTATTTTGGAGAATTTTTGTTAAATACATTTTGATTTAAAATAATACTTAGGTTTATATTCTATAATAAAATTACTGTTTTGTATGTCAATTACTATGAAATTTAAAAACATGTAACTTTTGTTAGAAAAACTTTTTACCGATAAGTTCTCCATCATGCAATCACATTCAAAATGTTTCTTTTCCCTCGAGGTTTTCGTTGACAAAATATAAAAAAATTGGAAAAAATGTTTTTTTGCAATTAAAATTTTTAATACAAATTTTTGTTTTTCTGAAAAATGACGCATTTTTTTCAGTGTTTTTTTGCGTACAGAAAAAATCATTCCCTGTAACTCATTCTCAGAAAGTTTTGCTGTATAAAATATACTAATCGGACAAACAAATTTTGAAATTAATGCACATAGAAATGTCTACGCCCTTTTAAAAAATTGCTCTTGAGTTAAAATAATCTTATTGATTGTAAAAAATGTTTAGTCTTCCATGCCGGTGAAACGTGTAAAGTTTCATATGAATCTAAGATGGTTGATCACGATTTTAAATATTTTCAGACGGATCTTCGTGGAATTCCTCCACAGCGTAATTTCCTTCCCTTCTATTCGGACGTCTTCTCTACTCCCTCTATAACTGCTCGGATTGCTCCCACCGTCGATCTTCCTTGCCGGAATCCGAAGTGCCTGTTTGACAGCCCATTGTTGTGCATGACTCACGAATGCCGCGGACTGGGACCTTCCATCTTTTTTGTACCCTTCGCCACTTTCAGAAGCCTGACTTCCTGGTCAGGAAAAAAATGTATTTTTCGAATCGTTTAACAAAACATAACATGTCATTTTATTTTGGTATTCGTTGAAAGAAGCTTGCGAGGGATGTACGTCAATTTCTACAATTGCAGATATTAGCCACAGCACTCATTTACACAGCAAAGGTCGGTAAGCAGGCTAGCAACGACAACTCAGAAGTAAAAAGAAAGAATAGCACAAAGTCGGAGCCAATCGGGATATCGTTGTCCAGAAAGAAAAAATCACAGCAGGTGATCTCTCCTTTGAAGTGGCTGAGAGTTAAATGACTAACGAAAATGGACATCGGTATCGGGAGAAATTCCGACTCCGGGAAACTCAGCAAAAGCTAGCAGATAATTAGGAACGAGCGCCAAGAAGAAGATAATAGTAGAAGACAAATCTCTAGTATGAACGAACAGAAATTTTAAATCTATTCTCCTTTCAGGTAACATTCGCGTAAGACACCGGTTCCAATGACTATTTTATGCTTGAGATATACTCACCAAACCAAAGATAGTGTAATTGAAGTATTACAAAGTTTCCCAACCATTCATAATGAATCACAAATATATACAACCATCTAAACAACTTGTCGGTCTTACCCCAACCAAAGAGTGCCGGTTTTACCACAACAGCGAATATTGTTGTTTTTTTCAAAAATTCAACATCCAGACGAGCATGAACGTTGTTGTTGTTTAACTGTTGTAACTGCATTTAATTATCAAGGGACTGGAATGTGAAGTATATTTTTCAAGATTAAGAGCCATAGTACTCAAGGGAGAGCAAGGAGTTGAAGGAAAACAGTTTAGAAAAGCGTGAAATAGGGTCATATAAGCAAGCTGGGAGTTTCCCGGTGACTTTAACCTTTTGTCTTCTACCGCAGTAGTCAATATATTTTGGCATTTGAAATGCGAATCTCCTGAGTCTGCGGCATGTACGGAATTGACATACCTACTAATGAAAATCAAATTTGTCTACAACTGGTCTATACCAAATACCAAATCGTACCAATAGTAAACTGTCATTAAAAATGATTAAGCATTTGATTTCTGGGGATAGTCGTAGAATGTCGGTTTTACCATAGTGTCAGTTTTACCCACAGTATCAATTTTGCCCTTGACACCCCTACAACTCGTTCTCTCTCCGACTGTTAAACATTACTAGAATATTAAGATGCTTTAAAAATATTCTTCCAGAGGGATATTTGTCTGTCCTGATCTCCTCCTACAGCAGAAACGACGTTGTTTTTAAACCTAGAAAAGCATTTGACGACGGTTCATTTGTCGCATTCGATTTTAAACCAATGAAATCGCAAGCAGCCTGTTTAAACATACATTGCACCTTTCTCCTTTGCTCTGAGTCTCCATCAAAGACAAACCGGACACAGTCCGTGTGAGTTTGAACGGATCAGTTCAAAAGGCGCACTCAAGTCAGCTAATGTTTTATTCACAGATCTTAGGGAAACAGCAAAACACTTCATAAATATCGTATCAAACGATTGCTCCCAGTCAAGTGGAATTGCTCAAATGTGTGAATGCCTGATTTGGAGGAAGTTCGCCGAATCATGTATCAACCTTTGCTCGAAGAAATATTTGTATAACTTTTTAAAGTTTTTTTTGCTTTTACAAAAAAGTAAAGAGTTAAGTAACATAGCTTCAGCAACCAGAAAGAACAATTATATTTCTTAAAATATATTGTAAAACAATTCAATAACTATCAAAAATCTCAGAACCTTACATCTCTGTCTAAATTACCAATCCACTCTATGTCCCAGCGAAAAGAAATATCCCACATTCTACATCCTCTTCGACCAACATACATCCGAGAGATATGAACATACAATGGGGAAAATATAAAAATTCAATGCTAAATAATGCATGACCAATTCCATTTGGCATTTTTCTCATCGGTGATGTTCTAGGAAGAGCTCGCAAACTTGATCTTAGTGATTGTTCACGTGACCAGCAGTAGCTGATACGCTACAGGTTATTATGGCAAATGGCACAATGACTGTCTTTTATATTTTAAGTTCTTCATGTACTAACCACGCTTTTTTCTCCCGACGCTCTTGAGGTCACTATATTTATTCACAAAGACACTCCAAACAATCATCAAAACAATCGTCAAATGTATTCCATTTTGTAGTTACTTTAACTTGGTATAAGGCTTCTACTTGTTTCAAAATCAAACACAGAAATATTTGAAATATAGTTGATTTATTTTATAGAGAAGTCAATGGAAGTCGCTATCCTTTATTTCAGTGCAACGCCTTTGCATTGCACTGGGAAACAAGTTAAATACATTTATTAAAAAGCTTTACATTATACAAACCGAAGCGGATAAGTAAAACAGGTTAACGCTTTTGGTGTTGATACGTATTGTTATACGTAAGAACTGTCAAATATTTTCACTAGTAGGTCTATTTTCCGAAGAACAGAGAATCTGTGTTCAAATACTGTCCAAATTTAAATTCAAAAAAATATTTATGACCGCTCTGATATTCAGGAAATGGTATTAGATAATATGAAAATAAATGGAGAATAAGAAGTATAATGGATAACGGTTCTAGGTATGAATTAAAAAACCTGTTTTAATCCACCTAGAGGTGCAATTGTGCCTTTCTCATTTCTCCAAACTATGATTTAATAGCTGGTTCGTACAATATAACATTATGGAAATGTGTTTCATTCTTATTACACTTGCTAAATATATATAAGAGCACTTTTTTGCATTCATCGTGGTATCGGTTTGAATCGGAGTTTTCTATGTGATCGCACTCCACAACCTGTAACTCCGGAGCCGGAAGTCGGATGGAGATGGAATTTAATATCAGTTTCCGGGGACGCAACACCTTTCATTTGAGACTAAATTGATCAAATCGGTCTAGCCATTTTCGAGAAACCAATATAACCGTTATTCTGAATTTGGATGCTTCCGGTTTCGTCGATGGTGGCCAGTGTGGCCAAAGAGACTTTGAATGACTGTTGGTGACCTAGATCTACAAATTTAACAGTTGTGTTTACATTTTGGAAAAAATTTCACCTTTTTACATTCATCGCAGAATTCGTTAGAATCGGGATTTGCTGCGTGATCGTACGTATCACCCTGTAATTCAGGAACCAGAACTCGGATCCACACAAAATTCAACAGCAGCTGATGGACCTTTCATTTAAAATCAAGTTTGTCAAAATCGGTTCAGCCATCTCCGAGAAACCGATGTGGACATTTTGTTAACAAATCCGCAAATACACACATATACATACATACATACATACATACATACACACATACATACACCCATACATACACACATACATACACACAGATATTTTGCGATCTCGGCGAACTGAGTCGAATGTTATATGAGACTCGGCCCTCCGGGCCTCGGTTAGAAAGTCGGTTTTTGCAGCAATTGCATAACCTTTCTATATGAGAAAGGCAAATGAATAATATTTAATTAGCTTAATCAGCATGAGTTCAATGTTATCTTCATGTGATTATATTTTGAAATGTTGGTGGGATGGGTTTGAAAGTGTAGGGAATGGGGGGTTAGTAGAGAGGGAGTGGAGGATTCGTCAGAAATCCTTCATCTTATTTCGATATACGGGGTGGATGAAGGAAATGCGGGCGTGAGGGTGGTCCAAGAGGAGGGGAGTGATGAAGGAGGGAGGTGTCCGGGCAAGGCGGGGGGGGGGGGAGGGGCGGCGACGCAATACTCAACTGCATATTTTGCATTCCATTTGGGACTTGGTTTGAGAAAATCACCGAAGAACCGATGTGACTTTAATTGTGGAATATGCCCGGAATTCCGGACTTCCGGAATCGTCGATAGTGGACAATATATTCAAAGAATGATATTCAAATTCAAATATTCAAAGAATGATTGGCAATCAGTGATCTGGATCTGCGATTAGAAGTAATTTGGTGACCATTTCAATAGTTTGTAGCCTCTGAGGTATTACGATTGTGCCGATTTATATGGGAAATTCCAGTGTATCCTTACTAATACCCCTGTAACTCCGGAAGCAAGAGTCAGAACCGAATGAAATTCAGCAGCAGTCAACGGTATTACTGTATCTTTCATTTGAAATCAAGTTTGTAAAAATCGGTAGAGAATTCGTTGAGGAATGGGTGTGATATTAGCTTAGGAACTTGGCGGGTTCCCCGGGGGCATCATGAACCGTCATAGGTGACCAATGTGGTCAAAACTGCTTTGATTGATCATTAGTGATCCAGACCCGCAAACTAGAGTAATGTTACATCAATTTTAATATGTTTTACATAATTTTAACATCATGGTGGTACCAGTTTATATGGGAATTTGCTGTGTGACCGCACTCTTCAACCCGTAACTCCGGAACAGGAAGTCGGATCAACTAAAAATTCAATAGCAGGAGAGAGGGAGGGGATGGGAGCGTTATACCTTTCAGATGAAACTAAGTTCGTAGAAAAACGTCGATAACCATTATCGAACATGAAACTAAGTTTGTGAAAATCGGTTCAGCCATCTCTGAGAAAATTGTGTGAGTTTAAATGACACACACACATACACACACACACACATACATACACACACAGACATTTGCCGATCTCGACGAACTGAATCGAAAGGTGTATGACATTCGGCCCTCCGGGCCTCGGTTAAAAAGTCGATTTTTACAGCGATTGCATAGCCTTTCTTTATATGAGAAAGGCAAAAAGGGAATAACCCACATTTTTTAGAAATTGACTTTTTTGCATTTTTTTTACAATTCTATGTAAGCCACATGTATTGTCATTTGAGAAATTTGCAAATAATTTATGTTTTTTGCTATTAACAGACAAAGTTGACCATGTAGGTAACCCCAGTACTTGCTGGCGTCTTAATAGGGGGTAACCCCACATTATTTCTTATGGAAATTTAAGTTTTCTTATTCATTATCCTACGTTTTAAGAAAAAGTAGTCGAAAAACTCGTAGTCGATGAACTCGATGTAATACTGATTTCAGTTCGATTGCGTTGTACATTGACGGTTCGGCTCAACGGTCGTTCCTGAAGATGAGTGTCGCTTACATACTTCACGTCTATGCATTAAAAGGTGACCGAGCAATATGCGATCAAGAGAAAAATGGCCCATTGTGGTCGGAAAATGAACAAGCATAGTTTCAATTATTATACTTTGTTATAGACATACGGTGTCTTCGGAAAAGTTGCTGTATGGCATCTAGCGCTTTATTTGAATGTATATCATACTAGTTCGGAATTCAGTCGCTAAGGCGGCACTGTTATCAACTTTTTTTGAAAAAGTTTGATAGAAATATGATGTCTTGGAGAAAATCGTAGGTCTTCCATTTTCTGAAGATGCAAACTTTGTAAGTCCTGTACGTTTCGAGATAGAACATGTTTTGGGTAAAAATTTAATTTACTGGTATATGTCTTGGAGATTTTTGTAGGTCCTACCATTTTAATGAAATTCTTCCACAACTTAAGGAGAAATATAAAGAAACAAGAGACAGCAATTAGCGATACAGGATTTTAACCACTCTTCCCAAAAGTTGGACTACATATAGAATTATGCAGGAGTTCAATATTTCACAATGTATGGCCAACAAAACAAGAGAAAGGAATAATGGAGATGCCGGAAAAGAGTTTAAGCTCTGCTGCAATAATGACAGAAACGATAACATGAGTTACGAATTTACGAATTTTTGTAACTGATCTCTTAGTAATGATCTTATAGTTAATAAATCATGTCAATATCAAATAAAATATCTGCATGAAAACATCCACAAATAAACTGACGAAAAATGGGTCATACCGGCTTGAACCTTCGTTCGAACCGGTCACAAATCTTGATAGGCTACCGGCGATGACAAGCCAGTACGCTCTGGAATTATCCAGGAGCTATATTTAATTCATTTTAACCGTAATGAGGTTAATAATTTGAAAGTATTTGAAAAACACGTTTTATGTTCCACGTGCGAGTAAAGTGGGAACATTATAGACGACATGGGTGCAGAATTCAAAATCTGACCCATGTCGTAGATGCCAAGGCTTTGGGCACAACACAAAAAATTGTCATTTGGATTCCAAATGTATGATCTGTGGTGATAAATCGCACACGAAAGATACTTGTCCGGTGAAAAAAACCACAAAAAGTATCAAATGCGCTAATTGTAGCGAAAATCATAAATCGAATTTCTGGGGTTGTCCTGTTCGAGAAAAAATTATAAATTCTCGTTCAACAAAAACAACAAATAAAAATGTACCTACTTCTTCAGATACACTTCAAGAAAACACGCCCAAACGTGTTAATCCGATTCAAAATAGATTAACAACTTCTTCTAGCTCCGTCACACCATCCTACAATGGTGTGTCATCTTATGCTTTAGTAGCAGGTAGTAATGCCAAAATAACGGCTACAACTACCACGCCCTCAATCTCGTTTGCACCCAACGCTTCCTTTAGTCCAATGGATCTAGGTAGCGTAACGGAAGAAAAATTAAAATACCTACAGGAGGCTATGTTACCTATGATGATTGCCATGTTAAATTCTACCTCCATGTTTGAAGCTTTTCAAGCGGGTTGGGAATTTGCTAACAAAATTGTAATGAAATTAAAGTTTAACAATGACTTTAAATAATCATTTAAATTTATTAAATTGGAATGCTCGTTCATTAAAAATGTGCGAAGACGAATTTTTCAACTTCTTGAGGATACTTGACCGAAACTTTTTTAAAACCAAATATTAAATTGAAGAGTAACTCTAATTTTGTTATTCATCGATTTGATCGAATTGTTGAATTCGGCGGAGGAATCGCAATAGCGATTAATCGCAGGATCAAACATTCCGTTACGCCGTCTCTTGACACCAAGGTGATTAAGAGTTTGGGTATCGAAGTTGAAACTGATCTCGGTATCATTTTTATTGCTGCAGCCTATTTGCCTTTTCAGTGCACTGGCGAGCAAATTAATTTGTTGAAGGGAGACTTACAAAAACTTACAAGAAATCGGTCGAATTTCTTCATAATCGGTGATTTTATCGCGAAACACCGAGCCTGGAATAATGCTCAAAGCAATTCCAACGGTATACTACTTTTTAATGATTGCTCTGCTGGTTATTATTCAATTTTGTTCCCGAATGGTCCTACACGCTATTCGTCTGTAAGGAATCCATCAACAATTGATTTAGTTTTGACAGATCAAAGTCACCTTTGTAGCGAATTGATTACACATGCTGACTTTGATTCTGATCATCTTCCAGTAACTTTTTCACTTTCTCAAGAAGCTGTTTCCTATCCCATTAGCTCAGTGTTCAATTACCACAAAGCGAATTGGGAAAGGTACAAAACTTATATTGAGAATAAGTTTAATCATGACCTTAATTTACAAAATAAAGCTGACATTGATACGGCATTACAAAATTTAAGTATATCTATAGTTGATGCTAGAAATTTATCAGTACCAACAACACAGAAAAAATTTAATACTCCTATTATTGATGCATCGTCTCAAGATTGTGTGCCACAATATTGACGTTACTGGCGAAGCTAAAAAGCTGAACAGACTTCCGGAAAACCATACCACTCGTGTCAATCCTCGCTCTTATTATCACACCTTTCCGTAGCCCTTCCCGAGTTTCAAAAGTACAAAACGAAGTATCTCTAATACTTATCACACATCACTCGATCTATTGTCGTTTGTCCGGAGATCCATTTTTGGGGATTTCTCCCAGATCTTCGAAATCACCCACTGGAGTGCTCTAACCAACTCATCTCTTCCGTATTTCAGCTGTTCACATGGCAGTTGATCATTGCCAACGGCTTTATCACTCCTCAACCGTCCGATCTCCTTATGAATCTTAGGTAGATCCGGCACTGGGAATCTATCGTCGGCTGCGCACGTTCCCAGACTGATTCTTGCGATACTCTCGTCGTCTCCTGCTATTTCGCTATTCGTTATAATACACCTATCGATCAGCTCACATTCAGTCGTGAGAAGGTCTCCATTAGTATCTCTTCATATGTCATCTTGGGGGACATACTTCGATTTACCTACTCGTAGAATTGCTCCATTGCCTCAGTATCCCGATCTTCCTGTAGGCGTTTACGAATCTATATTCGCACTGCGGAAGGTTCCAAAATTTGTGACGTCGGAGAAGAAATTTCCGTTCATTAGAATGTGGTCGATTTTGCTCTCAGTTTGTTAATCAGGTGATCTCAAGGGTGGCGTTCATTTCGCTGATGAGGAGCTTAACATTCTGCCGCGGGCTTCAAATGTGCGTAAAGTGCTTTTTTCTCGTTCTTGGATCTCGAGTCATGAAGGCAGTGCACGTTGACGATGCTGTAGTTGTAGAAATGTCCTTTGATCCACAGACATCCTTTCACTGATCGTTTGCTATTTGATTACGCTTTGGTGCATCCTGCCAAGCACTACAAAGCTCATTCCCAACTCGTTTGTTGTGGCGTCGCTCTAGTAGAATGTAACCGCTCGATGCCCGCTTTTCCACACATTCTGTTCCGCCAAACAAAGTTCCTATAATGCTATGGCTTTGAAGTTGCGAGTTTTCAGCTCATCGTGTAGCATTCGTTCGAACCCAGGGAAGCAAAGTGACTTTTAGTTCGATGTGCCAAGTTTCCAATCGTAATACTTTTTTCGTTACGTAGGCTTTGACCGACTGTTCCGAACCACCTTTTCTTCCTGATTCTTCGCAACGTGGTGTTTTCTGGGCGGCTTTTTCCTTATGATGCTTTGGGAGGAGTATTGAAACTAAACGCTGCGAAAGCGAGTTTGCAAGGCCATCATATAACAACAGCCCAAGAAGTATCTAAACCAGATTAAAAAATACACTATCAGCTGTTTACGGAATCCGAATACAATGAAATGGAAAAAAAGTTAAAAAATCATTATACACGTGTAAAGCAAATTTCGGGAACACAGTCATTCTATAGTTTTAACCCTCAAAATGAAAACAATATTATTGTAAAATGGTATTCATTTTCTATGGAAGAAATGTGTGTTGTTTGATACAAAAAAAAACTTTTAAAACCACCTGGATTTTATTTGAAGTGGAATTTCTAACCAAGATGATGCTCGGTAAAAACATTTTGAACGGGAGGGGAGGGTAGGATCTGCAATGTATGAGTTTTTTTTCTAAGTGGATAATGGAAAGTCCCCAGATTGAAACGAATGTTTCATTCAGCTTGTAAGTAACTCATGGATTTCTTTATTCACAGCTGCTGTAACTCGCTGGAGATGTATGGTGAACTACTATGCGCTTTCATCGTTTCCATGCATGTGGGGTGTATACATAATTTTTTTATTTTCAAAACATTGTATCTCCGAAACATCTATATCTAGTAGCCTATTTTTTGGATATGTTTTGTAGAATTGAAAGATCTTTCAAATAAAAATATAAAAGTATGGAGTAGTTAAGGCCCTTTGCAAAGAAAATCAAGAAAAACCAATTAATATGTATTTTGTTCATGCAAAACCCAATATTTTTTAAAGTATGAGAGATCGTATAACTTTTTTCATGGAATCGCTGTATATATAGGAAAATTTTTAGTGCCGAAAATCCCGAAAAAATGCTATGCTATATTTCGCATAGGCCTGCTAAGCCAAGACAAGTTTCGGCTTCACTGTGTCTCATCGGCATAAACAGAACTTCTGCTCGAACGGGACATCACGTTTGATCAGTCGTTCGATTAAAACACAATGTGTTTTAGTTTTAAGGGATTTGCGTCAAGCCGGCGCTAATATATTCATATTCCGATAATAAGTTAGTGTCAGTTTCTGATGAGGCGAAGCCGAAACGCAACTGAGTATGACCGAAAAATTGATTTTTTGCCATAATTCAAGATTTTGAGGGTATATTAAATAATTCAAGCGTGGTTTTGTGTTGTATTTGACCAGACCTGGAGGCCACTCTGGGGAGCTGGGAAGCCACTTTTTTTATTCACAGTAACATCAAATAAATCAGAAGCGAACCACATTCGTGTGACTAGTGGACTAGCAAAATGTTTCAGGTGGGGGGAAATAATTTCCGGTTTGAAACAAGCTGCATTGTTTAGAAATTATTCATCCATAAATACCAAGGCTAACTCACCTTGCTCGTAAGCTGATCGTCAAAGCCATCATTGTAACTGCATTCTTGTAACTTAATTCTTTAACTAATATTTTGGGACTCTTGCAAAACGATCGTTTTTTTAAGAGAATGAACGTGGGATCAGAATGTTGCGTTAGTTGCCGATAGGAAGCGCCATGAAGAGAAGGAGATTATTGTATGCGTCTCTCCAGTAGATGATAGAGTCATGATTTTTGACAATGTTCCTTTATTCTGAAAAGGTCAAAGAAATGTATCAGTTTGCAGGTCTCAATGAAGTTGAACAAGGTGGAAAATTGAGATGCCAACATCAACCACAACCACATAACAGTTCAATAATTATTCAAAATTATAATTCAAAATTAAATTAAAAACTTCCCCCGGCAAAAATTAAACTGATCGATTATTTTAACAAATCGATTATTTCTTGGCATTAATCGATTACGATTACTTACGATGTAAAAAAGAGTCGATTAGCTACTAATCAATCAATTGAAAAAATATTATTTATATTCGTAGAAAATATTATAATAAAAAGGCGTGTAAATTTTCAAGTTGCAAAAAATATAAATATTTTGGATAACGACAAAATATTTCACAAACATGTTTGCGGCAGAGCTTAGAAAAGTTGACATCGCTGTATGAACTTGAAAGAAAACAAAATTCAATTCATGCCCGCTGCAATGAATGAAATTTTTTGTTCGTTTCCATCGTCATTCGTTCTCCCGACGCAGCGCTTTCAGGTACGGACATGTTCGGTTTCAGAAGCAAAGTGAATTTTATTTCTATGCTAGCTCTGAGAGGGATTATTGATCAAAAGTGCGCCAGATATAGATTACGCAGTTCACTTATGCTCGAAAATGTAGAAGATGCTAACTTCTGCCTTCAAACTGTCGACATAATAACAAATGAATGCTATGGTTGGTGAATGAAATTATATTTCCGCTGCACCCAGGCATTCGATTCTGCATGAAAGTCAGTTGGATTGATTTTGAAATTTCGTAACACTGGTTTGCGGATATCTAAACAATAACCTTAAAATACTTATTGTAAAATTTGTCACTTTATGAATAATTGGGTTGATACTTAAGAAATTTTTACTCAGTAGTTTTACCCAAATGTAATTATTAATCAGTAAAAAAGTTCTATCTTGAAAATGGGATTATGATTATAAGTAAGGTTCGATGACACTTTATGGATTTTTTTTCTTTTTCATAATTTCTACAATAGTTTCGTGTTTTTTTTTCATTTTATTAACTCGAATCGTCCATGTAGGCATGAAGATTACGCTCGTGCATGTTTCTTAATCGAAAAAAGTAGTACTAGGATAAACATAAACAACATAACCAAAATGAAAACATATTAAAAATCCAACGATATTATTCATTGAAAATCTGGTAGCACCATCATCATCTTCAGAGTGGCATGTGGCTCATATATTTCTTAATGCAACCGAGTTCTGATCCTATTGCTAAGGTAAAACCCACTGAGTAAATCACTACTCCCAAACACAAATCCTGAGAGGCTGAATATGAAAATAATGTTCCTTAAATAAAATAATAATCGTATATGAATATTTCTCACGAACTTTGGTTTCCAAATAATTCTTTCGATATTACTTGGGAATTAGGAATCATTACATTAGCAGCTTGTGCCGGAACGATGTTTGCTTATGTAGGCACATGTCATACGTTTCGCAAATCTGCATTACTAATGGACCGCATTGTTTTTTATCGACCCTGAAATACATCAACCTCTGTGAGTATGACTTTATCAAGTAGATACAGAATACTAGATTAGGATTGTTGTTGGCATCAGTGGCAGGAACATTATTGTTTTGATTCCGGTATATACCTAAGACAAGACGTGAGTGTTAATGAAAATGGATTCTTGTTAATTTATTTGATGCCTGTAATGTTTGGTATTATTAATCCACTATATTGATAAAGGGCACCGTTTTTTATGTCATTGGTGTTTAATAATATTTGATGAAGCCATTTTCAGAAAAAAAATAACAGATTATGGTTTGATTTATGTCTTATTTTTGTTAAAATAAACCATCCACGTATAGGACAATCTTGTTCTCCTTTGGCGCATAATTTCTTTTCAATTTAATCGTTTTTACTCTTTTAACGATAATAATTTCATTTGTCAAAAGTAATTACAATATTTTTCTTTAAATATAGCAACACTGCCAAACCTCATTTCGCTAACTTTGCAGTAACATTGCGTACGGTGCAAAAAGTCAGAAACAACCAATCAGGAACTAGACCATTCTGACGTAAAATTGGAACAAAAACGACCCCCCCCCCTATTGTTATATCTTGTTTTAGATGTGGACCAAAGATTTTTACCAGAGAGACGTGCGATACCTTAACAGATATTGCGAATGTTTTCCTAAATCCCCATTGCGACTTTTCAGCCATGCGCCATCGGGCCGTGCGTTGAATTACGCGCTCATCTAATTTGCATCGGTGCAAGTGAGAAAACGTTTTGACGTTTGTTTTTGTTTCGATTGCACTCGAGTGGTTCCAGTATAGCAACAATTCGACGAAACGCCAGATTATCTCGAGATAGACAATAGGTCTGTTCCAGTACCAGGAGAAACTGGAAGTACTCCAGAGAAAATCGTTACTGTACTCTTTTCTTCTTTTTTTTCTTCTTCTGGTAGCAAACCGGAGTAAAAAGGAGCAAAGTTTTTTTTGCTCCTGTTTACTCCGGAATGACTTCCGTGTACTGCAACAAACCTAATATATACCCTAAGACGAAACGTGACAATCGGCTTCTTATTTTTCCTTCGACATTCTTCTTTTCGCACATTTTCACCCTGCCGAAATCTCCGAACAGTGTTTCTATTTTGATTTATTAAAATGGAGTCTTGGTTATTTATTTTATGTCGGTAATATTTTGTATCTTGAGTCCACTACATTGATGAAGGGCACCGTTTTTCAATTCAATTTTCAATAATCAACCACGTATACGGTAAATGCATGATAAACACTTGTTTCACTTTGCCATTTGATAATAATTTTTTTTGGTCAAAAGTAATGACAATCTTTTCCTATAAATATAGCAACACTGCCAAACATCATTTCGCTATTCCTGCAGTAACATTGCAAAAAGTCAGAATCAACCAATCAGAAGGTGGACCATTCTGACGAAAAATTGGAACAACAACGGCTCCCTATTGTCACGTCTTGTCTTAGTATATACTGAAAACAAAACAAACATGCTTCGAAGCGAAAACAATGGGAACGCCAGCGACAATCCTAATCTAGTCTTCTGTATCTACTGTTTATCATGAAGTTAAGCCTTCATATTCTGTGATGCATACAGCAATAAAATAGCAATATAATGTATTTTTAATGCCACATCGTGTGGCAAAGGGTAACGAAACGAGATACACAATCCGCTCCTTTTGACGATTGGAATGCATGCATTGGTTCTGGCTGTGACAGACTCTTGTATTATAATTCTATGACGAACAAACCTGCTCGTGGCATAATATTTAATAATACATTTGCAAATGATGTACATATAATATCCATTTATGATATTGTTTTGAATTCTATAATATTCATGCAACGTTTTGTTTTATTGCCTGATAAAAATGACATAGGTTGTACTTCCACATGTGGTTGTTCCATGGTCTTGAATCAAAGCACACCCAGAAAATATTTTATTGTTAAACTAGGTACAGTTAAATGGAGATGTTTATGTACTGTCCTCGGGGGTTACTTTACGCCAAAAATAGAACGTTTTATACATTACACTCAAGAACTACGATGACGCAATTTCAAATTTGAAACTGTTTGATGTTTTACGTATGGCAGAAGTACCTCCAAAGTCGGTGAAAAGAACTTTTGGAAAATCAAGATTGAACATGAGATATAAAAAACTAAAAATTGGCATCGCCATTACAGAATTTTTCCGAGGCCCAAAATTGACGACATAACTAAACAATTTATATATTTTTAGAACGCTTATACGAATACCTCTAGAACGAGTTTTAGATTTGTGAAATCGGCCTACTATCAAAAGAGGTATTTAACATTAAATACGGACGATAGATTTTTATCATTTCCCCTAGCCAGAAATAAGACCAAAAACATGCAATCTATTATTAACGCTAAAATGGCTAATTATCGGTCAATAGTATCTTCGAAGAATTTAATGGATACAATATGCCCTTTCTTTTTGTGTTGCGATTTTACTGATTAATCCTCCTGCGAGTGAGATATTTTCATAAATTTTCTTGAAAGCGATTGTATTGAGATGGTATCAAACAGGCACGTAGCCTGAGGGGGGCTAGGGGGCTAAAGCCCCCCCCCCCCCCCCCGAAATTTTTCAAAAATATATTTAAGAAGCAACATGTTTTTCGGTAACTCGTAAAAAAATTGTATCTTGTTTGGTTTCAACAAATTAATGGGAGAATGGTGAGGAAGATTGCTATTTCGAGCCACCGAAGACATCGGTCACGATATCTACTCAGTATGCCGAGTCTGATAACACACTTCCTTTCATATTGTGTGACTCGTCGGAAGAACAAAAGAAACTGTTACTTTAATTCTTGCTGGGGTGATCCGTCGGATGATTGAATCGCAGAAGCAAGAAGTGGTGCTCCAGCCAAACGTGGAGGCTATTGACTTCCGGAATTTTTGCATAACCGAATTTCATGATGGGAAATATTTGCTGAAGGTGAAAATAGAGGTTATGCTTACGAACTTCGCCTTTAACGAGTTCTACCTTGTCAGGCATTCAGTACTTATGTTATTCAACAAATTGGCCCAGGCGAAACCAGTCATTTTGCAACTTGTAACACGTGGTTGATTCTCATCTATGTGGATGATGAGAAAATCAATGTTCGGCTACAAGATCTGATACCACTTACTTGAACCGCGGGCGAACGACCAGGAGGTTAAAGTCCCAGTTAACTTATTTGAACCGTGGCCATTAAAAGATTCCTGTCACATTTGGAAAAAATGGAATTTATTATAAAGGACACATCTAGGAATTAGGATTTCGTCCTAGCTGACCCTGCACGTGGAAAACTTAATGCGATAGTATCATTATACACGTTACATCTTTGAACATCCATAGTCTCCAATACGATTACCTGAAAAACAAACAATTGCCAAATTTGTGGCTGCTGTTCATATAATATTGATGGCAAAAACTGCGTCTAGTATCTCAAAATTAACAGTCAGCAACATCATTGAGGAAGTCGAAACTGGTGGCCCTTAAGGGGACAAAACAAAAATGAAATCAGATATTCGCGAACATGGACATGGCAGTTACCACGATAATAATACGGAAGGGTACAAGATAGATATGAACGACCACCAAGACGCGGTTGGTTATGAAAAATATTTCTCAGTCAGTAAACAGGTCAATCGCACGAGATCTGTCGGACAACCATTAGCGTTTTATCATTTTCATTGTTTACATCGGGGAAATATATTAAAGACTCAAGGCTTCATTTAGCTAATGCATTGAACCGACTCAAATAAACGAATTATATAATAAAAATTTAGAAGTTTCATAGAAAACAGTACAAAACTGTCCCAAAATTAACATTTATCGCTAGTGATGGCATCTAACAAAACTCATTTTATGCTAGATATTGGCCTGAATAAAGAAAGTTAGTTAAATCATACGCAGATTGGATTTCTGTAATAGATTAGAGCACTGTACGCTTAATATAAACGTCAGGCATCTTACTCAAGCGTGCTAAGCAAAAACATTTCAATTAGCTGATGACATAGCTGTAGCCGAGACGACAGTTTTTTTTTATTTTTGCATCATTTTAATGCAATAGTATTTCTATTGACACTCAATTTCATTTTATGTGGGGAATGCGGGCCGTATTGAAACACTGTTAGTCCGAAAAATCGAACAATAAGCAAGAAAAACGTGAAAAAGTAAACAAGCAAAAAGTGGTAAACCAGCGGTTTTCCTGAGGTGTTCATCAACCCACGAATCGTATATTACTAATTTTGTTGATATGCAGAAACGTACACAGTAGCGGTAGGACTAACTGACGTAATTTTACACTTACTTTCCTTCGGATGTCAATTAATCAATTGATGCTAAACCACATATTAGTCAATCAATCATAATAAACTAAATGTTGCAACCATTGCTTTCGATGGTTTCTGATTAATGCCAATGTAAGTTTGAAAACGACGTGTCAATAGATTGAGCAGACATCAGTAGGTTATTACGGAGAGCGACTAAAATGTTGTAACTAGTTGAATCTTTAAGTCAATAAGGTGGGATTATTGTTTCGATTTCATGTTTTCATTATATTACAGTCTTTCGTTTTATTTTTGGTCTTTATGGAATAAGATGATAAGACATCACGGAGAAAAAAAGCAAAAAGGAATCAATAAATTGAAATCGAGGGGAAGTAAGTGCGATGTATTCCCTTCTATGTGTCGAAATTGAGAGATGCTGAAATTATTGAGCTTGTTCACATTTATAGTTTCTAGTTATGTTGTCAGCAATGAAGCATTTAGTAAAATTTTACGTAAATTAGATGATCGTAATAACAGTGTTAAGTGATTTTCATTCGATTTGTGGACAATTTTCTTGAATAGATTAAATTCCGGGCAGTTACCTTTAGTTGACTAAATCATTGAAATACATAAGTCATTCCACGTCAGTTTTACAAACAAAATTTCAATTCCTTCCAAAATGTTTTCTTACATTCTTTAACTAAAAATAATTGACACGTATTTTTTGGTTTGGCTAAATATTATATTTTTTTTCGTTATTCGCTTTTGAACTTTTGAAGTCTATAAAATTGAACATTTTTCAATCACTGATAACTCGGAAACGACTCGATATATGGAAAAAAAATTAAATAAAAAAGTTGCGTTTTCAAATAAGCTTACCAAAAAAATTACATTTTTTTGTTATATAACATTTTTTTAAGGTTGAACCAATTTTTTTCATACTGTGTTGCGTTTCGGCTTCGCCTCATCAGAAACCAGCACTAACTTATTGTCGGAATAGATTAGCGCCGGCTTGACGCAAATCCCTTAAAACTAAAACACACTTTGTGTTTCAATCGAACGACTGATCAAACGTGATGTCCCGTTAGAGCAGAAGTTTTGTTTATGCCGCTGAGACACAGTGAAACCGAAACTTGACTTGGCTTAGCAGGCCTATGCGAAAGCATATTTCACCCTAATGAGGAAAATTTGGTAAAAACCAAAATTTCTCGCTAGGGTGAAAATTTGTCGGTAAAACCAGTCTTTGTATAGGATGGCACAAATCCTTATTTCATACTGTGTTGCGTTTCGGCTTCGCCTCATCAGAAACCAACACTAACTTATTGTCGGAATAGTTTTTACCAAATTTTCCTCCTTAGGGTGAAATATAGCATAGTCCAAATTTTTTATTTATTATTTTCTTTAAGTATTAAAAATCATGTTAAAAAGATTGTGTAAAAATTTGGCAGTGGAATATACAATTGTAAACATAAAACAAGGCAATTTTACACTAAACGCCCAGTGAAAGGCCGGTTATAACTGAAATATCTCGTAAAACACTTCGAGTTCCATTCTGAAATTTTCACATAATCTTCTTAATATAGTTATGTAATCAAAATAAATTTGATTTCGGGGGACTTTTAAAAAAAATATTTGCTTTTAACATTAGAATACCACCAAAAAAGTCTTAAATTTGCAGAATGCGAGTCATTCCACGATTTACAACTATAATTTTAGTTCCCTCCAATTTTTTTGCATTCTTTAGCTGAAAATTATAGACACGATTTTTTTACTTTGGCTGAATTTGATATTTTTTTCAAGTTATGAGTTTTTGAACTTTATAAAATACTAGCTAATACCCATCGCGCGTTGATGCGACTTTCAATGAAATAGGAGGAAACCACAATTTGGCCACAATGGCAGATAATCCCCACAAATAGCACACAAACACGCTCCATAACAAATTCATATTATGCATAATTTACGGCAATTGGTTAATCCGTTTGGGAGTCCATAAATCATATACATACAAATATCGACTTTTAATAATATAGTGATTTTTTAAAGTTTTATAAATTTAATAGAATTGGACATTTTTCATTCCCTGATAACTGAGAAACTATTATATTTCTGGAAAAAGCATTAAATACTAAAAGCTGCGTTTTCGGAAGACCTCGGCGGTTTTTTTTGTAATATTTGTTTTTGTTAAATAATTTATGTATTATGCAAATATTAGTAACAAATAATTTTTTTCAGGGTAGAGCCAAAAAAATCTTTTTAGCTTTTTCAAATAATTTATAATTATATCGAGAAGATTGTGTACAAATTTCAGAAAGAAATTCGAAATATTTTACGAGATATTTCAATTACAATAGGCCTATCACTAGGCGTTTGGTGTAAAATTGCCTTGTTTTAAATTTATAATGGTAATATCTCGCAAAGTATTTTGATATCCACTCCCAAATTTTTGCACAATTATGTTAACATGATTCTTAATATTTAAAGAAAACAATAAGTAAAAAAATTGGTCCAACTTTAAAAAATTCATAAGTTCATAAGTTATATAACAAGAAGAAATTGCAAGTTTTTTTTCACTAATCTCATTGAGTACACAACTTTTCTATTTAATATTTTTTCCATATATCGAATCGTTTCCGAGTTATAAGTGATTGAAAAATGGTCAATGTTATACACTTCAAAAGTTCAAAAACTAATAACTTGAAAAAAAATCATATTCAGCCAAAATAAAAAATACGTGTCAATTATTTTTAGCTAATGAATGCAAGAAAAAAAATTGGAAGGAATTCAAATTTTGGTTGTAAATCAGACGTGGAATGACCCATATATTTTGATCATATTGATCACCAAAGATCCTCCTTCCTAAATGGGGTATGCCAAAAAATTATGTTAGCATGATGCATTAGAACTGGTAATGGTTACAGGACGCCACATCAAGAAAATAGAAGTTGAACCATTTACAATTCGTTTGCTAAATCAGAAGATTTTGTGCAAATTGCGACATTCTCTTCGATCGAACATTTTATAGATATTTTTCTACTCATTTCGATTTAGCGTCTTCTACGCCTTTTAAACGTGTAGCTTAGAATACCTTGCGTTTTCCAGCACCGTCAAGGATTGTCATATTCGGTTAGCGTATAAATACTGAGAACTCTAGAATATCCATTGCTGCAACGAGAGTAAATTGTAACTTGTAAATAAAAATAAATAATAAAAATCAAATTAAACATCATAAATTCGTTGATGTACTATAGCCTTTCCTGTGACAAAGAACATGGATTGTCTTAGATTTGGCTTTGTTTTCATTAAGAACTTTTCAAAATTTCGTTTAGTTTCTAGTGACAATATGAAGTAATTAGAACTAAAAGCTATATACAGGGGCGGGTAAAGCGTAGTTGGTAAATCGATTGCCTTGTACGCAGCTCATCAATCCCGCACATATAGGGTTAGAAATTTTTCTAAAGAAATTTTCTAACCCAAAAAGAGGCGAATAACCATAAGGTTAAAACATCTATAATCGAAATAAAAAAAGCTTCATACAATAATTTTTTAAGTCCCTCCCGAAATATACTCCTGGCTACGGGCCTGTCGATGGCGGTACGTTCATTGAGTGTTATGGTGTTGATGTGATCGCATTTTCTTTTCCCCTGTATCTGACGGTATTTGCTCCACATCTCCTTGGTAGGGGTTTGTGCGTTGAAACTATTTGCCATCTTCTCCCAGCACGCTTTCTATGCATTTCGGACTGCCTCTCTGGCAGAGGTTCTAGACGTACGATATGCTAAGCAAAGCTCTCCTTTTGCATCAGTTTGGTCGCTCAACGATTTCAATTTTCTTAAAGCTTGTTTTCCTGGTTTTTATCTTGGAAGCTATGTCACCATTGCACCAATGAACGCATTTTTTCCCAATGTGGCCTTTCGTTATTGCAACAGATGCCTTAGCAGATTTGAGTATCTGCTGCGTGATTTCATTGATCTGATCTGCGGTGTCGTCTTTCCGTTCGAAGTTTTGCAAGGATTGGTTCAATTCCCAATTGGCCTCTTCAACTTTCCATTCCGCTCCAGGCAAGGTAATGATCATTAGTATGCAGGGCAGGAAAAGTTCGAAAAATGAATTGATTGCTGTTCGAAGCTTCACGAAGCACCTTCTCAAGCATACCACATGCAATCGATGAGTTTGACACAATCGCTGCGAACATTTAGGGGTAAAACTTATCTCTGCTCGGACGAAGCGAGCTTCGCATCTAGTTCGCTCTTTACAATGTTCGAAAAAGTTCACATTAACCTTAGAAGCACACATCGTCGAACACGAGGTAAGCTCGTGGCTCGTGGTTTTTGCGTTTTTGGAACATTTCCACAGAGTTTCGAAGCGATATTCGGTGAACACATATAAAGCGAATACCTCGTTTATTTGAGAATCGCGAACATCGAAGTTTTATATCGCTTCAAGCATCAGCATCATGAGGCCACCGCGAACATGTTCGCTACGTGACTATCTGTCTTAAAAGCATAAACTGTAAATCTTATTTTGAGTATAAATAAAATGGATTATTTTAAGATTATAATTTAGGATTTAGGGATTAGGTGCGTCGCATACCTTACCAATTTATGAGCCACGAGTTTGAATGAGCGTATTGGTAGTGAAATTCAAATTCTTTTTTTCGGAATACAATTATGTTTACTAGCTACTTTGATTGCAAACTCGTCTTTTCTTCTTCAATCGGAGTATATTTTCCCTGCCAAGGAGTTTAGGTGAAGATGTATAAAGTATGTTTAAGGGGGTAAGGGTTTCAGCGTGAAATTTATTTTTTTTGTGAAATGACTCTTTTGGATGAAATGATACAATATAATGTACAAAAGTTTTGATCAATTCTCTTCGCCCAAATTTCTAAAAAAAAATCGCAAATAGTGTTTTTTAACGCTAAAACCATTACCCCTCTCTTAATAATCTACCTATCTAAAACAAATTCTTCCTAAAAAGAACAATTTTCGGATGGAATCTCACAGCTGACGTCTGAGTTCAGTTAGACGGCGAACTTCAGTTATTTGCATCCACTGAGGGGTAGTTAGGCGTAGTCCATTGGCCTTTGTTTTCAACTTGTTGCGATTTCTAACGTTCTTGCGCAACATTCCTAAATCGGCTAGTCATATTCACTCAATAATATGCGATGATTTGTGTGTTAAACGTTATTTTTAATTTTACCAAATGAATTTATTAACCTAGTACCTACATACTTGAATCCATTATTATTGTCATTAGTTGAATTATAATGTTGCATTCCAGGCACCTGTACCAAACCAAGAGGAAAGCTTCCAAATGATTTTTATAATATTGTTTTATAAGTTTATTGGTTGATTACCTAATCACAAGAGACAAAATATTTATTTTCAAACATTTTCGACAGAATCTGTTCACTTAATAAATGAAGTGTTAAACTTATTACATGTTCCACTTTTATGAAATTTATTTCCTGACTCCTGTACATGTGTTTTGTTATAAATAATGAAAAGGATATTCCAAATTGTTTGTATTGTATTTGTTAACTAATTACTGATGGAGAAACGCAAAAAACTTACAATGTTCTAGTGATTTTTTTTTTGTTGGAAATCCAAAAACAATTCTGAAAAGGACAAAATTTGGTTTATCTTCTCTATGATGTAATCTTTCCTTATTTGACTTTTACTAATAAAAAATAAATGAAAGAAATACTTAGGGCCCCCTGTATTTTTTTTGACTCAGTTATAGCCGAAATGCTTTATGTAAGGGAAATCTCGGAAAATGAGAAGCGAAATAAATAACTCCAAGTAGAATGAAAGTCGTTCTAAACTCGAACTTTTTCGAATACTGTCTTTCCATTATTATTCGCTTTTTGCCGCATTCCATATTTTGATATATTATATTGAAGACCCATATTTTAGATCAATACAATAGTAATTCTTCAAAAGGGCTAATGAGACTTTTGTAAACAAACTTATTTCGCTCATTTTTCCGCTACAGAGTTGAATTTTATGAAAAATACACATGAATCAACATCTTTCCCCTTGGTAGAATCGATTTCAAATGTTTTCTGTGTTGAAATGATAACAAATTAATGGCGATTTCGCTTGAACCTGAAACTGAGTCAGGTTCTAACCCCAACCGCTGTCAGTTCATACATTTTGACAGCAGTTGGGGTTAGGAACTGACTCAGTTTCGCCTCAAACAAAAACCACATAAGAGAAATCAGCAAAACAAAAGTTTGTTCACAAATCTTATTAGCCCTATTCAAATGTTGATATGGAATAATAAAATCAATCAAGATCAATTTCGATTTTTTTTTTAATTTTGCGGTGGTGTAATCCCTTAAGTGGTTGATTTAACGGCTTCTTTCAAAATTTATCGAACCTACTCCCATTCGTTCATTCGTTAGAGTAGTTTATGTTAAAGAGAGTGTACTAAATTAATGGGAACACTTAAATTTAGGAAGTTATGACCCTCGCTCCACAATGCAGTTTACGACAGAATTGCTCAACTGAAAATTATTAAATGAAATGAATGAAAACAAACATTAGACTATAGCATTTTGTACGCATGCACTTCAGAGGTCCAAGAGTTACAATTTCTGTTCTAGTTCTCGGATCGCCAACACATTTTTTTCGATTTTTTGGCCCAGTTCTCAAGGGAAATCCAGTTTTTAACTTTTTGCATACATATTGCATTGAATAAAGAACTTAGATAATGTATTCATAAAGTATTAGTAATAATTCAATTGTCCGTTCATTTTAAAAGGCTATTTTCTATAACTTTACAACTGATTGAATTTCACTTTCAAAATTTCTCGAAATATCATGTTCTAAAAGTTCTCAACCGATATAATATTCGAAAACAGTTATAAAAACCTGTTTTAATCCACCTAGCGGTGCAATTGTGCCTTTCTCATTTCTCTAAACTATGGCACGGAGGCTTTTTATGTTCAACATAATTGTGGAAATGTCCATTACATTCTTAGTACACTTTGCACTTATACACAATGGCATGCCAGCCACGAACTTGAGTTGACGGTGAAACACTTGAAATAAAAAAATATAATACTCCATTAGCCTAATCAGCATTAGATCAATGTTATCTGCTTGCTAACTCATTTTGTCATGCGGGGGTGGGTATGTGAGGAGGGCGAAAGTCCCATGAACGAACGACTCCCGAGCTTAAATTGGTATGCTTTGTGATATAGTGGTGGTTTAAAGATGATGGGGTTGAAAGGGAGGGGTATGAGGGCTGGATGGGGTGGTGGTCTGAGGGGTGATTTAAGGAGATTTTTAAAGGAGGGAAGTGAACAGTAGAGGGGGGGGGGGGTGTAACCCCTCTCCGTAAACAATCAACTACGCCCCTGTTAAAATCCAGAAACCTTATGAGAGTCGAAAAAAAAATTTGGCCAGGATTAGGTTGACGTTTTTCAGAGTGATTGCATAACCTTTCTATATGAGAAAGGCAAAAATGTGCCATACATACACACACACATACACACACACATGCACACACACACATACATACATACACACACACATACAGACTTTTTCCGATCTCGACGAACTGAGTCGAATGGGATATGACACTCGGCCCTCCGGGCCGGGATTGGGTTAACGTTTTTCAGAGTGATTGCATAACCTTTCTATATGAGAAAGGCAAAAATGTCTCATCACACTGGTAGATGGATTCAATGCGTTTTTTTTAAATAAGTGCACGAAAAAACATGCGCCCTTCTAAAACATACTTCTGAATCAAAATGGTTTTACTGTTAGTCGAAAACAAGATTTACAAAACGACCAGAACTGCCAAATATGAATCGGGAATGGTCGAGTTTATTGACATTCCCTATTTATTTCTAGGATTAATCATACACATCATGACGTTATTTATTTAACTGATAATCGATTTTTTCCTTTGAATGGATATCGATATCTTTATCCTCAAGAAACTGACATAACTGGTAGGTGACTATAGGAACATGACTAAGATAAGCGAGCCACTCAATACGTTGTGTACATTGCATTTAACTTCATTTTCTAGCCCTAATTTATTTCATTTGAAAATTTATCCCCGCCCTGTAGCGAAATCTTGATTTTATCCCTACTGGTAATATATCAGTAGGGTATCTTAAATAAACTTGTTACGTCACTTTTCAGTTAACCCCAGCATTCATAAGCTACACATTGTCACAATTATTTTTCACCTATTCCATTCTTAATACAAGGCCTCTGTCTAGAATATACTTTTTTTGCATAGCTAGTAGGTAGGTATTTGAATAAAGAAAACTAATATCGTCCGGCGAACATGTTAACGATGGCCCTCGCGATGCTAAATTGATATAATCTTTCGATGTTCGTGATTCTGAAATACTTCGAGGTAATCTTATTTTCTGTGTTCGCGAATATCGTTTCGAAGCTCCATGTAAATGTTTCAAAAATATCGATCACACGAACCAAGAGCTTAGCTCGTGTTCGTCGAAAACTACGCAAAAGCTTTTACATATCTTTCCGAACATCAATGAAATGAACAAGAAGCTTCATTTGTCCTCGCCGAAGAGCATGCAAAAGTATCGCCCAAATGTCCGCAATTACGATGGTAAGCGATTGTGATGCGAAGCTTGTGTATACGAACCAATAACGCAAAGCTTCGTGCTTTGAAAGTATTCGAACATAGGTTCGGTTCGAATATTTCCTGCCCTGTTAGTATGTGATCACTACTGTGAGAGTCGTCGTATGTGGTCCAGTCCAGGAGTCCTGCTAGATCCATCGAACAGCATGCAATATCAATGCGGAATAAAGTGCTCGTAGCGTGGTTAACGTGGGTGGGCTCACCGGTGTTCAGTACAGTGAATTCGCTCTGCTCTACAAAGTCCATTATAATGTGTCCACGTACACTAATATGAGTGGATCCCCAAAGGGGGTGGTACCCAATCAGCTCGCTAACCAGTAGCTCTGTGTGGTTAGTTCAGTTAGCTCATCACAGGTGACTTTTTCACTTGGTGGAAGGTAGACGTTCGTGATGGTCAAGTTCAAGGGTTGACCTACCTTGATGGTTATGACCTCTAATCGAGTGTCGATTGCTATTTCCTCGCTATTGTATCCGTTTTTGACGGTTGTGATTGTTCTGCCAGCGGCACGTTTGCCTTCTTGTCGCTCACGGTGGTACACTTTATAACCATTTATTCTGGGTTAACTGCTAGGAGAGCATATGGTCTCTTGAAAACAGATGACTGCAGTGTCCCTTTCGTCAATCATTATTTCCAGCTCTACTTTGTTCGTGTTTAGTCCCTGAGTGTTCCAGGACATTACTGACAGTGGTTGTGTTGTTTTTGGGGAAATTTTCTCGCCGCGGTTGGTAGAACGTCCGAGTGACCGTCGGTGAACAGGTTGGGGTATAGTGACCGTCGGTGCACAGGTTGGGGTAGTCCTGTTCGTCTTCCGATATCTCGAGGTGCTCAATGTTTTTTTCCTCATTTCTTCCAGTTCTTTTTTCATTTCGTTAAATTCAACCAATATTTTTTGCATCTGGGTAAGTTCATTGCGCGTCTTTTGGATTTCGAGGTCCTTTTCAGTCTCATTTGACATTTCTTTAAGTTGGAGAATTTCTCCTCTCAACATCTGTATTTCTTTGTCCTTCCATAAATTTTCCAATCTACCCTGTGCACTGCGAACTGCTGCGAAGGAATGCTGCCCACGCTATTTATTATACTCCTTCCTGGCTTCACCAAACGAGGTTTCCTTCTCAATTTTCAGTTTAATTATCTTCTCTTCTGCTGGTAGGCAAGTGGCTATTTTGGAAATTTTTGCAATGTGGTGTCTTTTCTCAGGTATCTTTTTCATGTTTGTATGCCCCTGAACAGTTCTGGCACACAGCATTATTGGGGCATTTGACTTTGGTGTGGCCGTAGCTGCAGCAGTTAAAACACATCATTGGATTTGGTACGAACTCGCGCGTTTCCACTCGGAGAGGGCCAACGTGGACGTGTTTGGGGAACGTAGTTCCATGGAAAGTGAGGATAAGTGTAGCGCTTTCGCTTGTGTGTTTTCTCCCCTTCTCGTGAATCTACGGACATCGATTCCTCCCAGCGGTGCCATCTCTTTCGTGAAAATCGCCGTCGGTACATCAATGGCGTCTTGGCAACTCAGCACGCAGCGTATCCGGTTCAATGTTGGGTGGGAATCTACTACAACCTCTGTACCATCTATCAATTTGGGACCATTCATAAATTACGTAACGCGAAAATTTCCCAAAATTAACTCCTCCCTCCCCCCCATGTAACAAATTGTCACAAATGTCTCTATCCCCCTCCCCTATTACGTAACAAATTCTTGGGAAAAACTTGTTTTTGTCCAGTAAAAACATGTTACGTAACGATCTAGCTTACTCTCTCTCCCCCATATGTCACAACATGTCACAACTTCTCGTGTTCGATACTACTGGTTTTCAGGACATATTTGCTTCCACTGTCATCTGTGTGGGCTGATTCAATTTTTCCTTCGCAGATGTTTTTAATTGATATGCCGACAATGAACGGGTTTTTTGGTAGTAACCCTTTTCCGGCTGCTCGTAGTTGCAGTATTATTCGTTGACCGTGCATACCACAGTGGTCCATCCACTCAGGCATCGTTTGTTCGATGGCATTTCTTGTACTGGATTTAGATGAATCATCTGGGGGTGGGTCCCCCAAATGAAATGGCACTTGCTGACGCCATACTGTCAGCAAGCCCTGTCGGGTATCGTGATTTGACGACGATCAGCACAGCAGGTTTTTAATCAACGGGTTTCTCGACGAGTGATTTGGATGCGTTCTTGCCTAGGCAAGTAACGTTTACCCTTTCACCTTATTTTTAATCTTATCCACCCAACGGTAAAAGGTACTGATAGTCAGTTGTGCGACTTCGCCGAGGCGGATGGCGACTACGTTTTTTCCTCAAACTATCCCGGCCAAGCCAAAATAAGAACGTTTTAACCTGGTTAATGTATCCTGCTCAATACGTTCAAATGTTTTGACAGGTACAATCCGCACCAACGTAAAGTTGTTTCAATGTGGTTTCTTGGTACTTTGTTCGTACTCGCAAACACGTGATTCACCGCAATCGGCTTCTGCGTTGATACCTCTAACGGTCAAAGGCAGGTAGCTCTCGGAGTGACAGAGACCTCCGTTTTGTTGGAGCTTTCAATTTCCACTAGGTGAAGTCGGGCAGAGCCTAGTTGTATACGATATTGCAAGCAAGCCTGCGAAAGCTAACCGCTTTATGGGTCTAGTAACGGTTGCGTACTTTGCTTCACTGGCAGATCAGCTGGCAGAAGTGTTTTCTTCGGCTGAGTGAAACTAAGCCCGGGGTTCGGTTTCACCCGTACACACTCGGAGCAGCTTACGCTCCGTAATTTCATGCTTCATAAGTTGTTGAACTACTGTCGCGAGTAAGATCCTCAATGAACTCGACCGGCAAAAACTCGAAAAAAAAGAAACGAAAATCTAGCGTAACTTGGTATTGCTTCACTGTGACGCAGATATAAACAGATGTTTATTTAATTATTGATTTAATATGATTTATTTATTTGTTCATTCATTTATTTACTTTATTTATTGGATATATATATATATATATATATATATATATATATATATATATATATATATATATATATATATATATATATATATATATATATATATATATATATATATATATATATATATATATATATATATATATATATATATATATATATATATATATATATATATATCTTCATATAATTTTTTATTTTTTTATTCATTTATTTATTTGTTCATTTTCCTATTTATTTAGTAATTTATCGTCAAGCACCAGTACACTGTTTTACAATAATTAAGCCACTAATTGCGCTGCATGACTTCAAAAGCACTAGGGGTGCAAGAGGAAATTCAACAAATTCGTCTCAAAGAAACGAACACCGTGTATCTACATACACAGGTCAAGCAAGCTTTCGCCAAAGAAAGCTCCGCGCTGACGTTCATCATACAAGCTTCTCAACGTGGACGCTTTTATAGTAGGGTTCCAAAGGATGGATAATCGCAAGCTTGCCATTGATGAAAGGAAGCGTTAGTGAAATATTGTATACAATAAGTTTTATCCAGATAATTTTATGAAATATTTCGAGTAAAATTTTTAAATTTTTTAAATCGTTTTACATTTTCCATTAAATAAATGTATAGAGGATTAATTCACTTTGAAAACCTTATCCGAGACCCGGAGTGCCGAGTACCTTGTACATCAATCGACTCAGCTCGACGAATTGATACAATGTGTATATTAGGCTGTCCCAAATTAAATCGATGTTCGAAAAGTCATGGTGCTCAACCCTATAATGAAAGATTAGCATATTTTAAGCACTTTTGTAGAACAAATCAAGTTTCTAAAGAATCATCTAGAGGTTCCGCAAATGCGATTTATGAAAAATGGTCATTTTTGAGCAAAATTGTCGTATATAAGTGGTTTTCGCAACTTTTTCAAAGCCCAATTATTTTTAAACTATTTTTTTTATTTTTATGTGGACCTTAGAGAATAAATCCCATTTAAAAGTTTTTTTTTTACAAAAAGTCCTTACATTAATTATAGAACCTCTTAACCATGGCAAAAAAAATATTTTTTGGTGAATTTTGAAGAAAATCCACACAAAACGAATGTCAATAATTTTTTTTCAATAAACCAATAAACCATGTTTTGGAAAGTACTATTCATTGCAAAAATTTTCGTGAACAAATGTTATGAAAATTCGGTCGAGGGGCTGAGATATAATATTTTTAGCAAATGCTTTCAAACCATGAAAATTTGCGATATATTTTTTAATTGATCAATATCTTAACCGTAACTTGACCAGTGTAGGCATATTGGGTGTCAAATAAAAAGGATTTCTCTCAATCTTACAAAACATTTTCATATGTAGAATCTACCATCTTATTCTAAGGTAGTTATTGCGAGATGTTTGAAACAATTTTTATATGTTATCGAATACATACGGCATGATTGAAGCTTTAGAAGATTTATTTTGGCCATTTCTGTTTTTGGCAATAGTTAGTAATAACTCGTTTGTATCAATACCATTCTTTGAGCCATCTTTGTTGAATTCTTCACAAGAAGCTAATAATCGTACACTTCGATAATAACTGAAATATTTTCCGAGCATGCTTAAGATTTCCGAGCAAACTTTGACATGCCTAAAACGATTCTTGGTAGTCCGTGCTAATTGATCTGTGTTAAGGTTGAACAGAGAAAGTGCAAAAAATCAAAACGAAAAAAGCAGTTTTTTCCATACCCTGTGTTAGATCTTCATAAAAATCAATCAGCAGTACTGTAACAACACTCTACATAAGCTGATTGATTTTTATGAAGATCTAATTCACGGTATGGAAAAAACTGCTTTTTTCGTTTTTGATTCTGTCCAACCTTAAAGACAACTTGTATCAAAATATTGGAGTAAAGTTTGGATAGCATAATCTATAGCATTTTCCCGTTCGAACTTAAATGGCAGTAATGATCGTACTGAAAGAACAGTAGCTTTATGTGGAAAATTCTACGAGATGGCTCTAAGACACTGACACTGCTAGAAACGAATTATTACTGACTATCACCCAAAATACGCAGAGTCAAAGTAACTTCTAAAACTTGAATCATGCCATATTTATACGATAACATATGAGATGGTTTCAATTTGACTGTTTTATTACAATTCTTAGCATACATTAATAAATAAATCTAATCAATCGTGAATGTTACATAGGTTATAGCATCATTGGTGTTATCACTTCTTATTCGAAAAAGATGTTGATCATGCACAATCCCATAAATCTCGCAATAACTACCTTAGAATAAGGTGGTAGGTTCCACATATGAAAATGCTTTGTAAGATTGAGCAAAATTCTTTTTTTGACACCCAATATGCCTACCCTGGCCAAGTTACGGTTGAGATATTGAACAATTCAAAAAATGTAGCAAAGTTTCATGGTTTGAAAGCATTTACTAAAAATGCTACATCTCAGCCCCTCGACCGAATTTTCACAACATTTGTTCACGAAAATTTTTGCAATGAATAGTACTTTCCAAAACATGCCTTTGGTTTATTGAAAAAAATTTATTGACATTCGTTTTGTGTGGATTTTCTTCCAAATTAACGAAAAAATATTTTTTTCGCCATGATTAAGAGGTTCTATAACTAATATAAGGACTTTTTGTAAAAAAAAATTAAATGAGATTTATTCTCCAAGGTTCACAAAAAAATAAAAAAAATATTTTAAAAATAATTGGGCTTTGAAAAAGTGGCAAACAAACTTATATACGACAATTTTGCTTTTTTTCATAAATCACATTTGCGGAACCTCTAGATGATTTTTTAGGACCTACAAAGTTAGCATCTTCAGAAGAGATGTTTAAAATGATAGAACCTACAACTTTCTCGAAGACACCACATTTCTATCGAGCTTTATTAAAAAATTGAAAAGTTTCTTTTTATCGCAAGACATGTTGTTAGACTCGAACGATTCATACACCTAAAACTCGACCGTAATATCTTTGCGGTAATAAGAAAAAAATTCTCTAATAGCAAGACGTTTAATACTAAAACGGTCCCAACAAACAATTCTCCAAACGGCAATACCAACACATTCAAATCTTCCCTGCGCCGCACTCATGTTTCATCAATTCTTATACAATAAATTTAAACGCGTCGGAATGTCTGGAAGTGTGTAACACTTCTCTTGTCATTGTATTGCGCATCAAACGAAGCCAACACAATGTCAGGGCCGTTTTAAGATTGTGCGGGACCCCTGGGCACTATTGAACTGAGGGGCCCCTTTAATTGAACTAGTATAAATAGCTGGAGTATGAGTATGATGATCAAAAAATTCAAAATATATGGAGAACAAAAGCGATTTCAGATTTCCACAACCAGGTGTCGTTACTTGTGTCCAAATATCGTCGAAAAGTTTTTCTGTTCTATCCCACTGATAGTGGTAAACGGGTTAATACACTATATGGGCTGGTGGGAGTTTGAACTCAGGTGAACTGCGTACAGTGTAATGGACTGAGCAACTACGTTATATTCCGCTCAGACGGTGAATTCTGTCCTTCATAGTTGCAAGACGTTATTTGAGAATTATGACTGCATCCATCAAGAAGGAGGAATGTTGGAGTAAGGTGTGTTAAACGTCCATTATTGTAAAGTTGTTTAGAGTAGCGAAAATGTCATCGCATATACTCCCATATGTGTAACCATAACCGAAGCGCATTGCCTTTTATAATTTCTGGAACACTTTATGTAGTTTGCACATATTCATTTAAATGTTTCGTTTAAAGTTGTTCTTGATATGATAGCTTCTTGATGTTCCTGATACGATGAAACGAAACAGAATGTACAGCAATGTTTCTTTCAATCAATATTCCTCTTTGCTTACAGATTCGAGAATCTTTGAAATCAATCACCTTGAGATCCATACATTTTGTTAGCATTCCTTTCTTTGAAACAATGTTTCTTTTTGTACGAATTGGTGGTGATGTACATTTTTGTTACATATTCTGACAGAAGTTTTGTGAACTCTTTTGTTCTGACCGATTCGAGAACGCGTAGAGAGCGAACTGGAGCATTTTAAGTAATAATAACCATAATAACCATAAATTGGTTTTTCGAAGACAGCCATGGTGGTGGACCGGCAAGCCTGAATGTCTCTATGCTCAGTGAGTCTGAGTTCATTCCCAGTAGAAACCATTGAGATATTTTGATTTGAAAAAAATTTCGTTACATCACCCTATGTGATGGAAGTAAATCCCAATCCATGGGAGATCTAGGGTTAAGATGGTGGATCCGCTTCTAAGGTGTCGGTGATAGGAACCCGAAAAGAGACTGATGGAAAATAAATTTGAATATTGACAATAATTAGCAAGTTTTTGGCGTTTCGGATTCTCCTCATCAGTAACTTACAGCATCTTGGTGCCAGTTAGATGATAAATTCAAACTAGCACCAAATTGGCACGAGTTAGGAGCCAAAACCATCTAACTGGTATCAATTTTTAACATTGACACTAGCAATAGCATTAAGTGTAATCTGTACGATATATATCGAAGATGTAATAAATAAAACACGGTGCTAGCTACTAATAAGGAGAATCCGAAACACTAACTTTAAGTTCGATAGTGTGTCATTCTCACAAAAAAATAGGTCACAATAATTAACATTTTCAGTATTTGATAATAGAAGTGTTCAATACTTTCGTTGTCACGTAAACTTTGTTTAAAATTGCTTTCAAAACGAAACATACAAATTAAGCTAAGACTAATTGGGCAGTGTGAAACATGCCAAATCCGGCAAAAAGGTGTCGAGTCTTCCTTTCTAGAACTCGTGAAGTCACTTTTGAACGCTTCCATGTGGATTTGTCCGTTTACAGACCTAGATGCGACGAAGAAATGAATATTTTGTCATATCCGCAGATCGCTTGCCGAACAAGATTTTCTGGTTAGTTGGCTAAGGTCCGGTGCCTTCCATACTTTGTATACGTGGTCTACCAAACGTTACATTCTTGTTGTTAAAAATGAATAGAAACTTGAATCAAAATGTTGGATTGACGTTTGGATCAGTTTAACAACAATGCAGTTCTTCGTTTTCTGCCGCTCTGATGCTCTTTAAATATTTTGATCAGATGGGATACGGTGTGCGGTTCCTAGCTGTATTGATCCTAGCTGTATTGATCTGATCTGAAGCAAAAAAGTTACGACCATTTGAGTGCGACTATTTTTTGAAATATAGTCTTTATAATGATTTTATATTTATCCTAAGTGTGGGCCCCAAAAATCCCGGGCCCCTGACCCTGGCCCAGTGAGCCCATGGGTGAAGACGGTACTGCACAATGTGGATAAAGACAAGTTTCTCACATTCACACTCGGCTAGCTTCAAAGCACAGTCAGAAAAAAACGTCTCGGAATAGTGGTGGGGCATTTCGGTCGGTGTTAAATGAAATTTCTTTTCTATCACGGATGTCAACAGCAAAGTAGTGACTGCACAAAATATTCACAGCGCTTCCCGTCATATACAGGAAGCCTATGGTTTGCATCCACGTATACGAACCAAGGCTCCAGATCCAGATACTTGTCTGGATCTAAGCACCAAGTCTGGGCCTGGTTCAGGGACTGGTCCGGATCCGGATGCTGGTCCAGATCCGGGAACTAGTCCGAATCCAGGTAATGGTCCGGATCTGAGAAGTCCGGATTTGAAAACTGTGCCGGATCCGGAAACTGCCTAAAATTTTTAATTCACTATCCAACCTACCCAGTAAAATAAAATCCGCCATTGCGGCTGAATTCGGGTAGGAATCCGACAGAATTCCGGTTGGTTTGACTCGATACTAATGCTATCATAGAAATCGACCGAATTATCCTACATACGAACAGAGCCAAGGTTGACAAATACTGAAAAAGTGTTTAGTTGTGTTATGCATACACAAGAACAGATACCGAAATTCGTCATCCCACCGTTTACTACTTTTGCGGTAATATGAGTTTAATACCGCAATGCGCAATTGCATTACTGAAAAGACAATAGAATCATACCCAAAAGTAATAGAAACATACCCGTCGGATTTTGGGTGTACTTTGCTGCACAATTTAAAATTGGTCGTGTACTAACTTGAAGCTACACTTATGGGCTAAAGAACTTACCTCGCCAAAAGGCGGTGTTGGGCAGCTGGGCGAAAAAAAATTGCTTCTTCGAAGTACTTATCACTTAAAAAAATTAGTTTTCTCAATTTTCGACCGATTTCAACTAAACTATATATATATATATATATATATATATATATATATATATATATATATATATATATATATATATATATATATATATATATATATATATATATATATATATATATATATATATATATATATATATATATATATATATATATATATATATATATATATATATATATATATATATATATATATATATATATATATATATATATATATATATATATATATATATATATATATATATATATATATATATATATATATATATATATATATATATATATATATATATATATATATATATATATATATATATATATACAAATATATATATATATATATATATATATATATATATATATATATATATATATATATATATATATATATATATATATGAATGGTTTTGGCTGTAAAATGCTCATTTTACATCGGATCAAGTCGTTTTATATACCAAATTAAAGGTTAGACTCATGGGCAACTTTCTATATATATAGCATTTTATTTGGATCTTGGGAATATTTTGAGATACAATCGTTTTACGAAAATGTTCATTTCTTGCTGTTTTCAAAAATGGTGGGGTAAACCCGACCCCCTATGTTTTTGGTTGATTTAGTGCAGATATTACCCAAATTTTATGGTTTTCAATGATAAATCAATGAATGTTGTGTTATTGAATTGTAACATGAAGAAAATAGAGTTCAATGTCAATCTTGGAATGCTAAAATCAC
Source organism: Topomyia yanbarensis (assembly GCF_030247195.1). Taxonomy (NCBI): domain Eukaryota; kingdom Metazoa; phylum Arthropoda; class Insecta; order Diptera; family Culicidae; genus Topomyia; species Topomyia yanbarensis. The sequence continues at coordinate 154,254,984 of NC_080672.1, forward strand.
GAGCAGTAGCACGTAATGATATTCTCATTTGCATCGGAGCAATTGCTTGACGAATACTATAATCATCACGTTTTTGTGTCTTTCGTTTGTAATTATGAACCATTTTTCATAAAAATAATATAAAATAACAATAAAAATATTTTTTAATTCGATAAATAAACATTTTCTTAGCAAAAAAGCGGTCGGTTTAACCCCACTATTTAGAGGTCGGCTTTGCCCCACCGCGTCATTTTTCATTACGAGTCAATTAAAAAAGTTATGAAAAAGGCTGAACCAAATTCATCTACGCACTTTGTAGGACTTTAATCAAAGAATTTAAATTCACTTACATTTTTTATGCAATCACTTTAACAATCAGAAATATCCTGTAGGCAATAATGCACAAAAGTCAAAGCAAAAGTTGTAAAAACACACTTTTTGTCATTTGAGCATCTCAATGTAGATTAATAAAATGTTGTCATGCCACCATTATGATTATTTTCGATGCTCTACACGACACCATTGATATTAGTTCGCGTAGTGCTTCTGATTTTCGGTAACAGTGGGGGGTCGGGTTTACCCAACGGTCGGATTTGCCCCACCTTACCCTATATATATATATATATATATATATATATATATATATATATATATATATATATATATATATATATATATATATATATATATATATATATATAATATATATATATATATATATATATATATATATATATATATATATATATATATATATATATATATATATATATATATATATATATATATATATATATATATATATATATATATATATATATATATATATATATATATATATTGTTATCCCTACCGAAAACTACCGATTTTTATTGATTTTGGACACATCCTACTCAACATTCATTTTTGGGTTGGATTTGGTCGGAGATCTGTGTTTTCAGTATTTTACAATTCTACGTTTTTGGGACAACAACCCGGCCCACCGATAACTACCGATAAATTTTAGTGACCCTACCCATATTAAGGAATTCTATCTGGCCACCCTACTGAATCGAATTACACCTTGGATACCCTACAATAAAATGATCAATGCGGAAAATATTTGGAAATACATGATTACCATATATATTTTTACGATAACAGTACGAATCCAACGAAATGCAATCATACAGAAAAATTTCGAATACTATTCAATTTCACGGGTAGTAACTTTTGACACCGTTGTAACTACAAGATGAAATATATTATAATTGGTACATTTAGTGATGTCTGATTTTTGCAAATAATCGATTATCCGTTAATCGAATAATTTTTGAGAGCATGATTAATTCATTCGATTAATCGACCAAGATAATCGATTAAAATCAATAATCGATTACTTAGTAAATCCTAGTTTGTCAACCAAAAAAAAAGAAGGGTAGCTCGACACATTTTGAACAATTGGGAGAAGTCTGGTCATATTTTTTTGCTCTGCGACATTCATTTTCAATGCCACCCTTCATTAATTATGCTCTCGATTAATTGATAGCAGCTACTCGATTTGCTCGATTATACCGAAGACTACATATTAAGAAGACTGATATCTCTTTCATTCCCCCATACAAACGAGAAGCGACAGAGGTTACAGCGCCTCTATTGGAGGAAGGTAGGAAGCTTAATGTGAAAGTGTATATGTGTGTGTGCATCACAATGCGAAGTACCACCTTTACCCGCAAGTGGCGTTGCCGTTATTTATTTATTTATTAACAGTTTAAGGCCGAAGTGGCCTGTGCCGTATACAAAAGATTCCTCCATTCCACTCGGTCCATGGCCGCGCGTCGCCAGCCACGCAATCTGCGAAGGGTCCGCAAATCGTCTTCCACCTGGTCGATCCATCGTGCTCGCTGCGCGCCACGTCTTCTTGTACCGGTCGGATTGCAATTGAGAACCGTTTTCACCGGGCTATTGTCCGACATTCTGGCTACGTGCCCGGCCCACCGTAGTCGTCCGATTTTCGCGGTATGACAGATGGGCGGCTCCCCCAACAGCTGATGCAACTCATGGTTCATTCGCCGTCTCCATGTGCCGTCTTCCATCTGCACTCCACCGTAGATGGTACGCAGCACTTTCCGTTCGAAGACACCAAGTGCGCGTTGGTCCTCCACGAGCATGGTCCAGGTCTCGTGCCCGTAGAGAACTACCGGTCTAATCAGCGTCTTGTAGATGGTCAACTTCGTACGACGGCGAACTCTGTTCGACCGAAGTGTCTTGCGGAGGCCAAAGTAAGCACGATTTCCTGCCACGATGCGTCTACGAATCTCTCTGCTGGTATCATTGTCGGCGGTCACCAGTGAGCCCAAGTACACGAACTCTTCAACCACCTCGATTTCGTCGCCACCGATGCAAACTCGAAGCGGGCGGTTCTCATTCTCTTCTCGTGAACCTCTTCCTATCATATACTTTGTCTTCGACGTGTTGATGGCAAGTCCGACGCGCTTGGCTTCTCTTTTCAGTCTGATGTAGGCTTCCTCCATCTTCTCAAAGTTTCGTGCAATAATATCAACGTCATCGGCGAAGCCAGGTAGCTGAACGGACTTTGTGAAAATCGTACCACTCGTGTCGATCCCTGCTCTTCTGATTACACCTTCCAGCGCGATGTTGAATAACAGACAGAGACCATCACCTTGCCATAACCCTCTGCGTGATTCGAAGGGACTCGAGAGCGTCCCTGAGACACGTACTACGCACATCACCCGATCCATCGTCGCCTTCACTAATCGCGTCAGTTTGTCCGGGAATCCGTACTCGTGCATAATCTGCCATAGCTGATCTCGATCGATAGTGTCGTATGCGGCTTTGAAGTCGATGAACAAATGATGTGTGGGCACATTGTACTCGCGGCATTGCCGTTACTGTCTCCAGATTTTGGACAGATTTGCAGTCTTCTTGATATGCAGTCTTCGATTATACCGAAAGCTTGTAATCGATTATTGATTTTTCGATTATTTTAGAAATTAATCGATTATTTGCGTTAATCGAGTAAAAAAAGACATCATTACATTAAAAGCGCGATTACTAGTGTGAAAATCACAGTTCTTGCGAATTAATTAAACCCAATTCATCCTCCATACAACTGAAAAAATAGCATAAATATAGAAAGGATAGACATCACCGGGGTTTTTACTGCATCCTGTTTTTCTTCACAGTCGTCTCGAGAAATTATAAGGCTGGACAGCTTCTCAGCCAAATGGCATTGCCGCTTTAAACTCTTTTTGGGATGATAAATTCCGTAATTTGAGCTCTCAGTTATTCACACTTTCACGAAAACTGCAATAATCATTTATAATTGAAATACACGACGACACAGCTTAAAAATGTGGGAATCGGAAGCACAAAAAACATTTGTCGCGGAAACTTTTATTGCAAAAATTTAAAATCCGCGGAATAATGGTGGATATTTTAAAAAAACGAAAAAACTTAACAGGAGAAAGAGCTGTCACGCCTTGCGCCAGTGACTGGTACGATCTATGTTAGAAGAAATGTAAAAAGTGGAGAGAAAATGAATTAAAGGGGGTGTCGATCTTACCCCTATGGGGTGTCGGTTTTACCCGAAGTTCCTAGTTCCTGTTTTCCAAGTTTTACAACCAATAATTTTTAATGAAACTATTTTTTTGAAGCTCTGACAAAATAAGCCTTGCTAAAAATTATCTGAAAACAATTCTGCTTAGAAATTAAAATTTTATTGGTTTTGTGACAACCCAGAAAAAGTGTTAAGCTTAGGGTGTCGGTTTTAACCATAATTCCCCTACATAACAATGAACCAAACATCTGCTGCTAATTGAGCGGCCTGTGCTGCTTTTGCACCAATGGCTTCAACTTGCATTTGCGCGATCCGATCATCGCGCTCGGCTATCAAATTTTTCAGTTGGGCACTTTGAGCGTGAAAATTATCCATGGTTTTGTTATTGATTTTCACTAAAACTTATAAAGGGCCGTTCATATGCCACGTGGACAAAAAAAACCGTTGTTTTTAACCCCCTTCTCCCCCACCGTGGACAAACGTGGACAATTCCTGTGTCCCTACCCCCTCCCTAAGATGTCCACGTTAGGTCAATATCTGAAGAGAGCGATAAGAGCCACCGATTCTTAGTGTACAAGACAATTATAGGGTTAGTGCTACGATGCTAGTGGTCGCTACAAATCCTTCCTGGATGAGTTCCGCACACACGACGAATTGTTTATGAGACCAGCACCGCCAAAGCAGGAATCATTTATAGATTTTCCTAAACTAGCTAATATGTCTTCAAATTATTTTAGAATGTTGACATTTTTTATTTTTTTGTACTCAGGATATGCAAAGACACAATTCGAGCTAGAAGTTGTATGAGTATTGAATATGGCTCACGTGGTCCTCTGACAGACTCTGACGGGCTTCCTTTGCACAGCCAGAACCGGTTTTCGTAACCAACAAGTATAGTTAATAAATCTCGAATAATTTACCGATCATTTGCAAGTAGTTTAGTTGAAATCGGTCGAAAATTGAGAAAACTAGAGCCAAATAAACAAATAATTTTTTTAAGTGATAAGTACTTCGAAGAAGCATTTTTTTTCGCCAGCTGCCCAACACCGCCTTTTGGCGAGGTAAA